>NC_084795.1:59179287-59491787 GCF_963169125.1 Humulus lupulus | reverse complement strand
TTTTCAAGTCCCAGAAGTAGACAATCATCATCAAGTCCAGGAAGTGGACAATCATCATCAAAACCTCCTGGATCAGCCATGGAAATATCTGAAAAGGAAATGATTATAAACAATGTTAATAGACAATCATCAACATAATATCATCATCTTCTACACCATCATCAATAGGGTATTCGGTAAGCTGTGGTTCGGGAATTGTGACAGGTTGTTGAAGGAGTGGTAAGTCATGTACATCATTCTCTTTGTCTCTCCAATCAATCGGTTGAGTAGGAACCACGATTGACCATTGCTTGTCTGATGGATCATTCACATAAAAAACTAGTTTAACTTGTGTTGCCATTATGAAACGATCATTTTTGTACCCAATTTGATTTAAATCAACTGATGTAAAACCTAAATCATCAACCTTTACTCCCTTATCACTTTTCACCCAATCACATAAGAAGACTGGCACTCTAGTTGTAATATAATCTAATTCCCAAATTTCTTGGATTACTCCATAAAATGTCATATCACACTCTACAAGATTTTTTTCCTTTGAAGTAGAGATTTGCACAGTTTTTGCTACAATACAAACTCCACTATTCTGTGTGGTTCTTACATTATCCTGTTCCAAAGTATTGAATTGACTACCATTGACGATGTATGATGGGTACTTAAACACATTCAGAGAAGGACCAAGGGAAATCCACTTAACTATGTCTGACACATGACTCGATGTTTAGGTCACTTAAATTGCAAACTTTGTTAAAAACCAAAAATTAAATAATAATTAATAACATGTCATGTAATCAAAACAAAAGATAAAAAATTATTTACTCAAATCAATACCTTGTTCTCTAACCAAGTACTAAACGTACAATAGTGTTCATCTTGGATCCATTTTCGGTTCTTTGACTTAGATGGTTATTATTTTCGAATCCAAACGAAATGATCCCTTCATAAATGTATAAAAAATTAGTATGAATCAATACAAATATCACAACAATTTTTTATCATATCCTACTGTTAAAGATAACTTACTCGATGTAAGGTTGAATCTCATCAATGTTTTGCAATACAAGACAGTGTGCTTCATGTCTTTAATCTTGACTTATAGAGCATACAACACCACATTTTCCACCATAACCACCATTACTTTTATTTAATGTAGATTGATCGCCCACACTTGTCACACCATGCAATATAGCATTCAACAATACATCCTTCGGGTCTACTTCTATTTCTAACATAACTCTTAAGAATCTTCATGTATCTCTCAAAGGGATATATCCATCTTAAGTAACACAGGTCCGCATAGATTAATCTCTCTAACCAAATGGACTCTAAGATGCACCATTATGTTAAAGAAAGAAGGTGGGAAGAATGGCTCCAAGTAACACAAGATTATAGCAATCTCCACTTGTAAATTGTCCAACGTTGAAACATCAATCATCTTACAACATAAATACTTGAAAAACAAACACACCCGTGTGATTATCTCTCGAACCTTTCTAGGTAGCACACTCTGAATAGCCACAGGTAGAATGTGTTAGAATAGGACATGACAATCATAATATTTCATGCCGACCAAATTCAAATTCTTCATATCCACCAATGTTCTTATGTTTGAAGAATACCCTTCTGGAACTTTAATATTGTATAAACAACCACAAAGTTATTTTTTCTCATCCTTAGTGAGTGTGTACACAAGCTGCCGGTAAAAATGTTCTCTTAGGGCTATTGGATGTAGCTTTTTTTGCAAGCCCAATGTAGCCAAGTCGTTCCAAGCTTTAATACCATCCTTACTTTTACTAGGAATATTTAACAAAGTTCCTATTAGACTATCACACACATTTTTCTCAATGTGCATAACATCTAAATTATGTCGCAAAAGTAAGTATTCCCTATATTAAAGCTCAAAGAAAATTATTTTTTTCTTCCAATGACTTTTAGACTCATCTGCACTAGTCATACTAACTTCAGTCTTATCCTTGCCAACACTATTTCCATGACCCTTCTTCTTCTTAATTTGACAAACAATAGGTTTTCCTACCATAAACTGAATTACATATACTTTATTAAGTACTTGATTCCCAGTCAAAGGAACTGGAGCCAAACCAAACTCTTGTTCACCATTGAATGCATTTTTCCAACTTCTAAAATAATGTCTCCGAGGCATGACTTTTCTATGTCCCATATAGCACACATTGCGGAAATGTTTCAAATATTGAGAGAAAGTCTTCTCCTCACAAATAGTTCAAGCTTTATATCCTTTTACACTATAACCAAATAAATTTCCATAAGCAAGGAAGTCGTTGATTGTCCATAACAACACCTCTCGAAGGGTGAACTCTTCTTTTCGGTATGCATCATAAGCTCTAACTCCTTCATTCCATAAAGTTTTCAACTCATAAATTAGGGGAGCTAAGTAGACGTCAATATCGTTACCAGGTTGTTTAGGTCCTTATATCAGCAAGGTCAATAAGGTAAACTTCCTCTTCGTACAAAGCCATGGTAGTAAATTATATATGACTAGCATAACAGGCCAACAACTATACTTACTAATGAGAGAAGTATGAGAACTAATTGCGTCCGTAGAAAAAACTAGACGAATATTTCTACGTTCATTGGAAAATGAAGCCCATTCAAAATCCATTGTCTTCCACGCTGGTGAGTCAGTAGGATGTCTAAGTCTATCGTCCTTTATTCTATCCTTTGCATGCCAAATCAAACGAGGAATTGGAGGAACATACCACAAAACTTTTGCTGGTACTCCTTCCTTAACTTCCTCTGAATTCCTTTTCTTTTACCATCTAGACACACCACAAGTAGGACACGAATTCGTATCTACAAGGCTATTCCGATATAATACGCAACCATTAGGACAAGCATTTATTTGTTCATATTGCAAACCTAATGAGCACATAGTTTTCTTAGCCTCGTAAAATGATACGGGCATCTCGTTTTCTTCAAGCAGTAAATCTTTCAAAAAACCTAACAATTCCGTGAAACTCTATCACTCCATCCATTTTTGGCTTTCATAATGTACAATCTAAGAAAGGCTAACAACTTTGTAAATTTAGTGAAACTAGAGTAAATCGGCTTTTCAGCGTCATTAAGGAGATTTTCAAACTTAACGGGATCTATTTCTAATACATAATATTCATCATCAATCATTTCATCTAAATTATCCTCATGATCAAATTGCCTATAGTTCTGAACTTCATTCATCCTAGGAGAGTCCGGAGTAACATGAAGCTCTTCACCATGCCAATACCATATTTTATAACTTTTGTCTATCCCATGAAAATATTCTTTTATCACTGTGGTGGTCATCTTTTTCATATTTACACACTTACTACAAGGACAAAAAATATAGTTTGGATCTTTGGCATGATCCAAACTAAATTTAGAAACTCATCGACCCCTTTAATATATTCTACTGGCAATCTATCAGCTGACATTTTTCCATATTGCACCTATTTGTTTTAATAAAAAATAAAAATTAAGAAAATAAACATACAAAACTAAGAATAAAAAAATCTATAGAAAATCGGACATCATATCCCCTAATTTACTAGCCTAGCCATCTGTCACAATCAACACCAACATGTCAAACAAATCGGACAACACACAGGTTTCATCAATATATCACCGCAGAACACAAAATTCTCAGAACCTACTTCACTAAGACATGCAAGTGTTCAATCTTCCGTTATCACCACAGCAAACAGAATTCCCACAACCTACTTCACTACGGATGCATATCTAAAATATTCAAACTCCACTAAAGTAATACAGTTATCATTCAAAATTGTAAAATATTGAAATTTTTTAAAACTAAATCAAATACAACATACCTCTTGCAATTAGCTACCAATCTAATACTTTAAGACCAATCAAAATATTAACCTATTCATTTTAATCAACATTATAAAAAAAGAAAAAGGTCAGATGTTGACATTTAATTTTCAAAAGTTCACATAAGTATTGCAATGCCAAAATTACCCTAATCTCATGACTTTTTCTTTTTAATAAACATCCTAATGTTAATTAATTATTTATTTTTATATTATAAAAATTATTATTTTAATTTGACAAAATAATATGTAGCTCCCTACCATTTTGTTGACATTTACCACTTAATATACCTTATGTTTTATCAAATCGTGTGGTGTGGTGCGATTTGCGGTTTTGTATTTTATATACGATAGAGGCAATTTGTGGTGTTGTTACATAGTGAGGTAACAAAAAAATGATATGGGGGAATTTCACTTGAGCATATTTCCCCACCTAGACCACATAATTAAGCCCCAAAATAGACAGGGTTGTTCCCATGTGCACAAATTTAAGAGCAACATTCCAAAACCACAACCCACTTTATGCCCTCTATTTCTCTCTCTCTCTCCCTCCCTCTCTCTTTCACAAATAATATACATAAATTATTCTTATGCATGTCACCAGTTGGAGAAAGCTAATGCAAAATTAAGTAGAGGGGTTTCTCTTGTCATGATATATATCTATATATTTATATAATTAAAGAAAGTCTTCCCGTTGTCTTGATTTGGTTACAACTATTTCAAAATCATTTATTTTATTGTAATGAGCTATATATAGCTACAATAGATGATTTATTATTGAATGAAATCATGAAGTTGACCCTATACATACATGATTCTTTCTCTTACGTTTTATGTGGGGTTTTCATACGTTCATTTTTCACTACAACAAAATAGAGGTTTTATGACTTTAATTGGGAGACATTGGAAGTCTACAATGTCTCCCAATTGGGGAGACGTTGCTGCTAGGGTCATTGTAGGTATATATCCCACGTCTCCCATTGGGAGACGTGCCTCACTTCCCACGTCTCCCATTGGAAGAGGTTGAAAGTCAAACGTTGACTTTCCACCTCTTCCATTGGGAGACGTGGGAAGTGACTCACCTCTCCCAATGGGAGACGTGGGAAGTCCCTAGGAGACATCCAACGACTCCCACTGGGATAGGTGAGTCACTTCCCACGTCTCCCAATGGGAGAGGTGGAAAGTCAATGTATTGACTTTCAACCTCTCCCACTAGGAGACGTGGGAAGTCTCCCACCTCTCCCAGTGGGAGACATTGAAAGTCTCCCACATTTAAAAAAAATAAATTAAATAAATTTATAATTTATAATTAATATTATTTTAATTAAATTTAATAATTAATTAAATTGAAATAATATTAATTTAAATTGAAATTATTTTAATTTAAATTGAAATTATTTTAATTTAAATTAAAATGATTTTAATCTAAATTTAAATTGATTTAATAATCAATTAAATTGAAGGAAAATAATATATTTGTTAGACATATACAAGAAATACAATATTTGTTAGACATATTCAAAATGAACAAATATTGCATTGTATATGAAGAAAGAGTTAAAAAATAAAAATAAAAAACCTATCAACGAGGTCGGTAACTTTGGATTATCGGCAACATATATGTCGCTCATTCTTGTCGCAACTCATCAATTTGTGCCTCTGTATATGATGTGTTTGTTAGCTGCAAAAAATATAAAGTAAAATATATTAATTAATTATTTGATTACATTTATAGTTTCAAAAATAATTTGTAAATTTTAATTAATAATACCCTTCTCAAGTAATGCCCGGGACTCGCATGTTCAATCAAATCCTTCAACATCCTCATTAAGTAGTATCCACATGCCACATTGTCCGGTTGGTGTGGACACTAATTATTTAAAAATATGAGTAATTTATTATTAAATTGAAACTTTTAAAAAAAATGCATACATATTATTCTACTTAATTATTATAAATGTTCAGAAATGTCTGCTGAAGTTACTTACCTGAGGTTGCTTAATGCGTAGAGTATCAGGGATCTCGACATCAGGAAGATTCATAGAGAAAAAAAGATTGAAAGCGCTAACGATCACTGATACAATCTCCTCACGGTTATTTAGCTCTGAATTCACCGGATCACAACAATATACATGATATGCATATGGTGCCAAAATAAGCAACATCCAATGTTCACTGTATAAGAAAAACAAAAAATTTATAGCTCAAATGTTAATCAAAAAAATTATTGATATGGGTCGGAAAAATGACAACTTTTTAACCTTACCCATGGTTCCAATGGACAAGCATAACTTGTTCTTTTGATTTTACGTCATTGCAACGTCTGAACAGATTCTGAACACGATCGTCGAATGAACTCCCTTGAGTGGCGACGGTATTAGGATTGACAAATAAAAACTTATTTTGGCGACCTTGTTGTACCACATATCTGTAAATGAACCTAATACAAAAATATGAAAAATTGTTATATGACTGAATAAATAAAATTAGAAAATTAAATGAACAAACTTATTTGTGAGATATATACCTCATGTAGCTGACGACTACTGCTTGTCCAATCTTCTCCTTTCGAGCAAACTGAAGTATGTCATCCTTAAATATATAACAGTGAGACATGTCCTGATCAAAAACTTCAGACTCTATGCCTAGATTGACACACTCGCCATCATCCCAATGAGATACGATATTCTGTAATCGTTCCAATGGAGTGTGGGCCAATTGTGTTGGAGGAGTTTGTTGTCGTCTTCTTTCTCGAGGTTGTTGTGTTGATGGAGCTCTTGGTCGTTGTGATTTGGTCCTACTTGTAGAGGGAGTCTGTATACAATTATATCAACAATTAAAAAAATTGCAAACAAATATAGAATTGTAAAGATAATTATGTAAAAATATGGCATCACCTCATGAGTTACATCTTCAGATATAATGACAAAATCCTTAGGCCACGGTATTGGCATCCCAATGGCCTGAGCAACTATGTACATGTCCAAATCAGGATATGCAAAAGGGAGAGGACAAGTTGGCTTAAGAACACTCGTAATCATAACTTGGAAGTTGTTGCCTGCCTCTCTTTCAATGAGTGTACCTGATGCAACAATGTTTGAAACCGAACCAATTGCTAATTGGCATGCTCGGCCCTGCGTAAGAAACATATTATATACAAATAATCATGTTGAAGCAGTAAAGAAATTTATTTGGTTTCAGAATATTCAAGAAAGTTTAATTACCTCTTGCAAAAGTGGTTGTAGTGCAATAATGTGGTGTTCTGCTTGAGGCACTACTGGGTCTGGAGTATAGTAGGACGCCTGCGCTGGTGGCACTGGTGGGTCGGGCACATAGTATGATGATGGCGCTGGTGGGACTCCAACGTTAGATCCTGACCTGCTCTATTGGGCCAATAATTTTCTCAAGAGCTCATCTTGTTGCTGAAGGCGCTCTTCTAGGCGTTGTGCTTGTTGACGATGCTCTTCTTCTTGTTTTCGAAATCTTTCTTCAAATTCCTTTCTAATGTCGTCATTCGAAGAAGAGGCTTTTGATTTATTTTTCGTTGAGGTAGGTGTTGGAGTATTCCAGTATACTGAGCGGGACACACTGTGTCCTCCAGCCCTAACACGTCCTCGAGGCTCAGGAGTGCCCAACGCCCTCGTCATCACATCATCAGGGCCATCAGGTGTCCATTTACCCTCAGCTTGGAGTTGCCGGTAATGATCCTGTGAAACAATATTCATAGAAAGTTATATATATATATATAAGCTAATAATTTGATATATCAACATTATTAAATATGAGCACTTACAATATTTTTTTGAATCTCAAAGGCCTCTCCAATGAGCTTTCCTTTTGCATTCTGACGACCCATGCTCCATAAGTCTGCCCTATCAAGTTCAGTCAGACTTTTCCCACTTTGTTCCATTAACATCTCTTCAATACGCACATAGCCTCCTCTAGAGAGGTTGTTATTGTATTTATTCAGTGCTCGATAATTTTGCATCTCCTCTCTCTTTCTTTGCCACTCGGGAGTTAATCTCGAGTTCACAAATTTTAACCATTCATCCGGAGTTATGACATTCTCAAATCCAAATGGCAAAGCTGGCGGGAACTCATTTGGGTATTTTTTCAAAGCGTCGTAAACGTGTACCCTTGTAAGATTAGTCTTCCAATTTCGGAAGTACTTTCCTGCATCCTTCAACATCTGTTGCCTTTGTCTGGGGTCAAAATCATAAGTTTTCTGCAAGTTTGAAAGTAATAAGAAGCGTATTATCAAAACAATATATATTTTAAAAACATTAAATGAAATATAATTAATAAAAATATACCTTCATTGTATCCCATATTTTATTTTTATCCACCACACTAACATCTTTCCAACTGTTAATGTTGATGGACACAGTTGCTCGAACAACTGATCCAAGCTGTGATGAAACATTACTTCTAGATTCACCCACTAGTTGACCATACTCATTGTATTCAACAGGAGTAAGATGTCCTTCACTCCTTTTTTTGGTGTTTCTAGACATCCATGTACGTCCTCTCACAGATTTATTTTCTTGTTCCACTGACTGAGAATGAGGGCATTGCTCCCCCTCATCAGAACTACCACCAAAAGGATCAGCCTCCATCTATGAAACATAAATATCATTATTATAACAATTTTGGACACTCATAATCAAAAGATGAAACAAATTGACGAAACCAAAAGATGAAACTAAGAATTTCACATATCATAAACATATGAAACCTATTAAATGGTACCTCCAGACCCATTATCATCAACCCACAATCCTTCACCATTTTCACGGAAACAAATACAATCATCATCAACTTCGTCATTATCTTCTATTGCGGTGAATGTGACAAGTTCTTCTTCGAGAGGTATATCATGTAAATCACCATCTTTAATGTTCCATTCTCTTGTTTGCGTTGGAAGAACAATTGACCATTGGTTGTCTGAAGGATCATTCACATAAAATACTTGTTTCGCTTGTGAAGCTAATATAAATCGATTAGATTTGTGCCCAATTCGATTTAGATTAACTAATGTGAAACCAAAATCTTCATATAATATGCCGCTGTCACTTTTCACCCAATCACAAAAGAAAACAGGTACTCGAGTTGTGATATAATCTAACTCCCAAATTTCATTAACTACTCCATAAAAAGTCATATCACATTCAACTGGATTTTTATCTTTTGCACTAGAGACTTGCACAGTTTTGGCAACAAGGCTAACACCACTGTTTTGTGTGTTTCTGTTGTTATCGCGCTCCCTAGTGTTAAATAGAGTACCGTTAATCATGTATGATGAAAACTTGATGACATTAACTGAAGGTCCTCGAGAAATCCACTTAACAATGTCTGAAACCTTATTTGATGTGTTTTGTAATTCTGACACAACCTATCAAATCAACATACCAAAAACAACCAAAAATGGCATCTTGTAATTAAGTAATAATTAATGACAACTTTCAATAATCAACACAATTTACCTTTTGTTCTATCCAACTACTAAAAGTTCGATAATGTTCATCTTGTAACGATTTTGAGTTCCTTGACTTGGATGGAAATTTGTTCTTTATCCAATTAAAATGTTCCCTTCAATTATAAATATGTTGTTAAACAATTGAATATACGAAATTACACAACTTAAACTTAATGTATTATATGAATATAACTCACTCGATATAAGGTTGAATTTCATTTATATTTTGCAACACAAGACAATGCGCTTCATCTAGAAGATCTCGACTTACTGCGCATACAACGCTACCACGACGACTCTGAATCTCAACATTTTCAACATCATTTAACCCAATTTTCTGTACACCAGTCATGTATTCAGAACAAAATTCAACTGCCTCTTCTGTAATATAGCATTCGACGATGCATCCTTCCAGCCGACTTTTATTCCTAACATACCCCTTAAGAATCTTCATATATCGCTCAAATGGATACATCCATCTTAAATAAACTGGACCACAATATCTTAGTTCTCTAACCAAGTGAACTGTCAAATGGATCATTATATCAAAAAATGTCGGCGGGAAATATTTCTCCAACTCACACAATACCTCAACAATTTCATCTCTTAACTTAGGTAACTTTAGTGGATCAATCACCTTACAACACAGTGACTTAAAAAACAAGCATAACCTTGTGATTACATCTCGAACTCTCCTAGGCAACACAGATCGAATGGCCACTGGTAGCAAATGTTGCATTAGAATATGACAATCGTGAGATTTCATGCCAGTCAGAATACAACTTTTCATGTCTACCAATGACCTTATATTTGAGGAATATCCGTCTGGAACTTTTATATTAAACAAACATCTGCAAATTTCCATTCTTTCCTCTTTAGTAAGAGTGTAAGCTGCAGGAGGTAAATATGTTCGTCTCTTATCTGGTTTTGGAGTTAATTCATCCCTTATACCCATTGCAACCAAGTCTTGTCTAGCCTTAATTCCATCCTTAGTTTTCCGAGGAATATTCAACAAAGTGCCAATCAAACTATCACATACATTTTTCTCTATGTGCATAACATCTAAATTATGATGTATAAGTAAGAAAGGCCAATATTCAAGTTCGAAGAAAACAGATTTCTTTTTATAACACCCTTTAGGCTCCTCCACAACCTTGGCCTTGCGACTACGTTTCATCTTTGTAGGTGTACGAACTTTGGGCTTCCCTAACTTGAACACAATTTTAGACATCTTCTCAAGTACTTGGATCTCATTCAATGGCTCAGGAGCCTCCTCAAACTCTTGTTTACCATTGAATGCCTTCTTCCAAGTTCGAAGTTTATGCGTATTAGGCAAGAACTTCCTATGTCCCATATAACATATTTTTCGAGAGTGTTTCAAGTATTCAGAACATGTTTTTTCTTGACAAACGAGGCAAGCTTTATATCCTTTCACACTAAACCCAGATAAATTTCCATAAGCAGGAAAGTCATTAATTGTCCACAATAAGACCGCTCTAAGATTAAATTCTTCCTACCTATACGCATCATAAACCTTAACCCCTTCATCCCACAAAGTTTTCAAGTCATCTATAAGAGGAGCTAGATAGACGTCACTATCATTACCAGGTTGTTTAGGTCCTGAAATCAACAAGGTCAAAATCGTAAACATTCTCTTCATACACAACCATGGGGGTAGATTGTAAATAACAAGCATAATAGGCCAACAACTATACTTACTGCTAAGGGATGCATGTGGATTAAACTCGTCAGTCGAAAGACCTAGACGAATATTACCAGATTCATTTCCAAAAGAAGGCCACTTCAAATCAACTCTCTTCCAAGCAAGGGTTTCAGCTGGATGTCTTAATTTACCATCCTTTATTCTTTCATTAGCATGCCACGACAAACTTTTAGCATGTTCGGCATTTCTAAACAATCGGATGAAACGAGGAATTGGCAGAAGGTACCACAAAACTTTGGCAGGTACTCCTTCCTTGACATCATCACCATTTCTTTTCTTTTGCCATCATGACTCACCACAAGTAGGACACGATTTTGCGTCTGCAAAACTATTTCGATGTAATATGCAATCATTAGGACATGCATGAATTTTTTCGTACTGCATGCCTAATGAGCATAACGTCTTCTTTGCCTCATAAAATGAAATTGGAATTTCATTATCTTCAGGCAATAACTCCTTCAAAAAACCAAATAATTCATTAATGCTTTTATCACTCCAGCCATGTTTAGCTTTTAGATTGTACGACCTAAGAAGCGCAGATAATTTTGTAAATCTTGTACAACCAGGGTAAATTAATTTCTCGGCATCATTAAGGAGTGTCTCAAACTTATTTGGGTCTACTCCTGATCCATAAGGTGCGTCGTCAATCATTTCATCTAATGGATCCCAGTTCTCCTCCACTATATTCCTCCTTACTCCTTTTGGTCTACTTGGCAGAGTTGGAGCAATCGGAGCTATCTCCCCATGGTAATACCAAATTGTGTAACTCTTGTCGATCCCATTGAAATATAAGTGTTCTTTAATCTTTTTAAGATCCATCTTTTTAACATTTCCACACTTAAGACATGGACAATAAGTAAAATTTGGGTCTTTCACATTTTCCGAACAAAACCTTAAGAACAAATCGACCCCATTCCTATATTCCGCAGATAACCTATTCGCCGACATCCACTGTTTATCCATATATTCTCCTATGTCTATGGAAAAGAAAAGAAACAACACTAAATAAGCACGTGATAAAGTTGTATGTTTATATAAAACTAATTTTTTATTATCCTAGATAAAATCGGGCAGCATTTCCCCTATAATAGTGACCTAACCATCTGCATGTGTATAACAAAACAAACAATTCAAACAACATAAAATAAGTTTCTTCCTTATAGGATGTCTATATTAAACTAATCATTTATTATCCTAGATAAAATCGGGCAGCATTTCCCCTACAATAGTAACCTAACCATCTGCATGTGAATAGCAAAACAAACAATTCAAACAGCATACAATAAGTTTCTTCCTTATAGCTCCGCAGCACACAACCAAACTTCTCAGAACCTACTTCACTAAAACACACAAGTTCTCAACCTTCCGTTATCATCGCAGCACACAATTTTAATCTCAGAACCTACTTCACTATGGATGAATATTTAAGATATTCAAACTCCTCAATCATTTTTTTAATAATATTAAAAGTAGAAGTAAGAGAATATATATGTACCTCTTGTAGTCAATAATCCAAAAGCTAGCAAAATTACTTCACTTAGTAATCAAATTCTCTATTAAATCCACAAACCAATAAAATTAAATTAATAAATAATAAATAAAACATCACGAAATATCTAGCAATATATAACGTATTATTGTAATTTTAGAAACTTAATTACCTCAAATGTGTGATTGATATAGGAATTTTGATGCAAAATACTCTCTAAAATCTCACCACAAAAATCACAACCTATGAAATTAAATTAATTAATATGTTAAACATTACTAAACAAATATCACTAAATATCTAATAATAGTAAATGATATTGGTAAACAAATAAAAAAAATCTCAATGTGCCACTAATTATAACCTCAACAAAAAATCAATATAAAATTTCATAACCTAAAAACTTAATAATCAACAAAAACATAAAAAATTTCATATATTTATATTTTATAAATTATTTAATAAATTTATTTTAACATAACTATATATATAACAAAATAGTTACAATTTAAAAAAAAAAATTCAAATATACAAAAATATATCTAAATTTCGAAATAAAAAATGATAAAAATTTAAAAAAATCATGAACATATATACTCTAATGAAATCTATACAATGTGATAGGTTAAATTAAAAAAAAAACTAAAAAATCATAAATCCCTAAAAAACTTCCATGAAAAAACCACAAAATCCTACAATGTATATGAAAAAATGCATAAAAATGTAAAACTAACACAAAATCATGTATATTACTCATCCTAATGCAAAACCTATGATTTATTTGCAAAATAATTAACAAAAAATCAAGAAAATTAAAAAAAAAACTTACCTTAGAACCCTAAAAACGCAGCCCCAATTCGCCCAACTCCTCTCTGGTTTACTCTCAGGTTCGTGTATGAGGAAGAAGAAGGCTGATATGTGGGTTTTATAAGTGAAGACATCCAACGTCTCCCACTGGGAGTACAGGGGAGTACATCCAACGTCTCCCACTGGGAGTACATCCAACGTCTCCCACTGGGAGACGTGCCACGTGTCCCACGTCTCCCAACAGGAGACGTTGGATGTACCCATGAACACTTCCCCAGCCTATTTCCAACGTCTTCCACCATTTTTAATGTCTTCCAATTGTAGCCATTAATATAAACTTTCAATGTCTTACACCATTAGACATTTAAAACCCCTGATAAGTTTTAATGTCTTACACCATTGGTGTAAGACATTGTAGGGAGCCATTGTATATCAAATTTGTTTTAGTGTTTTTTCCTCCAATAGTAACCATTCAACAATATTAATTATCCATCAAAATGAGAAAATTATTTGCATTTCACATTACCTAAAATTGAAAAATGAAAATCAATGCCAAACAATTATTATTTATTTTTTATTTGTAATGACCTTTATTATTTGTCTAAAATATGTCATTCTAATTTTATCAAAAAGCAAAAGAATTAAAAAAATTATTTGACATAAATCTAAAACTCCAAACCTATATCCCCCAACAAGCTAACTTTGGTTTTTCTTTTCATTCACTTTTATATTGTTTATTTTGTTACACTGACAAAAATAACAGAACCATATGATTTGCGTTTGACTAATGATACGTAATTTGATTTGTTTATTGTTTTATGTATTTTATAATTTCTAAAAATATGTATTTAAAATTCTATAATCAACTTAATTATTAATTAGACGGTCAAATGTTAAATATCCGGATCACGAAAATCGAATCAGTATATGTATATGTACACATATGTTAGGGAACTTTTGATCTAGAAATAAGTCTAATTAATACATTATGAAGCTTTTATACTTTCATATAATTTAAAACTTATGATGTAAAATTTATGATAAAATTCATTTAATTTAGAAACAATTTAATTGCATATCAATAATAAAGTTTATATATATAGTTTTTTTTTTAAAAAAGATAACCTATAAATTTTAAATGAAGAAATATTAGGAAACACTCATTTATTTCAGTTGTAGTTAGAAAATTGCACATGGGTATTGGCATTTGTTTTTTTAATCATATTTTAAGATTTTAAATCAAAAATATATATTTATTTGTATATTTAAACTTGAAATTATATTATTACCCTATATTATCTATAAATTAAAATCCGAAATTATAATATTACCAATTATAATATATATAGCATACATATATATTCATATAAGCAATGAAATTAAAAAAAAATTAAAAAGAAAACCTGCTGCTGCCGTGAACCATGTATGTGAACCCAGAGAATGCCCACCACCGAGAACGCACATCGCCATCACCGAGAACCCGCGCCGCCGCCGAGAGCAAAGGTTTTGGAGCCGAGAACCCATGACGCCGAAGAAGATTTCCCTAGGTCTCGAGAGCCCACGGTTGCTGGAGGCATTCACCCATGCTCCTCCATTGCCATTCACTACCCAGCTGCCGTCGTTCACCCACTCTCCTCCGCCAACCCAAGCCCTACTGAACCTAAATCCGCAAATGTGACCCAATCTAAATCCCCAAATGTGATTGAGTTTTCTCTCTTGTGTTATTTGTGCTAAAAAATTTTGACCCCCTATATAATTTTCGAAAAAATGAAGTGTTTATGTCTCTTTTACATAACAATTTTAAGGACTTGCTTTGGGAGTCCTTAATACTCTTTTAGGACTCGCAAAACGAGTCCTAAAAAGTCACAATTCCTAATTTTTCAGCCTAGATTCTTTCAGGACTTGCATATTTTTTTAGGACACTCATTGTGAGTCCTAAATTGTGTTTTTTCAGGACTCTCACTGAGTGTCCTAAAAACTCCATAAACATTTTTAAGGACTTGCATTTAGGTGCGTGTCAAAAAAAAGTGTCCCGTAAAGGGTATTTTGTAGTAGTGTCCTTGGGGGTCAATACCAAACTCTAGCCAACACCCATACTAAGGAGAAGGAGTTTAGGGCGGTGGTGAATGATGCCACCATGGTGGACTATAAACTGATGAGAAAGGATCAGACACTGGCCATCAATCCCTGAGGACCTCCCAAGGAGCTTCCTCCAATCGTTGAGGAGATTGAGGAAGAAGAGGATGTCACACCATTGGTGCTAAAAGAAAGATCTCTAAAGACAGACAGGATTCTGGCCAAGGTCGCGCAGAATCAGGGGCAGCAGCTGGCACCTTCAGTCAAGGTAATCAAGATAGAGAAATAAACTAGGCTACTGCTAGTTTTAGGTTTGCTCGGTTCAATCCAAGGCAACTTGTGAGTCGACATCCTATAGACCCTGACCTAAATGTGACCTTATATTAGTGTGTCAACCAACTGGTCATACGCCATGATTATGCCTAACCTAAATATACCATAGTAGTAGATAATGATACAAACCACCTATCATGGCATTCCTTATGTCATGGTTCATTTACCCAAGTTATTAGGCACGCCAAGCACGAGCCAAGTCCATATGAGGAGCTCGAACCCAGTAGGTCACATGAAGTAGTTGTGTTACCCAAAAATGACTCATGATGGCGTGGCAAGAATTTATTACATGTGGTTGGCACATGGCAGCGTTAAAGTGAAGGGATGTTGTTCGCCTATCGACCAGATGTCTATTGCCTCATCAATTTTCACGATAAGATGCGACCAGTCTGGTCACATGCTTCGGTTTATTTCCTTTAAAGATATGTAATCTTGTAATAACTACATTTATGATCTTTTTTATTTATTGCCTTGATACGCTGATATTAAGGATAATTAAGGCCCATTGGCCCATGTAACCCCTTGAGCCTATAAATATGCATGAGAGGGCTCAAGGAAGAGACTTTTGACCTTTGAACCTTGAACTTGAATATTGATAGAGAGAGCATAGTGTGATTATCCACCGAAAAGTTGTAATTCTCCTAAGGCTGGTGAAACTCAAGAACCCTAGTTCTTTGATCACTACATTAGGATTCAACATCAATAAGAACACTAAGTAGATGTAGGTTATTACCACACAATAGGGGCTGAACCACTATAAATCATTTGTGGCACCTTCTTCCCATTTGATTTCATTCTTAATTTCCTTTTTGTTTCTTTGTCGTTATTTTGACTCCGTGTTGTTGGCCAAATCAAGGGTCAACATTCTGGTGCTTTCATTGAGAGATTAGTCAAGAAGCTCAAAGAAAATCAATGGTGAAGACATCCAAGAAAGCTGGATAGGTTGCTGGCGCTGCGTTGTCTCAACCTCCTCCTCCTCCAAATGTGGCTGAAAATGAACCATGCTTGGATTTTGAAGAGGATGAAATGGATCCTGAGACCCTGAGGGTAACACTAAGTGTGTTGCAGGATGAGTTGGCCAGTTTGAGGGCCAATCAGGAAAATGCAGCAGAGACCTTGGCGCTGCAACAAAGGGAGATTCAGCGTCAGCGCCAGGAGCTAAATGAGCAGCAGGCAGAAATGGACTATCGGCAGAGAGATGCCACGACCACTCTTGAAGCAGTCATTCAATTGGCCAGAGGGCATGCTGCACCGGCCTCTCAACTGGATCAGCCACCAAGTGCACCACAACAATGGGCCCCAAATATGAGTCCTCCGATCCAGCCAGCAAGCCCACAAAAGCCGGAGCATCCACCTGTTGCTCAAGATGATGTCCCAATTTGGGATCCTGAGCAACAACACCTTCTCAAGTTGGTCGCGGCAATCCCCAACGCCAGAGGCAGAATAGGGCTGGGCAGCCGCCCCGTAGCCCTAGACGCCCAAGGGACGATGAGCCAAATCCACCGAGCAAGGGGAAACGCCCTTTTGTCAACAGAAGGCATAACGAGTCAGGCTCTGTGGTCAGAGCCCCCCCACGGCAAAATAATACACGGGGACCCAACGACCAGTGCAAGCCTCCCCCTAACGCTCGGGGGATTTCAGCCAGAGGAGGAAACAGCGTGACCAGTTGGCCATAGTGTAGAGACGGCCATGACTACAATGAGGCTGATTCCTATAGGGGGAATGCTGATCAAATGCATGAGGAAAGAGGTGGAGACAGAAGTCCCCCACCAAGAGACAATAGGCATGTAAGCCATAACGCTAGAGGGTAGCCCAGAAAACATAACGTCTTTGATCAGCTAGGAGTTAGAGACCAAATGCGCAGGGATGATGACTTGAGGGACATACTCAACTACAGACGCGAGAGGCATGATGAGCACGCTGCTCCAGCACCAGTCGCCCTAGCAATCCCAGACGCGGTTCAGGCTCAAATTGATGCTCTAAACCGGGCAGTACAACAACTAGTCAGGAGCCAGACATCCCACATAGAATACGATCAGAGGAGAGGCACTCCGTTTGTGCAGAGGATTGTTGTGGCAGAAACCCCCAGAAGTTCAAAATGCCAGTACTGCCGAACTTTGATGGGTACGAAGACCCAGTGTCTCATGTCAACAAATTTGAGATACAAATGGATATTCAGAAGGTGTCGGACGATGGCTACTGCAGGATCTTCCCCGCCATATTGTCTGACACCGCCTAGGAGTGGTTCTTTAAATTCCCTCCTGCTAGTATAGTATCCTGGGAAATGTTCGTGAAGGAATTTTACAGACAATTCTATGCGGGTCGCGTACACCTCAGTGAGGCCAACCAGCTGGTCGAGATACACCAAAAGGAGGGAGAGCCCTTAAAGGAGTATGTATAGCGTTTTATGTGAGCAGTGGCTGGAGCCAAAACAGTGGGCGACGAGGGAAAGATGATGGCCCTAATTGCCGGGGTTAGATGCCATTCTCCCCTTGGGAGTTGCCTGAGAAAGAAGGGGTAAAAAGTACCCAAGAGTTCCTGGATCAAGCTGATCGGTACATCAAGCTCGAAGACGCGATCACCAATGAGGGGAAGTCGCCTACAAAAGACAAGGGAACAAAGGAAGATCCCGCCAAAGCCGCCAACGGGTCGGATAAACCCAATGGCAACGGGAATGAGAATTGCATAAATGGTGGGAAAAGGGTGAGCAACGCCGTCAACATCTGAAAATAAATTCGCCAAAGGCAATAGATACGAGCCAAGATTCACCAACTATCAACCCTTTTCGAAAGTAGAGCAGAGGTCTATCAAGTTACCAGCTCTAATGTCTCTTATAAGCGACCAGCGCCTATAAGGAAGGATATCTCCAAGAGAGACATGACAAAATTTTGTCATTTTCACAATGACTATGGACATGACACCAATGAGTGTAACCATTTGAAGGACGAGATTGAGTTCTTGATCAGGCAGGGACACCTAAGGAGATACGTACGAGCCGCAGGAGGGTCTATGCGAGAGGTTCAAGGTGGCAACGAGCAGGCACCTACACACCAACGCTCTCCACCTTTACAACCAGCTCGTGTGGCAGGTACATTACTCACCATCTGTGGTGGCCACACCTTGCAGGGGATAGTGGGAAAGCAAGAGAGCGATACGCTCGAACTTTATGCCACGATCAGGACATCGAGATGATGAGTGTGGAGGATCAAGCACCAATGAAAGCTCGAATAGAGGAGGAGTTGATAACCTTCTCTGAAGATGATGCTCAGCACTTCCGATTCCCACACTCCGATCCGCTGGTCGTTGACATCCAAATTGCCAACATGATTGTTAAGAGGGTGCTGGTTGACACGGGAAGCTCAGTAAACATCTTGTACAAGTCCTCACTGGAAAAGAAGAAGTTTTCCGTCAAGGACCTGGAGCCGTGCAACCAAACCATATACAGTTTTTCTGGTGAAGGGCTTGCCCTAACAGGGTCGATTAGACTCCCAGTTATAGCAGGAACTGCACCTACAAACAGAACATTACTCACTACTTTCTTAGTAGTAGATTGTCCTTCAGTCTTAGGAAGGCCAATCTTGGTCGACCTGCGAGTCGTTACCTCGATATGGCACTTTGCCATGAAATTCCCAACCGACGCAGGGAAAGGATGCGTGTTGGGAAACCAGCGAGAAGTGAGGGAGTGCTATAATGCCTCAATATCTAAGGTGAAGAAAGGTGGGTCGAGGGAAGTTTCCAGAAAGGAGTTGCAAACGGCCAGTGAGGCACAAGCCCAATCAAGTGATTATGTCACCAAATAGGGTGTTGCACAAAGTGAGGATAGGGATTTGGATCCTCGCTTTAGGTATTTTCATGAAGAGATAGGACCCATCGAGGACCTTGAAGAGGTCCAACTCGATGACGCAGATCCGATCAGGGTTGTGAAAGTCGGTAAAAACTTAGAGATAACAACGAAATAAGAACTGGTGGAATTTTTAAGGAAAAACCAGGAAGTTTTTACCTGGTCGCATAAAGACATGGTTGGAATAGACCCTGCAGTTATTATCCATGTCCTGAATGTAGACAAGAGTTTTCCACCAGTACAACAGAAAAGGAGGCTGCTCGAAAAAGATAGATCGAAGGCTCTAAAGGACGAAATCGAGAAGCTAAAGGAGAATGGATTCATCAGGGTAGCATTTTATCCATCATGGGTCTCTAATCCCGTGCTTGTTCCCAAGCCGAATGGCAAGTGGTGAACATGCGTGGATTTCACAGACCTTAATAAAGCCTGCCCTAAAGATTATTTCCCACTCCCTAGTATCAACCAGCTGGTCGATGCCACTACAGGACACTAGATTCTCTCATTCATGGATGCATACTCCGGATACAATCAGATCTATATGCATCCCCCTGACAAGGATCACACTAGCATTCAGACCGATACAGGGCTCTACTGTTACAAGGTAATGCCCTTCGGTTTGAAAAACGCTGGTGCGACTTACCAGCGACTAGTCAATCACATGTTTAAGGAGGTGATCAGAACAAACATGGAGGTATATGTCGACGACATGCTGGTTAAGTTGAAGAAGGCAGAAGGACACATAGGGGACTTGCAAGAGTGCTTCAACGTCTTGAACAAATACCAGATGAAGCTGAATCCCCTCAAGTGTTCCTTCTGAGTTGGATCAGGGAAATTCCTGGGATTTATAGTAAACTCACAAGGAATTGAAGCCAACCCCGAGAAGATCAAAGCCCTGGTCGATATGAAATTTCCAACAAAAATCAAAGATGTTCAAAGCCTGACCGGAAGAATCGCTGCTCTAAGTAGATTTATTTCCAAATTGACAGACAAATGTGTCCCATTTTTTAATCTACTCAGATGCAACAAGAAATTCGAATGGATGGACGAGTGCGAACAGGCTTTTCAAGTCTTAAAGACTCACATGTCGCAGCCACCGATTCTATCAAAGTCGGTTGATAAAGAAACTTTGTTCATCTACTTGGCGATCATAGAATACGCTGCTAGTGTTGTCCTAGTATGAGAAGAGGAAGGCGTGCAAAAGGTTGTTTATTAGGTAAGCAAGAGGCTAATAGGAGGGAAGATGCGGTATCCACCTATTGAAAAATTATCTTATTGCCTAATCTTAGCCTCTAGAAAATTATGGCCATACTTCCAAGCTCACCCAATCACAGTTTTGACCGACCAACCTCTACGACAAGTTCTGTAGAAACCAGAAGCCGCAGGCCGATTATTGAAGTGGGCAGTCGAACTTGGGTAGTTTGATATCTCATACTTGCCATGAGCAGCAATAAAAGGACAAGCTCTAGCTGATTTCGTCGCAGAATTCACTGGGCTTCCAGACAGCGAGCAGCTAGAAGGGCCTGAAGAGCCTAAGACTTAAAGCCAAACTCCTTCCTGGAAGTTGTTTACAGGTGGTTCTTCTAATGAGCACCACACATGAGCAGGAGTGATTTTGATAACGCCAGAGGGGCATCGATTTCACTGCGTAATCAGATTTGACTTTACTTCTTCTAACAACGAAGCCGAGTATGAAGCATTGCTTGCAGGATTACGGTTAGCTAGAAGCATGCACATATAGTCCCTTGATATCTACAGTGACTCTCAATTAGTTGTCAATAAAATCATTGGAGAATACCAGACTTGAGGTTTGAAAGTGGTCGCTTACTTGATTAAAGCGAAGGATCTATTGGCGCAGTTTGATAAGTACACTCTCCAGCAAGTACCTCACGACCAAACTTCAAACGCTGATGCTTTGGCCAAGTCAGCGAGTGCCAAGGATGCTGGCACCCTCAACATAGTGCCAGTTGAACGACTATCTACACCAAGCATCCAAGCAGAAGGGACCTCTTTGGTGATTCGAACGGCGAATACATGGATGGCACCTAACATAGAGTACTTGATGAAGGGTGTGTTGCCAACGGACAAAAACAAAGTCAGGATCCTTCAGCGGTAGGTTGCTAGGTATATCTTGGTCGATGGAATCTTGTACCGAAGGGGATACTCAATGCCACTCCTCATGTGTATTTCAAAAGAGAAGGCCAAAGAATTGATGAGAGAGGTCCACAAAGGCTTTTGTGGGGACCATGCTGTGGGGCAGAGTTTATCAAAAAAGATCCTAAGACAAGGATACTTCTGGCCAACAATGGATGAAGACTCGATGGAATTTGTGCGTAGGTGTGACAGATGCTAGAGGTTCTCCAAAATTCCACGAGCCGCCCCTAATGAGCTAAAACAGATGCAAAGTCCGTGTTCGTTCATAGTCTGGGGTATAGATCTAATCGGATCTCTGCCCACAGGAAAGGGCGGCGTCAAGTACACCGTAGTGGCCGTCAATTACTTCACTAAATGGGCCGAAGCTGAACCACTTGCAACCATAGCGACCAAGAAAGTGCTGGATTTCGTAGTCAAAAACATCGTGTGTCGCTATGGATTGCCAAGAAAAATTGTCTCAGACAACAGCACCCAGTTTGATAGTGATCTGTTCATAGATTTTTGCGAGCGGCCTAGAATTGTTAAAAGCATTTCTTCAGTTCCTCACCCTCAAGCGAACGGACAGGTCGAGGCAGTCAATAAAATGCTAAAGGATACTCTGAATAAAAGGCTTGAGGAAGCGAAGGGGGCATGGCCAAAGCAATTGCCTGAACTCCTTTGGTCGTACAAAACTTCCCTTCAAATAGCAACAAGCCATACTCCATTTTCCTTAGCTTACGGATATGAGGCTATGTTGCCTGTTGAGTTAGATCCACCATTGCATCGAAGAATAACGTACGATCAAGGCTCTAATAGCCAGCTATTGATGGAATCTCTAGATTTGGTCGGTGAAAAGCGAGAGCAAGCCCAACTCTGAGTAGCAGCTTACCAGCAAAAGGTCGCCCGGTATTTCAACTCTAAAGTACGCGAAAGGAAATTCAATGTCAGAGAACTAGTACTTCGAAGGGTTTTCCTCAACACCCATGACCAGGCTGCTGGAGTACTCAGGCCTAATTGGGAAAGACTGTACCAAATTGAAGAAGTCCTTCATCCAGGCACTTACAAACTTGCTCGCTTAAATGGAGATCTCATTCCTCGCTATTGGAATGGAGAACACATGCGCAAGTACTATCAATAAACAATTCTTCTCAAATAATTGGCTTGTATTAATTTTACTTTTTACAAGTTATGAAAAAGGGTTGGTCATTTTATGTGACTGATCGCTTATAAGTGTAAGATCATTTTGTTGATCACTCGTATAGACATGTTTTGTCCATTTATTATGAGAAATAAAAGGGACTGTGCCCAGCCAGTCATTCTTGCCAACTATTGTATTTATTACAAGTATTTGCTCATTATGTGTGTTATTTTGATGTATTATCATTTTTTTCAAGTCTCTATTAAGAGCAGAAATGTTTGAACAGGTTTCAGTCAAGGCAAGTGACCGAGGACTTAAAGCTCCTCCATCACTTGGGGGCCATATAAGGTACCTAGTAAGCAAAGCATATCACCAGGTATGGAAACACACGAGCAAAATAAGTGAAAGCATGCTACGGTACTTAGAGTATTTTTCAAAACTTTGTATTTTGTTAAATCAAACCAATGTACTATGCTAAGTTCGGTCATGCAAACAGATGTTATAATAAAATGCAAGTATTATAATACCAAAAAGGAAACCTTATACACTGCGAGCAATTACTGTTCGGATGTAATTGTCTGTTAAAAGTTAAAGCTGCCCATGCAACAATAAATATAATTGTCTTGAAGTACAGATAATATATATATATATATTCATGAGGCAGGAGAGTCTTGTGGATTTTCCTGGTTGACTACAGCTTCGGCTTCATTCTCTACGTCTTCAAGGCCAGTGGCCAAGGAGATCTCGTGAAAGGCTGGGGTTTTCACTCTCTCTTCTTCCTCCAAGCGAGCAACACCTCGGGCTATTTCTGTTTGCCTCATGCGCTCAGAGAGATATCTGAAATCGGCCCCTTGGTTGTGTTTCTAGAAATCATAGAAGCACTTGGACGTGGCGCCCTTGTACCTCTCCAGATTTCTGGTGTTGGTTTTTTTGAGATCGTTGATGCGAGCATCCAACTTATGAGCCTCTTGCCTACTCTCGATCAGGTCCGCCTTGAGACTTTTGGCTTCGCGAAAATTAGTGAGGTGGGACTCTTTGTACTTCTCCTTTGCCTCAAGGGCTTTGTTCAGAGCAGCCTGCTGTTGCTCCATCTCCTTGGCCAGTTTATTTTTCTCCTCGAGCAATGTCACATTTTCCTTCTAAGCCGCCTCAAGTCGCTCTTTATATTTCGCTTCAACAGCCATAATCTCCTAAGCGTGCCGGTGCTCGAACGCCTTGGATTGCTCAGTAATGACCCCCGAGCGAAGCCGGCTGGCAGTCACAGTCAGCATTGCCTGCGATCAGAACAAAAGTTAAAATGACTATAATAGATAAAAAGATTGAGTCTCAATAGGAAGAGACAACTTACATTGGCAAGCTCGTTTAGTGCACAGTTTAAGATCTGGTCGACATCCATCGAATCTGTCCCAGGTATGGCCTCTTGGCTGCGCTCGTGCCTCAGGATCCATGTCATCCTGTCCTTGGCTGATCTTAGAGTGCGGCTCGATAAGTCATCCCCTGTTTGAACAGGGGCAGCTAGCTGTGTCTGATCGACAGGAGCCGGTGGAGGAGGGGTCGACCCGACCAGTGCAGGCGAAGATTGCTGCTCGATTGGAGATGGAGCTGATGTTATATTTTTTGAAGGACCAGCTGCTAGAGGGTACTCAGTGCGTGTTTTCTTGGTCGGAGGCTCTTTGTTGCACTCCCTGCGATGCCACCTGCTCACCTTCTTCTTGCTCGCATGAGCATCAGGCGCACTGTAGAGGTCAAACATGTCTTCGGATGGCATGTCTGCAAGAAGGAAAGTACACAAACAGTTAGACAGTATAAATAAACGAGTGTGCTCTCTCAAAAAAGTAAACAAAGGCAATTGTAAGTAAAATACCCAAGCTATAATTACTGGTCACTACATTATATACTTTACTAGTGTTACACTCACTCTCTGGCATGAAGAAGTCTGAATCTTAAGTGGGAGTGTACTTAAAGTTGTCGTCCCCGTAAAATAAGTGACAGGGAATAGGCAAACTATCTAAAAGCGAGAGATCAGTACCATTCTCGTTCAATGATTCAAAGACAAGCTCAGAGATCTTCTTCTTGCCCTTCCCTAATGGGGCCCGAGAAGCACCTGCTCGCGGGGTGCTGGAGGGTTCACTGATTGTCACTCTAGTTGTCCATTTCCTTGGTGGTTGTGACACATCTGGGTGCTGCTCGGGAACTCCTTCATTAGTGGCACTCCCCGCAGTGGTTTCCCTCACATCCTGGTGAGGTGCCAAAATCCCGACCAGTCTTAGGTTGGCTTCAGTGACCAACTGTTTGACGCTTTTTTCTACGTCAGTCATGCTGGCCAGTAGCGCTGCTCGAAGCTCCATTTCTGGAGTAGGAGCTGGTCGCAGCCATGGACCTAAAGAGAACTAATTTTCTAAGGAAAATGTAGATAAAATAAAAGAAAATAAACAAGCATGAGAACAAAGAGGTTACCTCCTTGGGTGAAGGCTAGGTTATTGGCAACCAAGTCGGTGGTTAAAAATTACACCGGGTGGTACTTTCCTACATTAGACTTGTAGGTAGTCTCACTCAGAAAGGTGTGGTTCGTTTCCTGGTGGCAGAGATGAAAGAACCCTGTGTTGTCCTGGTTGGGGTTAGATTTGAGATCGAACAGGTAGTTGATCTCGTGATGCGAAGGGACAGGATATTTTTTATGGTTGTAAAGGATATAGAGTGCAGAAATCATTCTATACCCATTTGGAGTTATTTGGAAGGGAGCGACCTCGAAGTAATTAGCCACTCCCTGGAAGTAAGGATGAAGAGGCAAGATTACTCCTGCCTCAATGTGGCACCTCGACCAGGCACTGAAGGCGCCACCAGCCAGGTTTGCCCATTGGTCGGTGGTAGGAAGAAATAAAGTAACCGCAGAAAGTCCATACTTTCTGAGGAAATTACTTATCATCCTAGCAGTGATCGAGCTAGGGGGAGCAAGGTACCATTCAACGTCTGGTCCAATGGCATTATGGAGATGGGCCTGTGTTTGGATTTCGGGATCAGTGGTTTCGGCTCTACTACTGGTCGAAGGAATCTCAGCCCGAGAAGTAGGATGATTTTTAGAAGGTTTTGATGTTTTCTTTTTCTGGGCAGCGGATTTTATACTACCCTTTTTGGATGCATTGGAAAGAGGTCTGTTTGGGGGAATTCGAAAAAAAGGGATTTCTCGAACTAGCAGCGACGGTTGTTCTTCGTCCTCGAGCAGTTGGGCTAGCAGATCGTCGTCGATTGGTCTCTCACCTCCCCACGGATCATGCATGAAAATCTGCGAACAAAAAAGGGGAGATGAGAATCTGATTGCCAAAAGGATCAAGATGTTAAAAGTTGGAATAACGTTGCTCGTGTATAAAAGTTAGTCTTTTATACGACCAGCAGCATTCTGACAAGAAACACTACATTTCAAGCGAGCACTTTGGAAAATGGATTAAAAAGCAGAAGTGAACTTTTCGACTCTGAAAGGGCGGGAAAACCCCTTTTTTTCTACAAGCTTAGAAATCAAATTTTTACTTCGATTTCACGCCCTAAAGTTATAATCCTAACTACCTAACTAATTCATCATCCTAGCGAAGTGTTATTTCCTACCAAACTTAGTGCAAATCAATATACCCATTTACCCCGAAACCATTTTGCAAGAACTAACAAAGATATTCAAGAACTCAGAAATCAAAAATGAAGGAAAAACAGACATTGCACGGCACAACGTAACAGAAAAGAATTGATTAGAAGACTTACTTGGATGAAGGATCGAGAGGATTTCAGAAAATCGGACAGGCCCATTGTGGATCGACGAACTTTTCTGGGATTAGTTTTGCTTTGTTCTTCGGAGTTCTTGAAGGCAAAGGGATCAGTAAAAGGTAAAAAAATGAAAAGGATGGGTTATATATATTGATCATGGCACTGTAAAAGAGGTAATAATGAGATTAATTTTTCAAGACATGGGGAAACACAATAGCCGTTAGACAACTTTTTGGAAACTAAAAAGACATGATTGGTTGCCTTTGTCGAGAAGGCATAGGCGGCTCTGACAGATTTGATGGTGTATCTGAAGGGTCAGTCTCCTAAGTTTACTTTATGCTGGTCGCAGTAAAATAAACATGGGGGGCAAATGTTTACCCAAAAATGACTCCTGATGACGTGGCAAGAATTTATTACATGTGGTTGGCACATGGCATTGTTAAAGTGAAGGGATGTTGTTCGCCTATCGACCAGATGTCTATTGCCTCATCAATTTACGCAATAAGATGCAACCAGTCCGGTCGCATGCTTCAATTTATTTCCTTTAAAGATATGTAATCTTGTAATAACTACATTTATGATCTTTTTTCTTTATTGCCTTGATACGCTAACAGTAAAGATAATTAATGCCCATTGGCCCATGTAACCCCCTTGAGCCTATAAATATGCATGAGAGGGCTCAAGGAAGGGACTTTTGACCTTTTAACCTTGAACTTGAATATTGATAGAGAGAGCATAGTGTGATTATCCACCAAAAAGTTGTAATTCTCCTAAGGCTGTTGAAACTCAAGAACCCTAGTTCTTTGATCACGACATTAGGATTCAACCTCAATATGAACACTAAGTGGACGTAGGTTATTACCACACAATTGAGGCCAAACAACTATAAATCATTTGTGTGACCTTCTTCCCATTTGATTTCATTCTTAATTTCCTTTTTGTTTCATTGTCGTTATTTTGACTTCGTGTCATTGGCCAAATCGAGGGTCAACAGTAGTAATGCTAGAATCGCCCCCTCCCCCAATAATCCAAGAGTTATGGGTTGTATCAAGACTGGTCCATAATGTGGAACTGATCATAGTAAATTCCTCCACTAGTTCGAAGGGTAGGGTTCTTGTTCTGTTACTCTTTACATTGTATTATCTCAACTAACACTTCTAGGACATGATTCTTCTGCTCGTTCTTTTGCAAATGAAGACATGAATCTAAAGGCAGCTTTCAAAACGGGACAAAATGTAAAGAGGCAGAGGGTTTTCAAGAAAGCCACTCTTTGAGATGGAGCCGACACCAAGTCTCCTATGAAAGACAAGGGCGCCAGCTCAACCCAGAAGTAACACAAACCTCAAGTCACCATAGTCACAACCCTAGAAGCTCCTTTGCTAACACCTAAGCTGCATCCCCGACTACCATGATTCCAGTTCCTCCCCGCAAGGTGGGGAAATATCTAGAACCTCTGCACAGCTCATATCAAGATATCGTGAACCATAAAATGAATCATGCAAGTTTAGTCAGTGCGAAAGAGCTGCAAACCATAAAGGCGAGGCCCTCGGTGACCGCCCTTGAATCTATGTTGGGGGTGACTCTTACCGTATGTCCTATCCTTATCCTCCTTCAGTTCAATGCTTTCTCAAACTGACCCTTCTTCATTGATTGTATGCAATCTTTCATGGCTTATATCAGTGGTATCGCTTGAATACAAGCTGTGGTGGACAAGGCCAATATCGACTTAGATGAGACCAACAAAGCCCTGAACACCTCCCAAGTTAATGAGCAAATTTCCAAACCTCAAGTCTCGGAGGTAACCCAGCAGCGAGACTAGCTTCAGTTCAAAGTTGATGATCTTAAGTAGAAGCTTATGGAGGTCGACAGTCTTAAGAAAAAGCTTGTGGAGGTCAAGGGCAACGGCAAGGACGAAATTTCCAAAGCAGAAAATCTATGGAAGAAATGTTTTATCAGTGCTAGGTGTACACTAGGAAGGGGATTTTTCGTTCCTGGAGGCGTAACTTAGGTGGAGCTACCTCGCCAAGTTCTAGGACCGATTATCAAAAGACCCTGCAGAGACAGCGGAGGCTTCAAGAGCAGAAGTCGAGGGGGGAGAGTTGTCATCCCGAGAGAATGATACTGAAGCTCAATGATGATTGGGATCCTCTCTTATTTTTCTTTTTCTTTTTTTTGGATGCTAGGAGCCCTTTAGCCGAACTAGTTTGAAGGTTTCTTTCCTTAATATCTCCAAGATCTGATAGGGTCTTTCCCAGTTTGGTCCCAGTACACTGTCTTTAGGGTCTATGTTAGCTAGAAACACCCTTCGCAACACCAAATCCCCCAATTCGAGTCTACGCCCTTTGACTTTTGAATTAAAACATCGAGTTATTCTTTGCTGGTAATGGGTGAGCAACAACTAAGACTCTTCCCATCGCTCTTCAAGTAGGCCCAAAGATGCATTAAGTATGTCATGATACTGATCATTGTTGTAGGTCCTTTTCCTATGTGACTGTGACGCCCCACATCACTATGGTTGCTTTCTGGAATGACGACTGGCCCTACTAACCAAGACAAGTCTTTCCAGCGTGCTTTGTCCTCACTCGCACACTTCCTGGGAAAACTTCCCAGGAGGTCACCCATCCCTAGATTACTCCAGGCCAAGCACGCTTAACCATGGAGTTCTCAAGTGATGGGCTACCGAAAAGAAGATGCACCTTCCTGATATAGGTAGTACCCATCAATCCATTTAAGCCCTCTTCAACTGTGTAGTCCCATACCTACACAGTCTTAGAATCATTACACTTGACCTTCCCCAGGTGGTGTGGGATTGCACAGCTTACCTGGTCTTTCCCCTTACGGATCACGGGATTCTGACTGTCACAGTGACGTCACTAGAGCCTCAACCGGGGACATAGCCTCGCTTCCAAAAGTTGGAAGAAGGGAGTATGCCCACTAGAAGTGCGTTGTGAAGTCCTATAGGCCCAGAGCTCTTGTAGGAGCTGTTCCAGCCATAGCTATTTATCATCTTCTAGTCACTTCTTTAAGCTCGCCTTTAGGGTTTTGTTTAATGTGTCGTCCTACCCATTAGCTTGAGGGTATGCAACTGAAGAGAAATTCTTCATTGTGCAGTATTTCTCGCAAAAGGTTGTGAATAGGTTGCTGTCAAATTGAGTGTTGTTATCATACACATTCTTCTTTAGGAGTCCAAAACGACATACAATATTTTTCACGATGAAATATAGTACTCTTTTTGAGGTAGTAGTCACCAGAGGCTCGACCTCAACCCACTTAGTAAAATAGTCAATTGCAACAACTGCGTTGCGAACTCCTCCTTTTCCAATAGGCACCGAGCCTATTAAGTCATTCCCCCATCTAGCATTAGAAAAGCGTTGGGTGCTCAAGCAATGGTGGCAAAACGTAGGTATCTGACACACTTGAGGACATATGAAACCGAGTCCATTTTTAGCGTAGGCCAGAAATAACCTTGTTTTAGTACCTTTAGAGCCAAGTTATTTCCCCCAGCGTGACCCCCATAAAATGCTTCATGTATTTCATGGTGGATGCCATGTGCTAAAGGCAAAATGCACCTTATGAGGGCAAAGAATGACCTCGTCTGAAGAGAATTCCATCGACCATAATGTATTGTGGGACCTGATACAACATTTTTTGTGCATTCTTTTTTGAGGTATTAAACTATGGGAGTCATCTAGGTCGGTTCTTCACAAATCACCTCGACCTCCACTTGCTCTTCATGATGATTGGTTTATCCAAGAATTCTATGGGGACCACATTTAATGTGTCCACTTCTTTGTTCGTGGCGAGTCGGGCTAAAGCATCTGCATTTGTATTCTGTTCACGGGTGTCGTGCTCGATGGAATAAAACTCAAATTCTGACAATTTGCCTTTAACGTTAGCTAGATAAGAAGCACTTTTGATTCCTCGAGCTTGGTATTCTCCTAATACCTGGTTAACCACGAGCTGAGAATCGCTAAAGCATTGAATTGCTCTTGCTTTTAGCCCATTTGCTTCCTGAACTCTAGCCAATAATACCTCATACTCCACTTCGTTGTTGGAAGCATCGAAACCAAATCTAAGAGTTGTATGGAAGGGTTGTCTTTTGGGTGACATTACGATTATTCCAGCTCTAGATATGTTCTCATTTGATGATCCATCAAAAAACAGTATCCATAATTCTTGTACTGGCTCCCTTATTGGTTTGTCATAGAACCCCGTACATTCAGCCACAAAGTCAGCGAGTGCCTGACCTTTGATTGATGTTCATTGTTTATATAGTATCTCAAACTAACTGAGTTTGATTTTCCACTTCAATGAATGTCTTGATGTCTCAGGATTTTTCAAGACCTACCTTAAAAGTTGATCAGTTAAGATGTGTATAGGGTGGTACTAGAAATACGACCTGAGTTTTCTTGAGGTCGGGATCAAACAGAATGTGAGTTTTTCAATTAGAAAATATCTAAATTCATCTCCTAGAAGCCTCTTACTCACATAATACATTGGTTTTTGTGTTCAGTTTTCTTCCCGAACTAACACAGCCCTGATTGCGTTTTCTGTTATGGCTCAATTTAAATATAAACATTCCCGAGGGACTGGTTTTGATAACATGGTGGGCTCATCAAGATGAGTCTTTAGATCCTGAAATGCTTGTTCACATTCTTCTATCAATTCAAACCGTCTATTCCCCCTAAGAAAGTTGTAGAAGGGAAGACATTTTTCTATGGACTTCGATATGAATAGGTTTAAGGCCACGACCCTTCCTGCAGGAATCTGTATTTCTTTTCACGACCTTGGTGAAGTCATTTCTAGTAGCCACTTGTTCTTTTATGGGTTTGATGCGATCCCCATTACGTTGACTATGAAACCCCAAAGGTACATTTTTGGGGGCTTTGCTTCATGTCATACTTTCTCAGCACACCGAAACATTCTTCCAGATCAGATACATGGTCATTGGAAGTCCTTGACTTGACAAGCATGTCATCGACATAGACCTCTGTGTTTTTCCCGATCTTGTTGATGAGCATCTTATTGACCATCCTTTTATATGTTGCACCCGTGTTCTTAAACCCGAATGGCATGACCTTATAGCATTATATGTTCTGTTCGGTCATGAAGCTAGTGTGCTCTTGGTCCGAACAGTTCATCGCGATCTAGTTTTATCTAGAATACATGTCCTGTGGCATCGACTAGCTGATCTATTCTCAGCAGAAGGAAACAGTCTTTAGGACAGACTTAGTTAAGGTCGATGAAATCGATGCAGGTCCTCCACTTTCTGTTTGGCTTCGAGACCAAAATAAGATTGGCAATCTAGGTTAGATATTTAGCCTCCCTAATGAACCGACCTTTCAAAAAGCGAGCTGCCTCTTCCTCTGGAGCTTTAGCTCGCTCTTTTCCCAACAGCCTACATTTATGCACCTTCGCATGCACAATTTTATCCTGGTTTAATGCATGCATCATCACGCTTGGACTGATTCCCACAATATCCTCATGCAACCTGACGAAGACATCAGGGTTTTTTTTTAAAAAATCAATCAATTCCCTCTTTCTTTCGGTTCTGAGATTTTTTCCAATCTTTACAATCCTCGAAGTTACTTGTAGGTCGAGAACGATTTCCTCTAGCTCCTCTAAAGTCTGAAGCTCAGATCTATCTTCGCGTAATCTTGGATCAATTTCATTAGTTTGGGTGACCTCATTTCCAACTTCCCGAGGTTCTTCCGCCACTCTGGCAATTACCATTGCCTGAGGTTCCTCATGGTTGTCTAGGTTGTGATTTTCTGTTCTTGGTAATGTTATAGCATTCCCTAGCAGCGAGCTGATCTCCCCTCACGAAACATGTTCGCGAGGATGATGGAAATTTGATGGCCAAGTGTCAAACTGAAGTTATAGTTTCAAACACCATCACCACAGGTCTCCCCATAATTGCATTGTAGGCAGCGGGACAATCAATTACCACGAACTCAAGCACCTTGGCGAAAGCTTACATCCCATCGACTCATGTTTCTACAAGCTCGATTGTTCATATCATTCCCTCTTCTTAAAATCTATAAAAGGTCATAAAGGTCAGCTTAAGATCGGCTACCGATAGCCCTATCTATTCAAGGGTGGACCTGAATATCACATTCACAGAGGTCCCATTGTCAATCAGTATTCTGTGCACCCTCCAGTTAGTGAGTTGAATAGTTATCACCAGTCGATCATTATGAGGGATTTGGAATTGCTAGTGTCTTCTTTCATAAAACTGATTGGTTGTTTATCCAATCGGTGTTGTTTAGATTTTGCTTTGAAATGAACTCGGTGCCATCATTTGTTTTCAGCTCATGGATATATGTAACGCCCTACTACCCTAGAGTTGTTACCATGTGATTTTAAAACGTGCAATTAACTCGCTAATCAAGGTTTTAGGCCAAAGTGTGTGATTAACTTAAGCTAAAGACTCATTTAATGAAAATTATGTATAAAAGGTTTAGACATTCATTAAGAACATAAAAGTGTTACATTGGGATCCCCAAAGTATTATTTAAAACTCAAAAGTTATTATATAGTCGACCAAGGCAACAAAATCGGTTGTTTGCATAATGTTCCCCAAAACTACCCCAGCCGTGGTGACCAAGTAGGCCAAACATGTATGCACTGCTCCATGCCCTCTAACTCATGCTTGGTCGGCCTTTCCCTTGCCCTTACCTGCATCATAGAGCACTCGTGAGCCAAGGCCCAGCTAGAAATCTCCACAAACATTGCACGTAACAATTCATTTAAGCAAATGCATAACTAAATGCAAATACAATAGACAATTCCCAACAGGGGCATAGGCTGATGAGGGTGCATTAGTAGGGACAAAATTCCAGTCCTGACTGAGCTGGTGAACACGACACCCTAGATGGATATGCCATGGAGGCCTGCATTCAACATGCTTAATGCCAATCTTGACCCTTGTCGATCCTGGCCCTTGACGATCATGGCCCTTACCGATCCCAACCCTTGCCGATTCCCTCCCTTGTCGTTCAGTCTTAACATACATAAACAACATAATAATTACAGACATTCACATATAAGACTAATTACAGATAATCGGGCCATGCCTTGCTCTACAGGCACAAACATTTTTCTTACCTGAGCCCCACAAGCCTTGGGTATGCGACCTAGATACGATCCCCGTCAACCACTCAGATTAACCATAGGTCACGAAATATGGAACCTCCATCAATCTCAAGTAAATAAAGAGTTTTGAACCTAATTTTAGTCCCCGTGGCCTTGAATTCTACTAAATTGGGTAGTACGATCCTTTCTAAGGCCCCTATGTTGAGTACCCGAGCCTAAACACCCTAGTTGGCCTATATTTTCTATTTAAGCGGTAGCCCTCCCCGGAGGTATCGCGGCCCTCTACTAGTCAGGGAGCTTGAGGCTCTCACCTGGGGGACACGGGTCATGGCATTCCCCAACCTACGCGATAGTGCCTAGGTGATTTCAGAGACCCCCTAGGCCTTTTGGGTTCATGCGGGTCACTGCGCGACCCCGCGAAGCAAGTTTTTCCTTTGCATTTTTCCGAGCTAATCATACTAAAATTTGTAATCACGTCCAGAACTCTCATTCACACAACATAAACATTATGATTACCCCAAAAAGTAATCAAGAATCCTATCCTTCTGTTTTGGTAGTTTCTACATGGTCCTAATGGTTGAGTCTATCCCTTTCCAAAAGACTATAATGCCACTTATCCTATCCTTTGCCCTTTAGTGCCTATAAGGGAAAATGTGTCATTTTGCCACATTCCCGCTAATTCGTCGAGTAGTCCTATAAATCCCCAATTAATCCTGGCATACTCAAATAATTGCTAAATAGCTACTCGTTACCCGGGAAATCCCCGTGCACGTACTAACTCCCCAAAATACCCCTAAGCTCACCCCGAGCCGGGTATTTGACCCTGTCGTGACTACTCCGCTAATCCGCTCCCTAGGACCACCTCGGATTACAAATATTAAATATATATACACAATACTATGGTCTTAGTCATAACACACACATAATTATATTTATGCCCTGAACTGGACAAAATTGCAAATATGCCCTTGTTAACAAAAACGGGCCCACATGCATATTTAATACACCTAAACATGCATATCTAATCATATCATAACTTAAGCAATCAAATACTGATACACATTTATCATGATTAATCATGTAATAATATAATTAAATCAATTATCACCCTCCTGGCACACTAATCAAGGAACCAAGCCTTATTAGCGAATTTGGGACGTTACAACTATCCCCTCTTTAAATAAATTTTGTCCTCAAAATTTACCTGAATAGTTCAGGATGCTGATTTCACATATCAGACTCAAGCTCCCAAGTTGCCTCCTCTACTTTTTTGTTTCTCCATAACACTTTCACTAAGGGAATGGTCATGTTCCGTAAGACTTTGTCCTTCCGGTCTAGGATCTGAATTAGTTTCTCTTCATCAGACAAATCTTGATCCAACTCCAGGTTTTCATAACTCAACACATGTGCAGAATCTGATACATACTTTCGGAGCATAGACACATAAAATATGTTGTGAACCCCTAATAAAGCAGGAGGCATAGCTAATCTGTATGCCATCTGTCAAACTAGTTCCAAGATCTCAAAGGGGCCAACAAACCTAGGACTTAACTTACCTTTCACTAAAAATCGTCTCACTCCTCTCAGAGGAGAAACTCTGAGAAACAAATGATCACCGACTTGAAACTCTACACTTCAGCATTTTAAGTTTGAGTAACTCTTTGGTCAACTGTGGGAGGCGAGCATCTGAGCTCTAATCTTCTCAATTGCCTCATTAGTCCTCTAAACTGCTTCAGAATGTAAGTACTTCCTCTCACCCATCCCATCCCAATGAATGGGCGATCTGCACTTCCTCCCATACAACATTTCATACGGAGCCACTCCAATAGTCACCTAATAATTGTTATTATAAGAAAACTCAATCAAAGGAAGATACTTACTCCAAGATCCTCCAAAATCTAGTACAAAGGCCTGCAACATATCATCTAGTATTTGAATCATCCTCTCAGACTTTCCATTCGTCTAAGGATGATAAGTTGTACTAAATCTCAAATGCATACCCATAGCCTTCTACAGTCTTTCCCAAAACATAGAGGTAAAGTTGGGGTCCATGTCGAATACTATCGATCATGGTACCACATGGAGACGCACAATCTCCTTCACATACAACTCAGCATACTACTCCACCATATAAGTTGTTCTAACAAGCAAAAAGTGGGTTGATTTGGTGTACCTATCCATAATCACCCACACAGAATCATGTTGCCCCACTGTCATCGGCAATCCAACGACGAAGTCCATGGTGATATCTTCCATTTCCACTCCGGAATCCCTAAAGGCTGTAGCAACCCTGTTGGCCTTTGATGTTCAACCTTCAGCTGTTGACAGGTTAAACACTTGGCCACATAATCCACCACGTCCTTCTTCAATCTTGACCACCAATACAGAGTCTTCAGATCTTGGTACATCTTTGTTGTACCTAGATGTAGAGAATAGGGAGTGGTATGAGACTCATCCAGAATCTCTCGCCTAATACCAGAATCCATCAGAACGAAAATCTAATTTTATACCTCAACAAATCTACCTCTAAAATATAAAAGTCTCTAGCTAGTTCAGCTAAGACATCCTCCTTGTGTTTCCTCAATTGAGGATCCTCCTTCTGTGCTTCTTTGATTCTCTCGAGGAGTGTGGACTGAATAGTAATGTTAGCTAGCTGACCAACCACCAGTTCAATTCCCGCTCTCGTCATTTCTTCAGCTAGCTTTTTTGATATCTGTCTCGAACTGAACTTAGAAAAATTCATCGTAATCAATACCTAAACCATGAATCACGTCCAAAAATCCCATTCACACACCGTAAACATTATGATTACCCCAAAAACTAACCAAGAATTCTATCCCAATTATACAAGTCATGTTGAAACTAAACCAAGCTCAAAACCTATCTTAGCAGCAGAATTTCACAAAGAAATCAAGACTTACACCTTACCTTAATGATGATTTCGACCGTGAGCTAAATCCCCAAATACTTTAAGCTTTAAATCCTCAATTTTTGAGCCAATTCTCCAAGATTTTTACAAAGTTTCCAAGCACACCAAGGGAGAAAGAGTGAGCCGAGTAGAGAGAGAGAGAGAGAGAGCAACTCAGAGACTAAGTTCCTTATGTTTTGGGTTCCTTATACAGGGTCTTAATGAGTAAGTCTACCCTTTCAAATAACTCCTTGAAACCACTCTCACATCTATCTGTCATGACATACTTCATCTTATTATGTGTCAACTCGATAGTGGTGTTGTTATCCTAGAGAATCCCTCAACGAATCGTTGATAGTACCTTGCTAACCCCAAGAAACTTCTAACCTCTGGTACACTACTCAGTCTCGGCCAATGTCTCACTACCTCTATCTTAGTCGAGTCCACTAGAATCCCCTCCTTACTCACGATATGACCCAGAAATGTTACTTGGGGTAACCAAAATTCACACTTACTGAACATGGCGTAAAGCCTATGCTTTCTCAGTCGTTGTAGGACCAAACGAAGATGTTGCTCGTGTTCTGCTTCAAATTGGGAGTACACCAGTATATCATCAATGAATATGATCACAAACTTATCCAAATACTCCCTAAAGACCCTATTCATCAAATCCAAGGAGCTTACCTCGTACGGAACGTGGTCTTTGGTATGTCCTCCTCCTTAATCCTCTGATGACGGTAGCCAAACTGAAGGTTGATCCTAGAAAACATTGTCTTCCTTTGTAGCTATTTCAACTAGTCTTTGATCCTGGGCAGTGGATACTTATTGTTTATAGTCAGCGTATTCAACTCTCTGTAATTGATGCACATTCTTAAGGACCCATCCTTCTTCTTCATGAAAAGTTGGGTCTAATGAATCCTAGATCTAGTAATTTCTACAATTGAATCTTCAGTTCCTTTGACTCTGCTGGCACCATTTTTATAAGGTGTCCTCGATACTGGTTCTGCTCCTGGTACCAACTCTATGACAAATTCGTTATCTCGGTGTGGTGGCAATCCTAGCAGGTCTGTTGGAAATACATCAGAAAATTTACATACCAACCTAGTCTCACCCGGTCCAGCTGAAACGACCCTAGAGGTGTCCACTATGTTTGTTAGGAATCCTATGTAACCCTCTTGCAATAGGTCTCTAGGTCTCAATGCAGAGATCATAGGCAGTCGTGGTCAATCACTATCCCCACAAATACGAAGGGTTTCTCTCCTTCCGGCTCAAAAGTCACCGTCCTTTGCTTATAGTCTATTATCGCCCCATACTTTGCTAATAAGTCCATTCCCAGGATCATATAAAAACCATCCATCACTAGCTCAATATGATCCAAAGACAACTCCTTATTGTCTATCTCCACTGGTAACGCTCTAACCCACCTCCTAGAGACTACCAATTTCCCAGTTGGCAACAAAGTCCAAAATCCTTTAGCATACAGATCACAAGCTCTACTCATATGGTCTACCATTCTAGCAGATACAAATGAATGAGTAGCTCCTAAATCAATAAATGCAGTAAACAAAGAACCAGCACTAGAAATCTGACCTATCACGACCGAAGGACTAGCCTCAGCCTCGGTCTGGGTCAAGGTGTACACTCTGGTTGGAGTGAGATTGTCGTTCCTCTTTGGTTCCTCTCTCTTGACTTGAGGACAATCTTTCCTCAAATGGCTGACAATCCCACAGAAAAAACATGCTCTGACTCTACACTCTCCCAAATGGCGTCACCTGCACCATGCACACTCTGGGTAGCTTCTCCAGTTCTTTCCCCCGCCCTGACGGCCCCAAAGGCACCCGGTGCCCTCCTATTTGGACCAGGAGGGATAAAAGAATCTAGGGCCTTTCTCTTCTGCTCATTGGGGCCGCTACCTTGGCATGAACCAGTGAAGGGAGGCACCATTCTCCGAACATCGTGCCTTGCTAAGTCTTCCTTCCAAATCTAGTCTTCAACACCCTCAGCAATAAGGGCTTTTCCACTACCTGAGCATAAGTGGTAGTCATTGGATCAAATGTTATCTTAACATCCCGGGTTTCATCATATTCAATTCCCGTACAAAGCAGTCTCTCCTTGCCATATCAGTAGGCACCAAATATGGTGCAAACTTAGCCAACCGATCGAACTTCAAGGCATATTCTGTTACAGTCATTCTATTTTGAGTTAGGTTTGTAAATTCATTAACCTTTGCAGCTTGAACTACAAAAATGTAGTACTTCTCATTAAAAATATCCATGAATTCATCCCAAGTCATGGTAGTCATATCTTTCCTCAGAGTCACAACTTCCCACCAGATGCGGGTGTCATCTCTCAACATATAACTGGCACAAGCCACACTCTCGTTCCCTTCAACCCTCATGAAATCCAGTTTAGAAGAAGTCATTTTCATCCACTGCTCTGCCTAGAGTGGATCTGGACCACCCTCAAAGGTGGGAGGGTGCTACTTTCTAAACCTCTCACACAGAGGCTCCCATCTGTTCTCAATCACAAGCTGGGCTGGCACTAGTGCCACAGCCTGTGGGACCTATAGTCCAACATCCCAAGGAGGAGCCTGTTGTCTCAGATCTTGGAGTTCATCTTCAGTTCTCTGAATTCTGGCTTGCATTTCTCCAAACATTTGTTGCCATTTATGTGGAGCAGGAGGACGTTTTTATCTTTGGCCATATTGTCGTGGAATCTAGTTGATCGCCAAGGTATAACTTCAATATGCCTACAATCAATGACGCCGCACATCAGGCATGATAACAACATCCAAAGAAACCACCTCCCAATTCAACCAATCAAACAAAAATATCAAACAAACACAATGCACACACAGCACAATCATATAATAGTTAAAGGGGACATGCCCTAGCATTATATATACTCATCATGCTCTATATATATCAATCAGGCAAACAAGGAAATTTAGATAAGTAATTAAACATACCAACAAACCCTGAGTAGAGCTTGTCTCTGGCAGGGAGCGTAAGGAACCATAAACCTTGGCGAGCTCTAATACAAGGTTGTAACGCCCTACTACCCAAGATCCATTACCATGTGATTTAAAATGTGCAATTAAGTCGCTAATCGAGGTTTTAGGCCAAAGAGTGTTTTTAAATTAAGGTGAATACACATGTAATGAAATTTAAGTATAAAAGGTTTGGACATTCATTAAGAACATAAAAGTGTTACATTGGGATCCCCAAAATATTTTTTAAAACATGATTAGTTTTCAAAAGTTATTACATAGTCGACCAAGATGACAAAATTGGTTGTTTGCACAGTGTTTCTCAAAACTACCCTAGTCGTGGTGGCCAGGTAGGCCAAACATGTACGCATCACTCCATGCCCTCTAACTCATGCTTGGTCAGCCTTTCCCTTACCCTTACCTACACCATAGAGCCACTACTATAAAAAAGGCTTTTCAGGACTCGCCGAGCGCGAGTCCTCACATTGGAGGGGATTTGAAATGCGAGTCCTAAAAACATTCTTGTAATTTTAGTTAAAAAAATTGGAGGAAATTTGAAATTTTTTAAAATTCAAATTTTTAGAACACACATAAGTTTTTAGGACTCGCAATTATAGTTAAAAAAAATTGGAGAGAATTTGAATGATTTTAAATTTCAAACTTTTAGGACACACATAAGTTTTTAGAACTCATAACACGAGTCCTAAAATGTCCAGGAGGTGTTCGCTAAGAAAAACTCAAACTTTTCGAACACACATAGTTTTTAGGACTCTCTCCGCGAGCCCTAAAATAAATTCTTTAAGGACTCGCATCTAGGTGAGTGCCCTAAAAAAGTGTCTTAAAAGGGTGTTTTTGTAGTAATGAGTACACGTAAGGCAAGGCCCATCAAGAAAACTCCATAAACATAACATATAAAAATTCATTTTAGTAAATGCATAACTAAATGCAAATATAGCAAACAATTCTCAAAAATGATCTAAGCCGATCAAGGTGCTTTACCAGTCACCGAGCTCACGGTTCTAACCGAACGAGTGAAAACAACACCCTTGATGGCCATGCCATGGTGACCTACATCAATATGGAAACTCCCACTTGCACTAATTAAAACTAAGGCCTTAATTCTTCTAATCCCATTTCATTTATATGCTTATCAAATGTAGCTTCTAGTAATGTCTTTGTAAACAGATCTGCAAGATTGTATTCAGATGCAATCTTCATAATCTTTTCATCTCCCCTAGCCACATAATCTCAAATTATGTGATACTTCTTTTCTATATGCTTACTCCTCTTGTGACTTCGAGGTTCTTTCGATTTGGCTATCGCTCATGTGTTGTCACAAAACAGCACCAAGATTTGAATAAAACTTCTTTAGCCAGACTATTTCCTTAGCTACTTCAGACGCAGCAATGTACTCAGCCTCCATGGTGGAATCTTAGATGCCAGACTGCTTTATGCTTCTCCATATCACAGCTCAACCCCCAAGAGTAAACACCATTCCACAAGTAGACTTCTTATCATCGATATTGTTCTGAAAAATCTAAATCGGTGTAGCCTATAGGGCTCAGAACACCATCCTTGTAGACTAGCATATAATCCCTAGTCCACCTTAAATACTTTAGAATATGCTTAACTATTATCCAATGTTTCGGTCCTTGGTTTGCTTGATACCTGCTCATTGCTCCCACTGCATAGTAGATATCTGGTCTAGTACACAACATAGCATACATCAGACTTCCAACTGTAGATGCTTAAGGAACTTTTCCCATTGTATCTTCCTCTTCATGAGTCTGGAGTGACTGCTTCTTTGAAATATGAATTCCATGGTGGGAGGGTAGACGTCCTTTCTTTGAATTTGTCATTGAAAAACATTCAAGCACTGTATCAATTTAAGCTGCTTGAGATACATTTAAGAGTTTGTTCTTTCTATCCCTAATGATCTGGATACCTAGAACATACCTCGCTTCACCCAAATCCTTCATCTGGAATTGAGTTATGAGCCAATTCTTCACATCTAGTAATTGCTTAAAATTGATTCCAATGAGTAAGATATCATCTACATAAAGAACCAGGATTACCACTATTAGATTTGCCTTTAGTTGGTAAACACAAGGCTCATCAATATTTTGTTCAAAGCCATAGGTTTTGATTATTTCATCAAACGTAAGGTTCTAGGAACGAGATGCTTGCTTAAGTCCATAAATGGACCCATTCAACTTGTAAACTTTTCCTTCTTGTCCAGCTACTTTAAATCCTTTTGGTGAATCCATATAAAAGACTTTGTCAAGCATCCCATTAAGAAAAGTTATCTTGACGTCCATTTGCTAGATCTCATAGTCGAGAGCACTTACTATGGATAGGAGGATGTGAATGGACTTGAGCATGGCTACCAGACTAAAAGTTTCCTCATAGTCAACAACTTCTCTTTGTGTATAACCATTTTCCACTAATTGAGCTTTATAAGTTTCAATATTTCCATTAACACCTCGTTTCTTCTTGTAGATCCACTTCCACCCAATATCCCTAAAGTCCCAGACAAAATTTGAGTACATAGACTACATTTCATGTTTTATGGCTTCGAGCCATAGTTCCTTTTCAGGGCTAGCCATTGCCTGTGTTGAAAGACAATGGATCATTGTCACTAGTGTCACCAACAAGCATATTTGTTTCACCATCCAAACCATAAGGAACTGGGTTCCTAGAAACTCTCCCACTACGATGAGGCTCCGTGAATGTTTGCTTAGGAATAGTGGTACTTTCTTAATTTAAAACGACTTGCATCGGTTGTACATGAAGAGTGGAAATTTCATCATCAACTTGCATTGATGACGATGGAACATTGGTTGGAGTTAATTCTTCAACCACCTCCTCTAAAACTACTTTGATGCGCAGTTTGAAGTTTTGGACATAGTCATTTTCTAGAAAAGTAGCATTCATAGAAGTAAACGCTTTCTTTTCTGAATGACTATAGAAAAGTCCACCCCGAGTGACTTTAGGATAGCCAACAAACATGCAAACTTTTGTTTTCGGTTCTAGCTTTCCTTCCTTTTTCCATAGGATGTGGGCGAGACACCACCAGATTCGATAATGACGCAAACTAGGTTCACGACCATTCCAATTTTCTAAAGGTGTTTTGGAGATTGATTTCAATAGTACGATATTTAGAATGTCATTCGCAGTTTCAATTGGATGTCCCTATAATGAATTTAGAAAAGTTGAGTAACTAAGCATGCATCTAACAATTTCCAATAAAGTTCTGTTCCCGCATTCCGCTACACCATTTTTTTGCAGAGTACCTGGGGCATTAAGTTGTGATAAAATCCCAAGTTTAGTTAAATGATCTTAGAACTGCATATCTAAATATTCTCCACCCCTATCAGATTGCAAGATCTTTAACATTTTACCTAATTGGTTCTGAACCATAGATAGGAATTCCTGAAAATTTGAAAATGCATATGATTTCCTATGCAATAGGTAAAGACATTAGTATCTAGAGTAATCGTCAATGAAAGTGATGAAATACTCAAAACCACCCCTGGCTTGTACATTCAATGGTCCACAAACATCTTATTGAACAAGTCCAAGTGGTTCCTTGGCCCTATCACCCTTTTCAGAGAATGGACGCTTGGTCAGTTTGCCTTCTAGACAAGATTCACAAATAGGTAATTCACCCAAGGTGAGTTCCCTCAATGGACCATCCTTTGTAAGTCTTTGAATTCTATCATAGGCAATGTGACCCAGTTTCAAATGTCATAAATACGTCATGTTATCGTTATTGGTCTTTTGACATTTATTGGTTCTAGGAATATCTACTTTGAATAAATCATTATTAGGAGTGAGGGGTTCATTTGGTTGTAGAATATAAAGCCTGTTTTCCAAACATGCAATACACAATTGTGATCCATTTAAAGAAATAGATATATTAGAACTTGTTTAAGTCATAACAAATTGTTCTAATTGCAACATGTAAACTGAAATTAAATTTTTACTAAAATCCAGAATAAAAAATACCTCTTTCAAAATTAAATATTTATTTTCGAAATTTAGGCGAGCTCTTATTCTAGCTTTGACTGTAATAAACTCTCTGTTCTCAACTCTAAGCTTTAAGCTGCCTTCGTCCACTTCCTCCCATGATTCATGAAGCTGTAAAGTGTTACAAACATGGTTAGTAGATCCAAAATCAATAATCCAAACAGATTTGTCATTATCTAAAACACATGTTTCTAAGATAAATGAACTATAATCATTACCTTTTTTTTTTGCTGCAAGAAACTTGGGGCAATCTTGTTTCCAATGCCCCTTCTATTTGCAGTGAAAACATTTACCTTTACCTTTCTTTTTTTTTTTCTGTTTCTTTCCCTTAGGCATTTGTTCACTTGGTGGTGCACTCATCTTTGTAGCCTTTGCAGGCCTGGGGTTGTTGTTTTGTCCATCTTTCCTTTTATTTCCAGCTTTCGAAGATGAAGCTTGGTTAGCTTCAGCCTTACCTGGATCAGCAGCAGCATTAGTCTTCTTTTCTCCTCCCTTACTTGGTCCACCCATGATAGACTCGAAAGTCTGAAGCTTGTTCATGAGCTGCGTCATACCATAGTTGAGTTTATTCATCACATAGTTGGTGGTGAATGGCAGGAAAGCTGGAGAGAGACTGTTGAGGATTAAGCCAACTTGAGTCTCCTCGTCTATTATGGCTCCGTCCAGTTCAGCTTCCTTAAAGTAGTTGGTCATCTTGATCAGGTGATCACGAATGTGTTGAGACGGTGTCATCCGAGCATTAACATATTTATTGGTGGCCTCAAAACGAGTCAGCACAGACTTTGTACAGAACATGTGTTGGAGTTGATCCATGATTTCGTAGGCTGTCTCGACATTCTCCATCTTTGTCTTGAGAGTGTCAACCATACTAGTCAGCATGTAGTACCGTGCTTTGTTATTAGCCGCCTGTCAATGCTTATATTTGTCTCTAATAGTCATGGTAGCTCCTTCAGCTGGAACTTCTGAGGATTCCTCAGTCATGACGAACTTGGCGTTGTCACCAATCAACACTATATTGATATTCTGCTTCAACTTAAGGAAGTTTTCTCTAGGGAGTTTCTCCATAGAAAGTTGAGAAAGGATGGGAGTAGAGATAGTCATAATTAAAACTACATATTATCAATAAAATAGAAATCAATCACATTTGCTCAATAAAACTTTTATTCACTCTAATTTCAAGAAATACCACAACATATACCATAAATATGTAAGATATGGAAGAAAAAAAACAAAAATAATCATTTCTCTATTTCTTTAGGGTTTTCCCTATTTTATGATATCGTTGTCCCAATTAGCGAGAGTAAAAAAATATCATTAGTTAAATAGAGTTGTAAACTCATTTAATAATGGACACCATTATTAACAACCTACTATTCGATGAAAATAAGAAAACAAAATCTCTTGTTTTATGAGCTAGACCCACGGTTTCAATAATCTTAGATTTAGTCCTAGTAGCCACCGTAGGGGCGAGTCTAGTAGAATTTGACCTATAATTATCTATCTTTCGAAATCTAACATTGTCAAAATAACTAATGAACACCTTCTATAGGGGGATGAATCGAAGCGTCTAGAGGCTCCATTAAGCTATTGACCTTGTTAAAACAACGGTGGAGATTGAATATAATTCTTAAAATAATCTCATTATTAAAATAGTATTTTTATTTTTAATTTTCAAAAATTAATGACTATGGTTCTCAAAAAAAATTATAAAATTATATTTTTTAAAACCAAAGTCCCATAATTTTCTAATAATTCTAAAGTATTACATTAAAACAAATTCAATTAAATTAGAATTAACTTGTTGCTAATCAATATTTAGGCTTAACTATTATAATGATCATATACTATTAAGTCCAACTCAGGCAAATAGGCCTTAACAATTGAGCTTGTATGGAGGAGGGTTGGGTCTAGTATGTCGTCCCCACTACTAAGGTCCACATACTTCCATGCAAGGTCCAAAAGACAGGAATTTGGACATTTGATTTATTAATTGTTATTATTTGATTAGGCCCACTATAGTCATGTAAAGCAAATGGGCCTTCACAAGTGGAACCACCCCTAAGAGATGAATTTAAACTTTACATTTTCTAATGGGCCTAAGTAAAACCTATCATTTTATGAATGTTTTATTTAGCAAGATCCATATAATAAGCAAACATATGGGCCACTATATGCATCTAAGCCCAATTTCAAAAATACCACATATTGTGCAAATAGACATGTTATAATTGGATGGGTCTAATCATGTTACTATATGACCAAGTCTATGAAATTATGCAAAAATACCACAATTAATTTTCTAGAATTTATCCAAAATTCAAATTAATTAAATTTTGCAAAAAAAAAATAATAAAATTTAAATGAAATTTATGAACAATTAACCAAACTTAATTTAAATTTCATTTATCAACAATCAACTTAGTTTAGGTCATTTTGAAAAATATTAATTTAATTTAAATAGGATTTATCAACAATTAACAAATTAATTTAAATCTCATTTATTAAAAATATATTTTATTAATTTTTAAACAAATATCACTAGATGTTTTTGAAAAAATATCTTAAACAATTAAAAAAAAATCTCAACAAATTTTCAAATTTTAAATAATTTAAATATTAAAATCCATTGAATAATCATATATTAATATTTTCAAATATATTATTTCAAAAAATATCATCTATTAAAAAATATCTTTGATATCTGATAACTTAATTAAGATATTTTAATATATTAAAATATTTAAAATTAATTAGTTAACTTATTTTTTAAATTTGAATTTGAATCTTTGTAGAAAATATCTAATGTTTTTTTAATGATCAAACAACATAAATATCGTATTTCAAAAACGATATTTTTTAAATGATAGAAAAAATATGATATTTTTGTATTAATCCATTAAAAAATACACTCAAAATTCAAAATTTGAGAAAATTTTGTCGCAGGCCGCAACTAGTGAAAGTTGGTGGCCGTGGCGACGGGACTTTTCTGGGAAAAATACGTGCGCTAACTGCGACCAGGGAATTATGGTGGCCGCGGCCACAACCCGAAAAAAAATAATCATTAAAATTTTGTGTAATTTTTCAATCCAAAAACATTTTCTAAATAATTTTTACCATGTTTTACATCAAATAAAGCATTTATAAAATTAATTGCATAGAAAACAAAACAAAATAACCCAAATTTGTTACTAATCACATAAGAATCAATATGCTTCATAAAAAACATGAAATCCATCAAATTATTAAACACATCAAACAATTCAATTTATACCATGTTCATGCATAAAAATAGAGATAACCAAAGGCTATGAGGCTAGTTGTTGGAAAAAATTTATGTAGGATCTTGTTTATTTTCATGTAAATCTAATATTAAAAAAATTAATTAAGAAAAACTAGAACATGTTTCTATAATTGAATTTAAACAGAGATAATGATACGAACACTTACATTATACGCAGTGGAATGTATTAGTTCTTCCTTCAATTTCTCTAACCCTTGTATCCTTTCTGTCGCAGGGTATCACCAAGAAACTGAACCGATCTTCAAATTTCTTCACAACCTTCCAAAGTATCCTTAGAATCACCTAGACTAGAGTGATAAATTCTAAAAACATGAGATAGTGTTGACGCCGTTTTTCGTCAACAGATAAAAGAAGAGAGCACGTAAACAATTAAAGACAATGGCCAAAAGAAACAAACGAATCAAACACACGGTTTTTTACGTGGTTCAGCAGTTAAATCTGCCTAGTCCACGAGTCTCTGTTATTAATCTCAAGATTATCTCTGAACAATTCTTTAGCATGAATTCTCCAGAGTTTTCTCTCAAGGATCAGAATTTCGGTCCTTTACAATGGTGCATGACCTCTCTATTTATAGAGAAGGATGCAGAATACTATCCCACATATTTTGGGTAGTTACTCTTTTGTGAATAAAAATAAATGGCTTTAAATGCCAATAATCAGATATAAAAGGAAACGTCCCCCAAAGATCAGGGGGCGTATAACTGTATTGAATAATATCCCACAATTTTTGGGGATTTACATCAATTAATGAGGACTACATCTCATAGTTATAATACGTGTAGATATTCAAGGTGGTTATAGCGTTTCTTCAAGGCTCCAGCATTTCTAGTCTCATGTTACTATGCGAGCCACTGACATCCCACCGAGCTAACGTCGCTGTCGAGATGGGACATCGAGCTCAAGACCCATGCTCCGAAGTTCCTGAGGATGAAGGTGTTCTCGGAGCTGCCTTTCGAGATCGAGATTATTTCGAGGTCACCTCATTCTAGATCATACATCATACTTTGTAGGCTCGACTTACAATCCTAGATCACTCTAATCCTCACGAGACCATTTATTGCGAACTCAGCTTTCAAGGTCATATTTACTATGGCTCGAAATCTGGGTATAACATTTTGCCCCCTCAAAAGTATTTGTTCGAGTCCTAAGAGAAGGAAACGTTTGAACTACTCTTTCTGGGAACCATACCGTCACACTCTTAAAAACGGACACGTGCCAGATGGGTATTGCTCACTTTAGGTACTTGAGTACCTTGGGAACACGCCCACGATCGTTCGTCTGACAACTTTTTGGCGCCATCTTATCACTGATTCCCCTCCATTCGATCTGTTGAGGATTTTAACCAACGCTCCTGATCAATTTAGTTTTCCCACCTATATATATAAGATCTCCTCTTCGTCTTCTTCTTTACGTTTGTTCATCGTAAACCAGAAAGAAAAGAAAAAACAAGAAAGCCAGAAACTTTCTTAAGAAGCTTCCGTCCCGTGCATGTTTTCTCGACCCAAAAAACAAAGGAACCCTGGTTTGTTCGAGTCAGTGAGTTCTTTCTTGCAACCTCTTCTCCGAACGACGATTTCGCTACAATCACCATCACTGTGTAAGTATGCCATTTTTGTTTTTAGCTCTTTTTTTTTTTTTTCTTTTTTTTGTTATGTCGTACTTGCTGCGTATAATAGATTGATACGATAGGAGGTTTTGGATCAATAGGCTTTTATGTTTTCTGGATTTTCTTTCTGGATGTTCGCCTCTGGTTTATGCCCAGTTTTTTCCTTTGAACGGCGTTTCAACTTTCTGGGTTTTGAAAATTTTAGGCTATGTTTCTTGTACACCAAGTTTTCGGGTAAAAACCCTTGTTCTTGACAATTACACGAAACCCGAAAATGCCCTTTCCTGGCTAACCGCCACCTTTCTTTCCCTTGAATTTTGGGATTTTCAAAAATTCATCCACGTTCTTTTTCTTCCCTGTGGAACACGCGCTCTGACTCTTTAGTGAGGGTCTTAATACTTAGTTTCTTGTCGTTAGATATCCGAGCTCATCCTATCGAGTTCGTGATCCTTGCATGCATGGCCCTCACCATTTTTTCTTTCTCGTTAGATGTCACAGAATCTGGAAAGACGGTGGGGGTCATTACGAGCAATCCCTTACGAGCCCAAATCTCCGAGCCCGGAATCGGTCTTTGCCCGGAACCAACGTCGGATAAAAGAATACGAGCTTGCGCGCGAGCAGGAGGACATTCGAGCCCACTATCGTCGTCAGATAGACGAGGTCATTGAAAAGAAGAGAAAAGTCCTTCGGGAGGCCATCTATCCGGAGCCCAACCTAGGTCCTAGGCCAATCCCCCTCGACCCAGCGTTAAAAGTCACGGTTGCATACCGCCCAGGGGAACTCCAGTTTTCCTTAATGACGGAGACTTCGTCTTCACAGCCTAGGAGGGAGATGTTTGAATCCGAATTCTACCAGAGCTCGGTTACCACCACCGACCAAATAACCGATATCCTGGCCCTCCATGGCCTTAGTTCGTTGGACACACTGAAGTGTCGAGCTCTGACAAGGCACGAACGGAGCTGTTTCGCCCCTGGGGGTCGCGATTCCAGTGTAAAATTCGCGGCCTGGAGCCAGGAACATATAAGGGCAGGAGCTCTGCTGCCCCTGAAGTCCTTTTTCAGCGACTTCATTGATTTCGTTGGGTTGGCTCCATTCCAACTCAACACCAATTCATACAGGGTGCTGTCTGCCCTGAGGTCCTTGTTTCATGAGCAGGGGTGGACAGGACCTTCACCCCAAGAGATTTTATATCTCTTTTGCTTGAAGAGTAATCCCTCCCGAGCTCGGGGAGGGGATGGCTTTTATTATCTTTCGAGCTACCCCAAAGAAACAAAGATCTTTGAAGATCTTCCAAACCACCCTCCTGACTTCAAGAAGGCTTTTTTCTGGACAGACGGTCTGTCCCCGTCTCGACACCGTTCGTTCAGGCGGATCCGTAAGTATTCTCGTTACTTTCTATTTTTAAGCTCGGAATTTTAGCCCTAAAATCCATATTTAGTTGAAATGTACCTCGTCTTTCAGCTAACTTTCAGCGTCCCACCCCTGACGAAACAATGACGAAGCACAGAGAGGCCCTGCTCCGACTCCCCTACGGCAGGCGGTTGCTCTCATTTCTATTACACGAGGACAAGCTACGAGCTTGTGGGTTGTTGGGACAGGGCCAGTCAACCTCTGACTGGTCCAGTAAAAAATACGAACGCTGGGAGGAAGTGCCACTGCCCACAGGCACCTTTCCTCCGAGGAGAGAAAGGAAAGCGTCTCTCCCAATTCGCTCGAGAAGTCCGCGGTCGGGAAATGAGGCCAATGACGAAGCCTCGAGTTCGGACTCCGGTGGAGGTAAAACCCTTCCTACTTCGCGAATGTGGTCCCCCACTTTATTAAAACACAGGCCCAATAGACTAGTCTCGTGCCCACAGGATAGATACCACTTCTACATATGGAGTTGGGTAGATGACTGTGTCCATAGGTTTGATAGTGGGCTCGGGAAATACGACACTATGTATACCACGGACGAGGTGTGGAATGGGATAGTTGTGCAGTATGGGACCAATGATTATAGGGACCTTTCGAGGTTATCACCAACTTATAGGGAAGGCACTCCCCCCGCCTCTTCTGAAGACGGGGGAATTTCATGGTCCCCAAGCTCAAGCTCGGGGGAAAGTTCCAGTTAGGTTTTTTCTTCCACCACTCTATACATGATGTTGAAGTAACTTGTATCTCTTTTACTGACTCACTGTGATGACTTGTGCAGGCGATATGGACTCCGACCTCGACGCCCTTATCGACAATGCGGGTGCCAAGAGGAGCAAACGCCCCAGGGCAGGGGGACTGAAAACCAGCCAGCCTGGGAAAGGCTCCAAGAGATCTAGGAAAACGCCTCCTCCTCCCCCGCCGGCTTCGAGCTCTGCTGCTACGTCGACTAGCTAGACTAACGCCCCCACGACGATACCACCCTCGCAGGCCGTCGTCTCTGTGGTGGTGCCGGCCTCGCAGACTGTATCGCTGCCGTGGTCGAATCCCAACCTCCTGTGGCGGGTCAAACGCCTTCTACTCAGCTCACCAAAAGACCTTCTGCTTCCCGAGCTCAGAAGCTAACCATCTCCACCCATATGGATTCGTATGTGGTGGATAATGCTACCGGTCCTCACGGATCTACGCTGATCTCGGATGTAATGTCCCGGATCGGCCAGAGCTACGGCAGTTTCGAGGCTCCTCAATGGCAGTGTCTAACTGGCACCCGAGACCGTACTGTCCTGTACGAGAAGAGTATCGAGCACACTGCCGCGGTAAGTATCCTTCTATATTCCCTTTGCTTACATTCATACTGTCTCGAGGCTAATGATGGTTTCTTCCTTTTTTCAGGCTCTTGCTTTCACTGCCCAGCTCAATTACGAGCTGAACAACGAGATCCATTCGAGCAGGACCCACGCCCAAGAGGAGAGGGACCTCCACATTAGAGCGAATGATGACCTGAAGGCGGCGAATACTAAGCTCGAGGCAGTGGTTAAGGAGCGTGAGGAAATGGCCAAGGAGCTCGGAAAGCTGAAAAACGAACTCGAGGAGCAAAAGAAAGATAACATCCAGCTTCGGGAGACCAATAAGAAGCTCAAGGAAGACAAGGCCGTCACCCTCGACCTTATGGAGGATATCAAAACCCGCCTTACTGCCGAGTACAAAGAAAAGAAGGAAACGGCGGTCGATTCAGCCATGTACCGGATGTGGGCCTATAACGAAGAACTGGACACCAGTTTTTTGGGTCCCCACGAGGCGTCCTTCCTCGAACGATGGAATGCTCGGCTCAAGAAGGAAGAGGCTGAACGGCTCGAGAAAGAGAAGGCTAAGCAGCTCGAGAAGGAAAAGGCTGCTCCGGGTACCGTTTCGGAGGGAGCTCAGGAGGATAGTCATGCTATTCGTCCTGAGGGGTCCGGTGCCGCTGAGAAGGCCAAGGAGACTCCTCTTCATTGAGTCTGGCCTCGGGGAGATCAGTCATCGGGGCTGCGTCCCCTTATGTAATTATTGTGAATTACGCCCATGGGGCTGATACAATTTCTTTAACTAATTTAATTTTTTTTTTTTTTTTTTTACATGCTTTACATTTCTTGGCTCGAAATATTTTGCACATTCTTATAATTGATGAACTCGTTTATGTTTATTTATGCATACAAACATAGTTTGGATTTTAGGCTCGAAATTCGATGCATTCATGCATAGTTTATTCAGATTATCCGTTTCTGACCTCGTTATTTATCAAGGTCGGATATTACTCCAACCATGAACTCGAAAGTACTTATATGGTATGTAATATGAATGATTTGGTTATATCTTTTTTAGTTACTTTTCCTCAACCTCAGTATTTTAGCTCCGAGGTTAAGAGTTCGAAACTATATTTCTAAGATATTCCAGCCTCGACTTTGACTTATCTCGCAATAGGTTTAGGCTCCCATTTATCATCGATCGATAATTTGGCTGGTTTGTTCCAAACCTGTTGTGTCTACACATCTGGTTAACTCCAAATATTTAGGTTTTGATGGTTCGGTTATATCCGAACTATCTAAGCTCGCACATTTGGTCATGTCCAAATACTTTGTGTTTGATAATTCGGTTATGTCCGAACTATCTAATATCGCGTACTTGGTTATATCCAAATACTTTATGTATATTTTTTATTTTTTAAGCTGGTGGTATGTATACCAATGATGCCCCCTTAATATCCTATGAGTGTGATCATAGGTTATTAAATTAAGAGAGATTGCAAAAATAAAAATAAATTACATGTGAAACAAAGTAGACCCTTTATTTGAAATTCAAAAACAAATTAAATACAGAAAATCATGGTTACAGGCGACACTTTCTACACTATTGATAATATGGTCTAAGGTGTTCGCCATTCCATGCTCGAGGTATCAGGCTCCCATCTAATCTCGCAAGTTTGTATACGCCCGGTCGGATGACTGACTCTATCTGGTATGGTCCTTCCTAGTTCGGCCCGAGCACCCCAGCTGCTGGATCTCGGGTTGCTAAGAATACTCGTCTCAAAATCAGGTCTCCCACTCCGAACTTTTGGTCTCGAACCCTCTTATTGAAATATCTCGTGGTCCGTTGCTGGTAAGCAGCATTTTTCAGCTGAGCCTCTTCCCTTTTTTCTTCGATCAAGTCTAGGGTTTCTTCGAGCTGAGTATGATTGGAACTTTGGTCGTAAATCTAAGTTTGAATCGTTGGAATTTCGACCTCAATGGGCAACATTGCCTCACAGCCGTATGCTAGAGAAAACGGGGTATGCCCAGTTGATGTCCGAGCTGTAGTTCTATATCCCCAAAGGACTTGGGGTAATTCCTCAGGCCATCGTCCCTTTGCTTCTTCCAACTTTTTCTTCAAGGAACTCTTGAGAGTTTTATTAACGGCTTCGACCTGACCATTCGCCTGAGGGTGAGCCACTGACGAAAAGCTCTTTATTATACCGTTCTTGTTACAAAAGTTGGTAAATAAGTCGCAATCAAACTGGGTTCCGTTGTCAGACACAATCTTTCTTGGCACTCCATATCGGCATACGATGTTCTTTACCACGAAATCTAGGATCTTCTTCGAAGTTATGGTCGCCAATGGTTCAGCCTCCGTCCATTTTGTGAAGTAATCAACCGCGACCACAGCATACTTTACTCCTCCTTTGCCAGTTGGGAGTGAGCCTATGAGGTCGATGCCCCATACCGCAAAAGGCCATGGGGATGTCAACATGGTTAGTTCGGAAGGTGGAGCTCGAGGTATCGTGGCGAATCTCTGGCACTTGTCGCACTTTTTCACGTACTCGAAAGAATCTGTTTTAATGGTTGGCCAGAAATATCCTTGGTGTATAATCTTCTTGGACAGGCTATGCCCCCCGGTATGGTCTCCGCAGAACCCTTCATGAATTTCTTCAATAATCTTCTTTGCCTCGGGAGGAGTTACACATCTGAGCAATGGCATGGAATACCCTCTTCTGTATAGCCTTCCGTCCAGGATGGTGTAACGAGGAAGTTGATACATTAGTTTCCGAGCCTGATTTCGATCTTTTGGAAGAATTCCATTTTCGAGGTACTCAACTATCGGGCTCATCCAGGTCGGCTCTATCTCGATCATACACACATCTTCCTCGTCAGGCTCAGTAATGCTGGGTGTTGACAGGTGCTCTACGGGTACAACATTCAGCTCCTCATTTTCGGTGGAGGTGGCGAGGCGAGCTAAGGCATCTGCGTTTGAGTTTTGTTCTCGGGGAACCTGTTCGATTGCATAAAACTCAAAAAACTCCAATGTGGACTTTTCCTTCTCCAGATAAGCTGCCATTTTTGTGCCACGAGCCTGGTACTCTCCCAAGATTTGATTAACAACGAGCTGGGAGTCGTTGTAGCAATGTATAGCTTTGGCCTTGAGCTCTTTTGCTATTCGTAGTCCCGCCAGTAAAGCCTCGTACTCAGCTTCATTATTAGATGCTTTAAAGCCGAACCTTAATGCAGAGTGAAATTTGCTCCCTGCAGGAGTGATCAAAGTAACTCCTGCCCCCGCTCCATTTTCATTTGCGACCCGTCGACGTAAAGTTTCCACAGCTCATGGGCCGTGGTTGTTACCTCGTCATCAGCGATACCGGTGCACTCCACTATGAAATCCGCCAACGCTTGTGCCTTGATGGTCGTTCTCGGATGGTAGGTGATCTCGAATTGTCCGAGCTCAACAGCCCACTTTAGGAGTCGACCAGACGCCTCTGGTTTAGACAAGACTTGCCTTAGTGGTTGATTTGTTAGTACATGGATAGGATGTGCCTGAAAGTAAGGGCGGAGCTTTCGAGATGAGTGGATCAGACTGAGGGTGAGCTTCTCCATCAGTGGATACCTTGACTCTGCCCCCAGTAATCTTTTACTGATATAGTAGACGGGTTTCTGTATTCTCTCTTCCTCTCGGACGAGCACCGCGCTTATCGCGTGTTCGGTAGTTGAGAGGTACAGGAACAGTACTTCTCCCGTCTCAGGCTTTGATAGGATGGGCGGTTCGGCTAGGTGCTTTTTGAGCTCCTGAAAGGCTAGCTCGCACTCATCTATCCATTCGAACTTCTTACTTCCTTTCAATAAGTTGAAGAATGGGAGACCGCGGTCTGTTGACTTCGAGATGAACCTGCTCAGAGCTGCCATCCTGCCAGTCAGGCTTTGAACATCTTTATGCTTCCGAGGTGAAGGCATATCGATGAGGGCCTTTATTTTGTCGGGATTAGCCTCGATCCCACGAGAATTGACAATGAAACCCAGAAATTTTCCTGAAGACACCCCAAAAGTGCACTTCTGAGGATTCAACTTCATGTTGTACTTTCTGAGCACGCCAAAGCACTCTTCGAGGTCATCAACATGGTTCTTGTTAAGTTGAGACTTTACAAGCATGTCGTCAACATAAACTTCCATGTTGTTCCCTATTTGCTCTGAGAACATCATGTTTACGAGCCGCTGGTACGTGGCTCCGGCATTCTTGAGTCCGAATGGCATGACATTGTAGCAGTAGAGCCCTTTATCTGTAATGAAGCTCGTATGCTCTTGGTCGGGGGCATGCATGGGAATCTGGTAATATCCAGAATAGGCATCCATGAACGACATCAGACCATGCCCCGCCGTGGCGTCTACGATCTGATCAATTCTCGGCAGGGGAAAACAGTCTTTCGGGCAGGCCTTGTTGAGGTCCGAGTAGTCAATGCACGTCCTCCACGTCCCATTGGGCTTCGGGACCAACACTGGATTGGCCACCCAATCAGGGTAAAAAGCATCCCTTATAAAATTATTTTCTTTCAGCCTGTCCACCTCCTCCTTTAGTGCTTTCTTTCTGTCTTCATCCAGTTGCCTTCGCTTTTGCTGCTTCGGGGGAAAGCTTTTGTCTATATTCAATGCGTGGCTCGCTACATTAGGGCTTATTCCCACCATGTCAGAGTGTGACCACGCGAAGACATCCTGGTTTTCCTTCAGAAAGCAAATTAATTGCTATTTTGATTCGTCTTGGAGGTGTTTCCCGACCTTCACCTTCTTTGAGGGATCAGATTCATCGAGCTGAACCTCTTCGAGCTCCTCCAAAGGTTGGAGGTCAACCTTTTCCTCAATCCTTGGATCGATCTCCTCATCAATTTCTAAAACTTTCCCATCTTTATTTTGTATGACAACGAGTGCTTGAGCGCTCGTTTGTTTCTTTCCCCTTAAGGAAATGCTGTAGCACTCCCTTCCTGCCAATTGATCTCCTTTCAATGTTCCGACCCCGCTTGGAGTTGGGAACTTAAGGGCTAGATGCCTTACAGATGAAACTGCCCCCAGCCCGACCAGGGCGGGTCTCCCGAGCAGTACATTGTAGGCAGATGGTAACTCTACCACCACGAACTCCATCATCTTGGTCACTGAGACTGGATAGTCTCCCAAGGTCACAGGGAGTTCAATGGACCCCATACAGGCGGTTCCTTCTCCAGAAAAGCCGTACAAAGTGGTTGCACAAGCCTTCAGGTCGCGAAGGGAGAGTCCCATTTTCTCTAGTGTCGTTTTATAAAGAATGTTAACTGAGCTCCCATTGTCTATGAGAACTCGGCGCACTCTTTTGTTGGCAAGCTGCAGGGTGATGACAAGTGGGTCATGATGAGGGAACTGGACATGGGAGGCATCTTCCTCAGTGAAGGTTATAGGCTGAGTTTCAACCCTTTGGCTTTTTGGTGCCCTTGGTTCGGGTTCATAAGGAGACCCATCCCCTGTCTTCAGTTCATTCACATATCGCTTTTGAGCATTTCTACCTCCTCCTGCGAGATGAGGACCGCCCGAGATGGTTATTACGTCCTCTCCATCTATCGGCGGAGGCCTGTCTTCTTCCCGGGATCGGGAGTTATTATTCTGTGCTGCTGGAAGCGCGGCTACTCTCTGACTGGCAGTAGTCTGTCCAGTACTCTGGTTTTTGACATACTGCCGGAAATAACCCCTCGAGATCAACCCTTCGATCTCGTCCTTCAGCTGCCGGCACTCATCAGTTGTGTGTCCGGTGTCTCTGTGAAACCGGCAGTACTTGCTGGAATCCCTCTTGGACTTTTGATTCCTCATTGGGTCCGGACGCCTGAAGGGGACCTGGTTTTCATTAGCCAGGTATATATTTTCCCGAGACTCATTGAGCTCGGTGTGTACTTTATATACGGAGTAATACCTTTCTCCTTTCTTTTTCTTTCCCCCTTCAGCCTCGGGGTTATTTCCCTCGCTCTTTTTCCTCTTAGAGGGATTCTCTGTGGTAGGCTGTGAAGTTGCTGGGTCAGCCGAGGTAGAGGCGGAGTTAATGTTTATCGTTGTAGTTTCGGTTTGCGAGGTCGCTTTTAGCGTTGACCTCGCCTCCTCTACATTGACAAATCTCTGCGCCCGTTTGTTAAACTCGGTTATTGACCTCACCGGTTTCCCTTGCATGTCATCCCAAAGGGCGCTTCCAGGCAACACACCAGCTCGGATGGCCATCAAGTGTCCACTGTCGTCCACATCTCGTGCCCGGGCGACCTCTAAATTAAATCTTGTCAGGTAGCTTTTCAGTGTTTCACCCGGCTGTTGCCGGACGTTAGTCAAAGTGGACGCCTCTGGTCTGACTCCCATCATAGCTCGGAATTGCTTCTTGAAGTCTCTAGACAATTGATCCCACGAAGTTATCGAGTGTCTCTTGTACTTCTCGAACCAACTCTTGGCAGGTCCGGCCAATGATGTCGGAAACAACATGCATCTGAGCTCGTAACCTACGTTACTGGCTCTCATAATTGTGTTGAATGTACTCAGGTGGCTACACGGGTCGGTTTTTCCTTCAAACGCTGGGACGTGAGGAATCCGGAACCCTTGGGGAAACTGAGTGTTAGAAATATTGGGAGCAAACGGCTCGAGCTCCTCATCAGAGTCCTCGTATCGACCACTCCCTCGTTCATTCTTCAAAAGCCTAAAGGCTTTTTCGAGCTGATCAATCCTTTCTTGGACTGGGTCCTTAGGTGGTGTTTGGAATTGATAGTCATTAATTGTGATCCCAGGCTCGCGTCTCCGTGAGGGATCTCTACGCCCATTCAGATGATTCCTAAGATCCGGATTTGTCTGATCTCCCTTTCCCCTGCTCTGATTTAGATGATTGCGCAGGTCGGGATGGCTCTTGTGATTTCCAGTATTTTTACGACCCCGGTCGTGTTTACTGACAGACCTAGTTTCTCCGGACTCATCACTGGTGAAACTCATCGATCGGTCATTTCGTGGTGGATCCTTTCTACGTCGCCTTGTCTCTGCAGTGCGAGATCGAGACGTCTGACTTCTCTCGGATGGCGCGCCTTTCCGCCCCTGGAACGTCTCCCTGTTTCCTTGTCTTTCCCCTGTACGCCCTTGATCCTGATCTCGACCAGGTTGAGCGTTCCTGCGGGGAGGTGAAGGATATCTTATGGGAGACAGAGGAAACCGTATAGGTGACGGTGGTTGTCGTCCTTGCCTCGGCCTGGAGGGTCCAGAATTTGCCCGAGATGGGCCAGTTGCGTTCGGTGCACTACCAGGAACCTGATTACGAGCCTCGGCAGGAGCTTGGTTGTTCTCAGTTCCTGCAGGCACTTCCACAGGTGGATTAGGCGGGACCCGAGCTCGGGTACTCCTCTGAGGCCTAGAAGGAGCGGATAGCTCTGTTGGTGCTGGAGGTTGTGCTGGCCTCCTTGTGGCAGCATTTTTTCGTGGACGTCCACGGGGCCTCTGGGGAGGAACGTGCACGTCCCTTGGAGGAGGGACTTGGTCTTCGCGTGGAAGCGGGGGTTGAGCCACCTGCGCCTCCACGGCTATCCTAGTCAACTCCTCGTTACGTTTGTTGGCATCTGCCAACAGCTGTTTCAGCTGCCGATTCTCCAATTCTACAATAGGGACATAACGCTCAGGGTTATAGTACATGTCCTCATCCCTTGGTTGTGGAGGTGGTCCCCGGGAATCAGAGGACCCACTCATTTCTTCAGCGTCCGGGTTCTCCATTGATTGTTTTCCAGGACGCCTTGGGTAATTTTCTTCAGGAGTGTTCTGATTGTTTGCAGCCATGAATCTCTTTGGGATGGATGCTTGAGGCTCTCAATGAAAGCACCAAACTGTTGACGCCGTTTTTCGTCAACAGATAAAAGAAGAGAGCACGTAAACAATTAAAGACAATGGCCAAAAGAAACAAACGAATCAAACACACGGTTTTTTACGTGGTTCAGCAGTTAAATCTGCCTAGTCCACGAGTCTCTGTTATTAATCTCAAGATTATCTCTGAACAATTCTTTAGCATGAATTCTCCAGAGTTTTCTCTCAAGGATCAGAATTTCGGTCCTTTACAATGGTGCATGACCTCTCTATTTATAGAGAATGATGCAGAATACTATCCCACATATTTTGGGTAGTTACTCTTTTGTGAATAAAAATAAATGGCTTTAAATGCCAATAATCAGATATAAAAAGAAACGTCCCCCAAAGAACAGGGGGCGTATAACTGTATTGAATAATATCCCACAATTCTTGGGGATTTACATCAATTAATGAGGACTACATCTCATAGTTATAATACTTGTAGATATTCAAGGTGGTTATAGCGTTTCTTCAAGGCTCCAGCATTTCTAGTCTCATGTTACTATGCGAGCCACTGACATCCCACCGAGCTAACGTCGCTGTCGAGATGGGACATCGAGCTCAAGACCCATGCTCCGAAGTTCCTGAGGATGAAGGTGTTCTCGGAGCTGCCTTTCGAGATCGAGATTATTTCGAGGTCACCTCATTCGAGATCATACATCATACTTTGTAGGCTCGACTTACAATCCTAGATCACTCTAATCCTCACGAGACCATTTATTGCGAACTCAGCTTTCGAGGTCATATTTACTATGGCTCGAAATCTGGGTATAACAGATAGATACAAAGAGAAGAAGAAAAAAAAAAGAATTTAGAGGCTTAGAATAAGGACTTTCGTTGTAGATAGACTCTAAAACCCAAAACCATCAAAAATAGATCTTTCATCATCTGTTCTGCTCCAGATTTTCTCAATCATCTGTTTTCACTTAACATTCATTTTATAGACTCAATAAGGTCACTTCTTTTAATTAAAAAATCAATAAAAGAATAGGTAATAACAGCCATTAGGTCAAAATTATCATGGGCTTTAGGCCTGTGAAATTTCATATTTAATTATAAGCTCGTTGGACTTAAAATCAAGGCCCATATTATTTTTTACTGATTAATTAATTAAATAATTATTTTAATCCTTTATCAAATTAATTATTTATAATTTGAACCTTGATTTAAACTTATTTATTAATTTAGACACCAATTTTTCTTAATTAATAAATCTACCCTAAAATCTCTTTTCTTCTCTAAATTGTATAACTCTGTGAAACTATCCAAAAATTGACCTGGTCAACTTTGATAATTCTAATTGATAATTAAATCAATTAATTATGACTATCTAGATTATTTTATCCAAGGTGTAGTGGGGACCATGGGCCTATGAAATCAAGCTCCAATAAGTTATCATAAATTTAACAAATAAATTTACTAACTTATTAATTCCTTGTGACTCCACTAAAGACTTAGAATTGCACTCTTGAATTCATAGAATGCTCTATAATCAATATAGATACATTATTAGTTATCCATTGTTACAAAAATAATTATCAATCAATCATCTATAGACGGTTTACAATGAGATGGGACTAAAATACTATATTACCTCTCATTTTATTTTATCCTTAATACACTTAGTTCCTTGTAAATGATATTTCAGTAAACTAATATTAATTACTAAAATGAGATCTCTATCATTTAGCACTTTGAACCAAACAAAAGGGACACCATCATTTTACTTCTTCATCAAAAGCTATAGATGTTCATATCTATGATTAACACTCCCACTCAATTATACTACCAAGTTCCCAAGATATAAGTATGGGCTATTCTGTAGGGTAAGCTAGTAACGAACAAGTCAAAGAACTCATATAATACAATCAGTTAGAATACTAATCTCTCAAAATTGAGATTGAATTTACCTATGGTCAACTATATGATACGACTAGAATAGAAAATGACAGTATATTTACTTATCCTATCTACTGTCAATATCAGTCTAATCCGGTATAACAAATACATCTGATCTTATCTACTTTGCTAATGTTCTGGAAAGAACATAACTAATCTTAGGACTAACTTATGTTTGAACATATAATGATATTTATACTCCACTGCGATTACGTCACTATAGATATGAATAGCTATATGCTCAAGATTTAATAGAAGTTTATATTAAATAAATAATCATGAAAATAAAACATGTGAGGAAAGTGACTGACCTCAAAAATTGATTTTTATTCTCTTATTGATCATAAATGAGAATACAAAGAAATTGGGTTTTAATTAGGCCATAAAACCCCAACAGATACTTCAACCACCGCTTTCCATAAGGAAGCTCAACCATCTTAGCTCGCCTACCTACCATCTCCGAAGTAGGGTCGGGGCATTCAATGTTTGTGGCGTTAAAGTGCAAGATAGTGAATTCCTCATTTAAGATAGAGAAAAACTAAAGTCCAAAAATGATAAAGAGTACTTGCGGAGTCTCTGGAAAGAATAGAACTTGGACGGGTCGAGGTCGGTAGTCCAAAAGAATTGGTTATTAAATTTGGGGGTGGTTGAAAATGTCTTCGAAGGGCTTCCTTTCATTGGGATTGCTTGAAAGATAGCAAAAGAGATACAGGATCTCATATGGTGACGGCAACTGCCACTTCATCTCGATGTATAACAACTTTAACGTTGCCAACTCGGTATGAGTTAGTCTAGAACTAGAATGGAGTGATACTGACCCAATTGATAAGTTTCTTAAAATAGATTTTCAAGGACAACGAGGTCCTAACCCTCATATGCTCTTGGCTCCATGCTATGAGCTTGAATGCACAATTAGGCTTCTGCTCCCCTGGCACGTAACTGCTCCTCTCTTCAATGTATGGAGCTCAACACACAAGTTTGTTTGAAATTTGGAGGACATGTGTTTGATGAAGCCTTTGTAAAACTCGGCCTCAATGAATTCAAATTTGGTGGTTGGAAGAGAGGTTACTTCGGGGGGAGCAGGCTCAAAGGAAGACTGAGCGAGTAGACTTGAACAGCTTTTCAATAGTTTGATGGAAAACTAGTTGGGCCAAAAAGCTATGTAAACTAATAAGGATCGATCTAAGGGTAAGGCTCGGTGGATAGAGATAAGCTCGGGGTAAATTACAATCCAAAGCCTTTTTATTTTTCCCACTTGGACCTTGGTTTGATGTTGATAACAAGCGCTAAAATCCTGATGCTATCTATGCTCTTCGTATTCGTAGATGAGTCTCTAATTACGAGTGAATAGGGATTCAGCACGGGGAGACAAAGTGTAATACCTTGGTTAACCAAGATCGTTACACTGTGTTTAAAATAATGCTTAACTCGGTAAGCGAGTCATTTGAACTTAAATGTGTAATTAAAGACTATGTCAAGGTGATGTATTAAAAAGTTTAGTCAATAAAGTGATTATTTTTAATTAAAAATATTAAGTTTATAAACGGGATCCCAAAAATCAGATACAGACTGATAAAAGACAAATGAAATACAAATTATCCGTCCTCTGCGGCAAAACAAGGTTCAGCCCTAGTTCCTCCCAGGCTACCCCGACTGTGTCGGTCGATTAGGCTGCATATGTAAACACCACCCCTGAAGATCTCCAACTCATGGCTGGCCCGGCTAACCCTTTCCCTTACCTGCACCAAATAGTACCTGTGAGCTAAGGCTCAGCAAGTAAACTTAAATCAACATACACAACTCAACAACAGTAATAATAACAATAAACCTAAATAAATAAATTCAATAAACAACAAGGTATAAGCAACCACCTTAATAGTAATATTCATCTTAATTAAACGTATAAACCAATCTCATTAATCAATACAAATAGTTAAGTGCCAACAACACTCCTTCTTATTGTATAATGTTCTGTCCCGATGCCCTTAGGCCAGGTCCTCTTGTATTATAGCCAACCCCAGCACGCTTAGGTAGGGCTGCATTCCGCATGCTTGCTATCGGCCCCTGGCGCCCTTAGGCTGGTCTTTAAAAAAGATATAATCACAAATACACATTGCACAACAAGCAATCGAAAAGATCATATACAAGCATGCCTATCTAGCTATTCTCAGATACAGATATATTCACAAACATAATATATTCATTAACAAGGGTCTAAGCCCCATCCATAACCAAGGTGAAGTTTTCTTATCTCGAGTCCCGAGTAGGAGGTGTAGACCGGTCCCAAGCACGATCCTTAATCCTGATCCTTAATGGTATAACCTAGTCACAGTGCGAAAATGGATAACCATTAAAATCTTAAACCAATTAAAAGCTTTAAAGATATCATACTAGCCTCTGGGACCACGAATTCTACTAAACCAAGTAGTAGAATCCTTCCTGTGCACTTAGGTTTGAGTTCCCCAGCTTAAAATTTTGTTTTAGTTATTTTCTTCAATTGAAGCCATGGCCCAGCCCCCTATGGCCGCGATGCGCTATATGTCAGAGGGCCCCGAGGCTCTTTTCTTAGGACACGGGTCGCGGTGCGCCCCTACCTGTGTCGCGGCGCCAGGGCGAAATTACAGACGCCCCTAGCCTCCTCACACACACGGGTCACAGAGCCTGAAGAACAGGGCCGCAACTTGAGCCCAAAACCCAGAATTCCCAGCATTTCCCCTGCATTTCCTACAAGCCAAAACCATTTGAATTCACCCAAAATATAAAATAAAGCAAGAATTGAACCTCTCAAGCATTCCCTAACACTATAAACAACAAATGAATCCCCAAAAATCAAGCCAACACATCACCAAAGCCTAAAATCCAAACCTTGAGTACAAAACTCAATAACATCAATACCAAGCTAAAAATTCAATCAAGAATAGAGAAATTTACTTACCCCTACTGTAGATTACGTCCCTGAGTTAATCCTTCAGTGATCCTAGCTCCAATTCAATCTTGATTCCATAAATTCCCAAGCTCTTCCGTTCCCAAATGATCAAACCCACTAAGGCAACAAGAAGAGGAGAGGAAACCAACTAGGGAGAGCGAAAAAGAGAGAGTTTTATACTTTCTGGTGGATTCCTAGGCTTCCCTTAATCTTATCCCTAGCCTCCTAAGTTATCCTTAGCCTCCTATTGCCCTTAAGGGCAAATCCATCATTTTACCGCATTTCCCGCTAATCCTCCAGTGGTCCTATAAGTTTCCAATTATTCTTGGCACACCCATATAATCACCAAATAGTTGTTTGTTAACCAATAAATCCCAAATATACGTTAAGTTTCTCAAAATACCCCTAGGCTCACCCCGAGCTGGGTATTAGACCTCGTTGTGACTATTCCGCTAATCCGCTCATTTGGATTGCCCCTAGTTGAATACTGCAAATATATCCACATAATAATGTGGTCTCAATCATTTAACACATATAATCACATTTATGCCCTCATTGGGCCAAAATCACAAATATGCCATTTTTTAACAAGAACGGGCCCACATGCATATTCAATACTCATAAACATGCATAAATATTAATTTTATCATATAAATCAAGTATGCCATGTAGTCACACATTTATTCGATTAATTCCACATATAAATCCACTTATGCCCTCCAACCACACTAATTAAGGCACTCAGCCTTAATAGCAAATTCGGGACGTTACAACTATCCCCTCCTTATCGAAATTTCTTCCTCGAAATTTACTCCAACATCTCAGGATACCAATCCTGCAAATCTGATTATAGCCTCAAAGTCTAGTACTTTATCTTGCTATCTCTTTGTAACACCCTCATAAGAGTTACATTCTTATTCTATAAAAATTATCTCATTTATCAAAATTTTCGTTGGCTTTTCCTTGCACATTAAATTTCACTGATCTCCTCACCCCATCAGCGGTAACACTTAACACTTCTTTCCTTGACATCGACACCAGTAACACGTTACGAGCCTCTACCCGTGCTTGGGTAAGAGTATCCTGTAGGCCCCTAGCCTAATCCTTATTAGGATCTTACAAGTCTATCAATTTTAGAGTCAAAACTCCTCTTTCTTTCCCAAACTATCTTATCCTTTTTAGTCCACCATACTCGGAGAAGTACAAAGTATCCAATCCTAAAACTCCACATTCCTACATTTAAATTCATGAACTTTTATGCCCTTTCAATAAAGTAGACACTCCTTCCCTATCAATCCCTAAATACCTCATTGGTTCCCAGAACCAATTTTGAACCAGAACACTTCCTGTCCCTCTTTCACTTCTCAAAACGAGTACTTTTCGTTTCTTGTCTCACTATATTTTGTTCAGAGTCATTCTAGCCATTGACAGGCATTCATTACCATAACAATCCAATCAAGGGAACGTACTTACCTAAATGTCTCAAAAACTTCCATATCCAGGGTAAAATTCTTAAATTATGAGCCATTTTTTCAGATTGTCAGTCTATCTGAAGGTAACAAATAATTTTAAATCCCAAATCTTATACTCATCACCCTCTGCGACCCTTTTCAGAACTTGGGAAATAAAGAGTCCCAATCTGACACTTTTGACCTCAGTGTACCACGGAAACGTACGATCTCCCTTCGCACATACGCATTCTTGTGGTACTCGTTCTCACAAACCAAAGTGTGCTAACCCAAACTGTTGAATCACAACTTTTCATATCCACTCATCCTACCTACAATCTAAGGTAATCAACCCATACATTCCATAACTATATCCCTCCGTACTAACTTCAGGATACCCTAAAGTCATACTAGCCTTTATGGCTTTTGATTATCATCTCCCACTTGCTAGACAAATTAGGCAGTGTGCCTCTAGTTATAAAAATTTAGGTCCTAATACCCATTCAAACTTCCTGGATACAACAAATATAAAGAAGTAGTACAAGACCAATCTAGAATCTCCACCTCAACACCAGCTTCCATCGTATTACTCATCTAATCCTCAAATCTTAACTTATCCATGAAAAAATAGTAGGATTTTTAACCATTCCTACAAGATCTTAATTATGTACTTCACTGCTCATAGAGGTATATCTACCAACTATCAATCACAAATTCTATACCAATCTTTGTCATTACCCCGTTTGACTTTACTATATTCTGTGGCGAACCATACCACTGGCACGGACTTTTCCCACTCAAAGTGTTAGCCTCCACATTAGTTTTCTCTAAGTAATGAGGATTCCAATGTGGGTACTTTACTAATTCCTTTTAGCGCCTTTGTCTTATAATCAACCCCCTATGGGTGACAGAACTATAACGTCCCCAATTTCCTAATAAGGCTTAGGGCCTTGATTAGGGGGCCAGGATGGCAAATTATGGAATTATGAAACTATATGATATTTATGTGTATTATTATGTGAATATGTGAATAATATTATAATATGACTTGATATGCACGTTTAGGTGTATTAAATATGCATATGGGCCCATTTATGTTTAATTGGGCAATTTTCATAATTTGTCTCGGTTTGGGTATATTTGGTATATATGTGGTATGTGTGTGGTACTACATTACTATGTGAATATGTTTGGGTTACTCGGCATAAGACGATCCCAGGGACCAAGCTAGTGGGAAAGTCCCAACGGGATCCATACTTGACTCGGAGCGAGTCAAGGGTTATTTTGGGTATTTAGCACATTACCAGGATATTTGGTAATGGGAATGATTATTTGATGATAAATTAGGAGTTAGTGAGTTCAGGAGGGAATTCATGGAATTTTGAGTATTTTACCCCGGGGGCATTTTTGGGACCCCAAGCATTAGGATTTGTTTTGGGTTACTTAAGCTCGAAGTAACCTGTTATAATTATAAAAGAACGTTCATCGCGTTCTCTCTCTCTCTCTCATGTTCCCTTTTCGATACCCGAATGCATTTTCGAAGAAACTCAAGTTTTAGGAATCGGATTCAAGCAAGGATCGAGGCATAGTGATTTTAGGGAAGATTACAAGTTTATTAGCCGGAGGATTTAGTTGGGAAACAACTCAATCAGAGGTAATCCAAGTTTTAAGTTTTCAATTTTTAAGCTTTGATAGAATTTTAGGTTTTGATGAGTCTTTGATTTGATTAAGGCTTAGGTTTTGTTGGTTTTGGATCATGGGGATGTTTGGGAACTTTGATTTTGCGATTTGGATATGTTTGGATAGGTTTATGGAGGATTTAAAATGAGAAAATGGAGGTTTTCTAGCTGGGTTCGAGGTCGAGCCGCGACCCTATTCTTGGGCGTCGCGGGTCAAGCTTGATGAAGAAGGTGATTGGTGTTGTTGGGCTATTTGAGTTGCAGCCCCACTCAAGTCAGGGCCCAAAGCCCTTTTGAGCCACGGCCCCAAACACGTTAGCACTGTAACGCTCCTAACTGGTGTCGTGGCTCAAATAGCCTAGCAGCACCAATCACCTGCTTCATTAAGCTTAAGCCGCGGCTCCCAAGAACAGGGTCTCGGCTCGACCTCGAACCCAGCCAAAAAACCTCCATTTTCTCATTTTAAATCCTCCATAAACCTATTCAAACATCTCCAAATCCCAAAATCAAAGTTCCCAAACATCCCCATGATCCAAAACCAACAAATCCTAAGCCTCAATAATAAAAAAAAAAATTCATCAAAACATAAAATCCAATCAAAGCTTAAAAACTTGAAAACTTAAAACTTGGATTACCTCTGATTGAGTTGTTTCCCAACTAAATCCTCCGGCTAGAAAGCTTCTAATCTTTCCTAGAATTGCTATGCCTCAATCCTTGCTTGAATTTGAGTCCTAAAACTCGAGTTTCCTTTGAAAATGCGATCGGGTATCGAAAAGGGAACGGGAGAGAGAGAGAGAACGTTCTGAATGTTCTTCTATAATTCTGACATGTTACTTCGAGTTTAAGTAACCTCAAGCAAATCCTAATGCTCGGGATCCCAAAAAACGTCCCTCGGGATAAAATAGTTCGAATTCCCATAATTCTCCCCTAGTCTCACTAACTCCCAATTTATCATCAAATAATCATTCTCATTACCCAATATCCCGGTAATGTGCTAAATACCCCTTGACTTACTCCGGGTCAAGTATGGATTCTGTTTTGAGTTTCCCACTAGCTTGCTCCCTAGGATCGTCTTGTGCCGAGTAACCCAAACATATTCCCATAGTAATGTAGTACCACACACATATCACATACATGCCAAATATACCCAAAACAGGCCTAATTATGAAACTTGCCCAATTATACAGAAATGGGCCCACATGCATATTTAATACACCTAAACATGCATAACAAGTCATATTATAATATAACTCACATAATCACATAATGATGCACATAAATAACACATAATCACATAATTCCATAATTTTCCATCCTGGCCCCCTAATCAAGGCCCTAAGCCTTATTAGGAAATTTGGGACGTTACAACTATCCCATCCTTACAAAAATTTTGTCCTCGAAATTTTATCTGAATTGCCCGGAATATAAATCCCGCATACTGATTCCAGTTTCTAGGTCGCTCCCTTCACCTCACTGTTTTGGTATAATACCTTAACCTAAGGTATAGCTTTGTTCTTCCGAACTCTGTTCTTTCTATCTCATATCTAGACTAGCGATTCATCATAGGATAACTTAGCCTCAATCTCTAGATCCTCATAACTTAACACATGAGTCTTGTCTAGCACATGTTTCCTCAACATGGAAATATGAAATACATTGTATATGGTCGACAGTGCCGAAGATAAGGCCAACCTATAGACAACTTGATCGATCCTTTCCAGAATTTCCAACGGTCCTACTAATCTAGGGCTCAACCTACCCTTATCTCCTCACCCCTTTCCATGGTGATACTCTAAGGGAGATATAGTCTTCCACTTGGAATTCCACGATCCGGAATTTCAGATCACATAACTTTTTTGTTTACTCTGAGAAGCGAGCATCCATGCTCTAACCTGTCCAATAGCCTCAATGATCCTCTAATCTACCACAGGATCCTAGTATAACATCTTACCCATTTCATCCCAATGAATGGGCAATAAACATTCTCTACCATTTAGTATCTCATAAGGTGCCCTTCAAATAATTGGATCACTCTCTCTGATTTACCATCAGTTTGTGGATAATAAGTTGTACTAAACTCCATCTGTTTACTCATCGCCTTCTGAAACCTTCCCCAAGAATTGGAAGTAAAATCAGGGTCCTCATCTGATAAGATAAACCTCGAATTCCATAAAGGTGTACCACCTCTCTCACATAGAGGTTTGTATACTGATCAACTGTGTTGCTCATTCTTACTGATAAAACTGAGCTGACTTTGTATATTGATCCAAAATGACCCAAACCGAATCATGATGGCCCACTATCTTGGGCAGCCCCACCGCGAAATCCATCGTGATGTTCTCTTACTTCTACTATGGACTACACAAAGGTTGTAATGGCTTTACTAGTTTCTGATACTCTGTCTTGTTCTACTAATAGGTTAAGAACTTTGCCACGTATTAAATTGCGTCCCTCACCATCGCAGGCCACCAATATAAAGCCTTCAGATCCTGGTACATCTTCATGATGCCTGGATGAAGAGAATAAGAGGGTAGTATAAGATTCATCCAGAATCCCCCGTTTAATCCCTATACCACAATAAACATATACCTGACACTGCATAGTCCTTAGCTAATCAAGCTACGACATTCCTAAACTCTTTCCATCTGTGGGTCACTCAACTGTTTTTCCTTTGATCCTCTCTACAAGAGTAAACTCAAACATAATGTTGGCCACCTAGCCCACCAGTAACTCTACTCTAGTTCTTGTCATATCCTTCAAATAACATGTTGCATAGGCAATCACCTTTTCCTGTCAATGAGGTGTCATAAACTGGTTCTGATCTATAGGAAGACTCAGAACTCTTTCACAAAGCTCATGTAATATCTTGCCCGTCCAAGGAAACTCCTGACCCCTGAGGCATTCCTTGACCTTGGCCAATCTCCAACCGAGAATATATCATAATACCATCGATCAAGATGATCAAAAATCTAATTTAGAGAATCTTTGAATACCCTATTCATCTAATCCATTAGAACAACTCGACATTAATCAAATCCACGAACATAACTCAGCAATCCTAGTGCCCTTATCTGATATAAAAAGCAGTCTTCTACATATTCTTCTCCCTGTTCTTCAGCTGATAATAACCAGATCAAAGATCCACCTTGGAGAATACCATCTTACTCAATAACTAAGCCTTTAGTTCTTACAGCTCTGTTGAAGCCGTTTAATAAAGTGCCTTAGACCTGATTCTGTCCCCGACACCAATTTAATCACCATTCTATTTCTTTGTGTAAAGGCAAACTTGACAAATCCTCTGGAACACAACCAAAAACTCGCTGACTAATCCAGTCTATCCCGGTTCCACTGGCATGACCTAAGTGGTATCCACCACACTAGCTAAGAGTCTTATGCATCCTCCCGCAATAGATCTCTAGTTCTAAATATAGATGTCATAAGCATATAAAGTCCATTGGCAGTGCCAACAAATATAAGGGTTTCTCACCCTCAAACCCAAGAGTTACCATCCTTTCCTTGCAATCTAACATTGCCCCATACTTGGCTAACCAATCCATATCCAGGATCATATCGAAGTCATTCATAACCAACCCTATCAAATCAACTGATGAGTCTTTTCCACAATAATCCAACTCATCTTTTATAATTACCAATAGAGCACCAAATTGTCATCACAACAAAACCATGTAATCTGCATATCAAGTCTATACCTCTCTAGATGCAACAAGCAAAGAACAACATGGCTCCAAAACTAGTAAGCACAATACAAAAATCTGAACTAGGAAGCTAACTTGCCACCACTGAAGAACCAGCCCCAATCTCAACCTCAGTCTCTAACTCTGATTGCATCGGAACGAACACTCGACCTGGAGTCGAGTTGTCCACCCCCTTTTTCTCATCCTTTATTTTCATTGGGCAATTTCTCTTGAGGTGCCCAGCTATCCAACAAAAGAAACATGCCCTTGCTTGGCATTCTCCCAGATGACGTCTCTTGCACTGAGTGCATGTCGGATAGGGTTTCCAATTTTCATTCTTGCCCCGATGGCGTACCGCAGCACTTCGGAACCCCTTTTCTACACCATAGGTACCATAACCTCTGGGTGGGTGATTGTGACAGTCAGTATCCCATGATCCGTAGAGGGAAAGATCAGGTAAAGTCATGCAATCCCACATCGCCTGGAAGGTCAAGTATAATGATTCTAAGACAGTGTAGGTATGGGACTACGCAGTTGAAGAAGACTTAAATGGACTGATGGGCACTACCTATGCCAACAAGATGCATCTTCTTTTCAGTAGCCCACCACTTGAGAACTCTAAAGTTAAGCGTTCTTGACCTGGAGTAGTCTCATGATGGGTGACCTCTTGGGAAGTTTTCCCAGGAAGCGTGCGAGTGATGACAAAGTACGCTGGAAAGACTCGTGTTGGTTTGTAGGGCCAATCATCATTCCAGGAAGCAGCCATAGTGACGTGGGGTGTTACAAATGGTATCAGAGCCTTGACCCAGCCAGAAGTGTGGCCAACGGAGACGTTGGACCCCTATAGGTGGGTGATTGTGACAGTCAGTATCCCGTGATCCATAGGGGGAAAGCTCGGGTAAAGCTGTGCAATCCCACATCGCTTGGGGAAGGTCAAGTATGATGATTCTAAGAGTGTGTAGGTATGGGACTACATAGTTTAAGAAGGGTTGAATGGATTGATGGGTACAACCTATGCCAACAAGATGCATTTTCTTTTCGGTAGCCCGTCACTTGAGAACTCCAAAGTTAAGCATGCTTGATCTAGAATAGTCTCATGATGGGTGACCTCCTGGTAAGTTTTCCCAGGAAGCGTGCGAGTGAGGACAAGGCACGCTGGAAAGACTCATGTTGGTTTGAAGGACCAGTCGTCATTCCAGGAAGTAGTCATAGTGACGTGGGGCATTACAAGAACGCTTTAACTTTCATTCTAGTATACGTTCTTCTTTTTCAATAGGTGTCGTCGCTGCACCCTAACCGTGGCTATCTGGCATTACCGTTAACTTAACGCCCCACACAGAACATTTGTGTTCTTATCCCTTCATCTACCATTAAGCACGAATAGCCACCCTTTTTCAGTCTATACACGAGCGCACCCTTCTCTTCGACGCACTGCACTATAATTTCATATTTTAAGCAAGGACAGTGTCCATCATGTCGTCCTCCTGTATCAGTCCATCGCAAACATATTCTAATATCATTGTGTGTTAACCAATCTTTATTCTAAGTTTTGAAAACCCATTATGCACTATTCATTCAGACAAAATTTAGGTTCTTACGTTACCTCCGTCCAAGGTATGGTTGTCTTCAAAGATGCTTCAAGTAGTAGCCAATGTGTCATATTGGTCTCACTATACTTCTCACCCCTAAGGTGTTCCTTTAGCAATTTCCTTATGCTTTCTATCTTAATTACTTCGTACATGATCCATAAATGTGTCCTTAAATATCCTCTGGAGAAATCAGAACTTATTCCTTCTGGAACCTTAACAATAACCTTGCTTCCTTGGCCTTAGTACTATCAATGAAGTGGTCATTGGCATTCTACTTCTAGCTGGGAGTAGACTGAAATATCCTTAATCAATCTAAATACGAGCTATCCATACCATTCTTGTATTCTCTGCTTGTCGAACTTACCTGGGCAGTTGAAGCATTGGTTAATTAAGAACTTTCACTGATAATCCATCACTTCCTACTCGGTGTAAGAAGTAATTCTTTAAATGTCTCTTTCCTTGATCCTCAGCTGTTAATAATCAGATCGAGGGTCAATTCCTGAGAGCATTTTCCTACCTTGCAACCGAGCAATTGAATCCTTCATTCTTGGAAAACGGTGTTGACATGTCCCATGATGAGATGCTCCGTCTGATCAACCCTTAAATCAAATATTTCTTCAATTGAACCTTTAATTCTTTCTGCTTAGCTAATGTCGTTCTTCATAATTTCCCTGATATCGATTCTATCCCTTCCTTAATCTCATAGTATACTCAATTCCTTGACGCAACATCGTTCCCAATGATTCATTGTGAACCCATCTGAAACCTTACTAGCCGATCCAGTTTTTCATCCTATCTAACTAATATATCCTTACTGGTACCTACCACAATATCTAGGCATCCCGTAGACGCAACCGGGTCCTTTACTTTTAAACCCGAAAGTCACTATCATTTCTTACAACCATGGTTGTCCCTTATTTGGTAGACTGATCCATACTCAAGATCATATCAGAATCCTCATATGACGAACTCAGTCAATTCTAATGTCAACCTTGTACAAATAGTACTCTTACCCTTCTCATGGAAGATACCAATTTTCTCGACAGACACTAAAATCTCAAGCCCCATGGCGTGACAACCATAAAGTATGTGCCACATATCTATGTCTCTTCTAAGAGATACGTAGCACCAAATGCACTCAACTCACTATATATATAAAAAAGTATGAGAACTAGAAAGCCAACCGAACACCTCCGAGGGGCTAGCATCGAGCTCTGACGGTATCAAGGGGGACACTCAAACCGAAGTCGAGCCATCCACACTCCTTGGTTCTCCCTCCTGTAATCTCGCATGCCCTCACTCAACATTCTCCCAGATGGTGCCTCCTGCACTTGACTCATATTGTTTAACTTCTCCAGGCCTCATTGCCACCCTGGCTCCCATCCTATAAAGTATAACCCCTCCTATCTAAACCAAGGGTAGTAGAATTATCAGGGGTCTTGCTTTTCTAATTAATAGGGCCTCCTCCCCTAACTTATCCCACAAATGAGGGTACCCTTGCCTGAGCTTCTTGCCCTACGACACTCTCACTCCATGTCTCATCTCCTACGCCCCCTATAATAAAGGCCATCCCTACTGCCCGAGCATAAGTAGGAATCTCATGTATTGGGGTGATCCTAACGCTCTGGGCCATCCCAAAGTTCAATCCTCGAATGAATCGTTCGTTTCAGACCACATCTTTTTGTACCAAATCAAAAGCAGATTTGGCCCAACCCATCAAATTCATTGACATACTCTGTCACTGTCTTACTACCTTGAACTAAGTTCATAAACTCATGGCCTTCTCCATTTGAATTTCTTCACAGCAGTACCTTTCATTGAACAATTATTTGAATTCCTCCCAACCCATCGGACAACATTCCAGGTCTGGGATACTACTTCCCACCACATTCGGGCATCCTCCCGCAGCATATATGTGGCAGAAGCCACTCTATCATTTCCTACTGCTCCCATATTATCAAGGCTAGAGTCAATCATGCCAATCCACTGTTCAGCTTGAACGAATCAAAACCTCCCTCGAAAACAGGAGGATAATGCTTTTGGAATCTTTCATATGATAATTCCCATCTGTTTCCACCCTCAAGTTGAACCGAAACTGGTGCCATTGTTGTCAAAACATACGGAACAACGTTCCTCGATGGAACTCGTTGTCTCAACCATCTAATCTCCACCTCCTGATTTTGCAATCTGGCTTGCATGCCAACAAACATCTACTGCCAATCCTAGGGGCAAATGTGGGGTTTTGTCCCCGACTATCATCAGCAGCCCCCATACTAACAATGCCTATTCTAATTGACTGCCTTGGATACATAATTTCTTAATATGTTCGGAGTCAATGACTTAACCTGTCAGCCCAGCTATTCATCTCCAAACTATCCCACAAGCAGTGCCAAACAACATAATAGCCACACATACAATATGCATATCAACACACAAATCGATAATGTTCATGCATCAATTATCAAGTCCTATTTCCACCAAATACGTTCATACACATCGTGCTCTCTATACTAACATGCAGATAAGGCACATAGGTTCAATTTAAACAATTAACCTCATAACCATGTAATTAAATACCAAACGTGAGTCGAGCATATCTTTAGCGGCGAGTTTACACGCCCAGCCAGTCTTTAGAAACCCTTAAACCTAGAACACTCTAATACCAAGTTGTAACGCCCTGCTTAACCAAGACCGTTACACTGTGTGTTTAAAATAGTGCTTAACTCACTAAGCGAGTCATTTGAACTTAAATGTGTAATTAAAGACTAATTCAAGGTCAGGTATTAAAAAGTTTGATCAATAAAGTTATTATTTTTCATTAAGAATATTAAGTTTATACATGGGATCCCAAAAATCGGGTACAGACTGATAAATGACAAATAAAATAAAAATTAGCCATCCTGAGTGGCAAAATAGGGTTCAACCCTAGTTCCTCCCAAGCTACCCTGGTAGTGGTGGTTGAGTAGGCTGCATATGTACACACTGCCCCTGAAGCTCTCCAAATCATGGCTGGCCCGGCTAACCCTTCACCTTACCTGCACCACATAGCCCCCGTGAGCCAAGGCTCAGCAAGAATATTTAAATCAACATACACAACTGAACAATAGTCATAATAATAGTAAACTTAAATCAATAAATTCAATCAACAACGAGATATAAGCAACCACCTTAACAGTAATATTCAACTCAAGCTAATGTATAAACAAGCTCATCAATAAATACAAATAGTTAAGTACCTGTAATGACCCAACTATTTCTAAGACCTTGAACCATTAAAAACTACTAGACTTAACTACTACTTTTGAAGGAAACATAAGAAATAATCATAACTTTATTAAACTCCAAAATAAATATTGTATCAATAACATAAAATTATAAGTTTAAAATGTAATTTGGCATGGGTACCCATTGTTTGCAAAACATAAAACATAACTTCAAATCAATTGTTCAAAATCTAAATGCGGAAGTACAAAATAAACATAATTCAAAATACTAAATAAACGTCATCCTCAATCGACACGCAGTCCATTCATCCTTAACACACAAGTCAAGCTACCACGAATCCTTCTACCTTCATAATCACTTTCCTGCATCACACTAAAAAAATATAGGAGTGAGCCTAATGCCCAGCAAGGAAAAATCTACTAACAATCGTAGATCATAAACATATACTATAAACATATGACTAATAAAACATATATCATATAGGACTAGAATGGCCATCATACTTCTTGGGCTTGTTAACTATGCAAGTCATATGCCCATAAATTTTGTGGGGCTTGCTATCTAAGCAAGTCATATGCCCATAAATTATTGGGGCTTGCTAGCTAGACAAGTCATATGCCCAAGGACTATAAAACATACTATACATATACATATCATAACATAAGCTTAACATAACATAAACATAACATAGCATAAATATAACATATCATTAAAGCACATAAAGTCTATCCTATTTTCCTTACCAAAAGCTTGGATATTTGGAAAGAAGAACGAGATTTAGAAACTCCTATAAACAAACAGTAGAAAAGGGTGAGAATCTTTAAGAATAAAAATGAATATGGGAACTAAACCATCAAGAAGAAACTTACCAAGAAAGATCTTAAGTTTCAAGAACTTAAACACCTAATCAAGAATCAATAACAAGAGTTAGGATTTGAATAAAAGAAACTAAAGAAAACTAAAGAATTATATAGAACTGAACTTAAGGAATAAGAATACCTTGAATGACCTATGAATTGGTCTAAACCCCAATACTGAAATCACACTATTTCTCACTTCCCAAGTGTTTATAAAAGCTTAGAATGATAAAGATTTAACCCAAAACCCAAGTGTATCTCTCTATAGTAACACTAGCACCTTGGAGGCTCTGATCAAATGCTTGAAGAATGAAGGAAATGGCTAAACACTAGGTCCTATTTATATAGTTCAAGAAGTGAAACTAACCCCTTTTAATTTGAATAAATAAATGATTATAAAATGAAAAAGATTTGAATTTTCGTTTAACTGACGCCCAGAATTCAGTCAAAATCGTTGAAAGGCAGGTCTAAGTGGTTAAGGGTATTTTTAAAATTCAAAAAGTCAAACTTTCAAAAATATACCCATGGAGCCGATATATCGCCCACCCTAGGTGATATATCGCCTCCCCCAGTATTCCCGAGGTTCGTTCGATCGTTCGTGTATAGTCGACATGTTTTCCGTATCTTCCGTTAGGCGATATATCGACCCCTATGCTGCGATATATCGGCATAAGTGAATATATTAAACACATAATTACACTTTTTCAGCATAAATTGAATTGGATAACAGCTTTGACTGGGTCATAATACGATCCTAACCGTTGTTGGAAGGTTCTAGAGCTTCTAGATCTTTCTTTTACTAAAACTATTCATCAAAATACTTAATTTCCTTAATAATCAGGATTATGACAAGTCTCATGCTCTTATTGGCTCTATCTAAACCTTAGGTTATAATAAATAATATCTCTATGACCAACAATATTAATCAAACCTTATGTTATAATTAATATTCTTAAACTATAGGTTAATCTTAAAAAATCCATAATTGTTGTTATGAGTTTCCAACTAAGTCCCGACTTGAACCAAAATCCATGGTAACTAACTAATACTAACTACTACTACTACTATCTAAGTAGCTAAGTAAACATTCTGGGACTCTACAGTACCAACAACACTCCTTCTTATTGTATAATGTTGAGGCCCGCCTCCCTTAGGCCAAGTCCTCTGGAATTTTAGCCGACCCTGACACGCTTAGGCCGGGTTACATTCCGCACGCTTGCTATCCACCCTCGGCGCCCTTAGGTCGGTCTTTAAAACAAATATAATCACAAATACACATTGCACAACAAGCAATCGAAGGCATCATATACAAGCATGCCTATCCAACTATTCCCAGATATAGATATATTCACAAACATAATATCTTCATTAATATGGGTCTAAGCCCATCCACAACCCGGGTGCAGTTTTCTTACACCGAGTCTCAAGCTGAAGGTGTAGAGCGGTCCCGAGCATGATCCTTATTCCCAAGCCTGAACGGTATAACCTAGTCACAATGCAATAATGTATAACCATTAACATACTAAACTAATTAAAAGCTTTAAAGATATCATACTAGCCTCCGGGACCTTGAACTCTACTAAATCGGGTAGTAGAATCCTTCCTGAGCACTTGGGTTTGAGTTCCCAAGCTTAAAAAGCTATTTCAGTTATTTTCTTCAGTTAGAGTAGCGGCCTAGCCCCCTAGAGCCACGACATGCTACAAGTCAGAGGGCCCTGAGACTCTCTTCTAGGGACACGGGCCGTAGCACACCCCTACCTATGCCGCGATTCCTAGGCAAAATTACAGAGGCCCCTAGCCTCCTCGCACACACAAGCCGCGTCGCCTGAAGAACATGGTCATGGCTCGAGCCTAAAACCTAGAATTCCCAGCATTTCCTAAAACCAAAACATTCTGAATTCACCCCAAATATAAACTAAAGCTAGAATTTAACCTCTTAAGCATTCCCATACACTATAAACAACATATGAATCCTCAAAAATCAAGCCAACACATCACCAAAGCCTAAAATCCAAACATTGAGTTCAAAACTCAAGAACACCAAAACAAAGCTTGAAATTCAATCAAGAACACAGAACTTTACTTACCCCTACTAAAGATTACAACCCTGAGTTAATCCTTCAGCGATCCTAGCTCCAATTCTAGCTTGAATCTACAAATTCCCAAGCTCTTCCCTTCCCAAATGATCAAACCCACCAAGGAACCAAGAAGAGGAGAAGAAACCGACTAAGGAGAGATAAAGAGAGAGTTCTATACTTTCTTGTTAATTATGAGGGTTCCCTTAAGCTTATCCCTCACATAAAGACCAAAATACCCTCTAAGTTATCCTTAGCCTCCTATTGCACTTAAGGGAAAATCTGTCATTTTACCGCATTTCCCGCTAATCCTCAAGTGGTCCTATAAGTTTCCAATTAATCCTAGTATGCCCAACTAATCCCCAAATAATTTTTTGTTAACTAATAAATCCCAAATATACGTTACATTTCCCAAAATACCCCTAGGCTCACCCCAAGCCGGGTATTAGACCCCGTTGTGACTATTCTGCTAATCCGCTCATTTGGATCGCCTCGAGCCGAATACTGCAAATATATTCACATAATAATGTGCTCTCAATCATTTAGCACATATAATCACATTTATGCCCTCATCAGGCCAAAATCACAAATATGACCTTTTTTAACAAGAACGGGCTTACATGCATATTTAATACTCATGAACATGAATAAATATTCATAATATCATATAAATCATGTATGCCATGTAGTCATATATTTATTCAATTAATTCCACATATAATGCCACACTAATCAAGGCACTTAGCCTTAATAGCAAATTTTGGACGTGACATGGAGCTTAGTGAGGTATGGCGTGATCGGAGGACCCTCGCCAATTTTTCTCGAAAGAGTACTGCAACATCTAACAACAAGAAAAAAGTAAGGGCCCTTCGCTTAAAAAAATGGGAATAATTGGAAAGTTCTATCTCGAAATTCGATCCATGACACACTCGAAATTCGATCCATGAAAGTTCTATCTCGAAATTCGATTCAGGCAAAGGAAGGCTCAAAATAACGAGGTGTGCCTACTTATAGTAGGTGGTTAATTTCCTTTTGGGGCTATCCCTATTTCTTTAGGTAAAAATGGGCAGTTACTTAACAAGGGAGTTTTTATCAGTTTGTGTGAAAGAGAAAAAGGGAAACCCTAATTCTAATACCCTATTTCTTGGACTATACGAAACCTTCTATCTATGACCTAATACGCAAAAAAAAACATTTTTTAATGGGAAATTCTTTATAAAAATTAGATCAAAACACCATTTCATCTGAACTATCAAGAACTTATCAAGGACTGCTAAAAATGACAAATTCATGTGTAGCACACCAAAAAAATTTTATTTAATTATTTTTTTATCATCTATTTTTTTGTGTATGTTATTTTGAATTGATTCTTTAATAGGATTGCTTCTAATTGTTTGAAATTAGCTGCTTTGTTAATTATTTGTTTACTATAAAGTATAAACTAGAAATTGAGTGTGACATAACATGATAATGAATGTTGAGACTTTTTCTAGCCTTGTCTTGGGTGTAGTAGTGACAAAGACACTCAAATTTTCTATCTTGAGAATCATTTAAATATTAGACGCAATAATTGGATTATATTGCATTCAAGGTAAAATGAATAATTATGTTGTTTCTATTTTTAGATTATTTTCCTTGATTCAAAGACAATATAAATTTCCTTGATCATTTGTCTAGATTTTCAAGTTTCCATTTTCTTGTAATTATTTTCTTAATTAGAAAATAAAGGAATGGATTGCTTCCTCTATTAGTGCTAGTTGAATGAGAGTGTGCAAGATGTGTGTGGGTGTCGGTCAAGCCCTGGATTATCCATTGGTAGTGGTTTCAATTTTTGTAGATGATTCCATCAATCTTTAGTTGTCAATTTGCATGATAATAGAAGTGAGAATCAAGGGATTTAATTGGTCTATGAATGGGAATTTGCTATAGGGGGCACTACAAGAAAATGGGGTATTTACCTACCAATTGTAAGTGTAGGTAAAACTAGCCTAATGGTGGGTAATATGTTTTACCTACCAATATTGAATTGGTAGAGACTGGTAGGTAAAGGTTAGTGGGGAAAGAGTATTTACCTACACTTATTAATACTGGTAGGTAAAAGAACCAGTGGACCCCAATAAGTTATAAATCAATTAATGAGTCATCAGATGACGTGTTTGATGACTTGTCATCCTACGTGTCTGCTAACATGGTTTCCATAGTATCATACACGTGGCATACGTCAATACCGCCACTTGGCATCTTGTGGTTGCTCCACATGTCAAACAATAATTTGTCCCCGTGTCTTTGATAATTAGTACATATGTCATCATTTGATATAGACCACGTGGCATCATTTTATTAGTCTACGTCACAATATTATTGGACCACGTGGGATCATTTTATTAGCCAACATAGCATGATTTTATTGGTATGTTACACAATTTATATTTTGGTCAAATTTAATGGTTATGTGTAGGTAAAAGATAATAACAATTATTTATAAATGTTCTATATTAGAAATAAACTAGAAAAAAACCATACAATCATCTTGCGACTCCCGTACTGAACTAAAATAAATTATTTAACATTAATAATATAATAAACAAACATATATTATAAAATATTCATTGCTTATTAAAGATGAGTGTTAAACTAATTACATTTCATAAAAAATATCAACAAGTCTATTCTTCACTTTGAGATTATTACACGAGAGCATCCTTTTTCTCAAACTTGTGAATGTCGATGATGGCTTTGTGAGGTGGACAACGACGATGGTTGGAGGTGGGGTTCGGGTTGGCAACAATGGGAAAATATAATTAATCTAAACACAATAATTATCCCCAATTTAATCATCATGAGGATTTTAGAAAATAAAACTTATTATTATGGGCATTTATGACAATTGATATACCAGCATATATTAAAAAATAAATAAATGAGCACATCAAGTCTCATAATCACCAACATAAAATAAAATCATTTATAACCATCACAGGCAAAAAAAAATTCAAAGTAGCATAATGATCCAAATCGTAAAAAGAAGATATACAAGACATTCTAGAGCCACAAACTGTGACATTTAAATCTTTTCATCTAAACACAACCAAGCTTGTAATTCATAATACAATGAAGTATCCAAAGCCCAAATGAAGACAACAATGAAGAAAATAGAAACCAGAAAGCAGAGTCCCTAATCTGAATACAAATCATTTAAAGTCCCTTAAACATGTTCCATAGTTTGAATTTTTGTTGTCCTCTTTTAATTATATTGTTTAAACTTCATTGACTATGAAGGTAATATGTTCTTAAAAAAGTATGACACATTAAGGTAATATGTTATGAAAAAAGATAGATCATATCCAAAAATACTCAAGCACTGAAAATTTAATCTCATAAAGAGATCAAAGACCATATCTAAAATAAACCAAGACACAAGCTGCAAAGCATTGCTAATAGACACACATATATACAAATTCAAGCTAATAGACATTTAAGGAGAAAGAAGTATTGCTTCACTAGAAAACAATACCAAACTGCGATGTCACTGTCAGAAGCAAAATGCCCAAAACCAACAACATAGCAAGATGTAAACAGAACCACTCAAACTAATTGTTACATCAGATCAAACACTTGCACACAATAAATCTGAATACAAATATCAGAAACAATGTACCAAACAAAATAATTAAATCAAATCATTTCTCAAAAGAGATCCATTTAAAACATATTCATTAATCAAAACAGAACCATACCTTAAAACCAAGGAGCAACACTAAATATGAATACAAATATCATAATCAAAGTACTAAACAAAATATATTAAATCAAATCCTTACTAAAACAGACCCCTTCATATATAGACATTAAAACAGATTCATTGCTCATAACAGAACCAAACCTTAAAACCAAAGAGCAACACTGAATCAGAATACATAAATATGGTGAACCAAATTTGAAACAATAATGAACTAAACACCACTTATTTGAAACAAAATAACCAAAACTTGCAGCATATCTAGATGGTGACTCACTCATTTGAAAAAGGAATTAAAAAAAACATAAACTTAAAACATGTAGAATCAAAATAGATCATAAACCATTTTCCAAAGCAAACAGAAACACAATGACAAACAAAAACAAAAACAAGCCAGCAAGGACTAGACAAAACAAAAACAGAGAGGCACTAAGGCACAAATAAAACAAAACAAAACAAACATTACAAAATGAAGGTCCATTCCCTAATACCAATTCTTCATTTGTTTGCATAAACTTTCAGCTTCTGTTTCAGTGTGACTAACTTACAACTCAGAAAAACTGCTAATAGTCATACAAGTTAGAAAGAATAAAATCATACAAGTTATTGATTTAGAAAGGACATAGAACCCACAATTTTTTTTTTAAATCAAATCAAAGAAAAACATTGATTAGAAACTATAGAAAAAAAATCAAACTATGAATGATTTCTAGTTTCTAGAATTGAAACAATTTATTTTTTAAAAAAAACACACACACACACACACAAAAATACAAATTTATATACACAAAACATTTGAGGTTCAAACAGATAAAACTGCAAATTGAGATTAAATAAAAATAGCCAAAGCTAATATATATCAACCAATCAGACATGTAAACCAAAGGCACACATTTAGATTAGATTCAAACACAACAAACCAGAGCAACAAAAAAGGATCGATACTTTATCTCTAATTTTTTTCTAAGGAAATAACTTGCAAAACTCCCATGTACAATAAATTCTTTTGGTTTTTTAGTATAAACATGGCAATATACAAAACAAAGCAATATAACACACTGCAAAATAAACATAGAAAAACACAAAATTGGTTAGAAACACACACAAAAAAAAAAAAACTAAGTCTAGAACTAATATGGCATTTTAGGCATAATCAAGTTGTAACCAGAAACAAACCAAGTTGTAATCCAGATTATAGACACAAAAAATAATAGATTAAGATTAAATAACAATAAGAAACATTATATATAATCAAACCAAGCTTGTAATCTAGAATATCCAAAGCCAAAATGAAACACTAATGAATAGAATGCAAACCAGAAAGTCTATTATGGTAAAAACAAAAATCAAATTACAATTGAAGAACAAAAGTTGTAATGTCACTAATCTCAAAGTTAATATAGAATCTCCAACATAATAATAATCAGATTATAAACAGATAATGACCCAAATCAGAAAAAATATATATATAAGAAAAAACCACAACTCTAATAATCGCCAAAATCAGATATAATATATAAGAACGCCTTAAAAAAGCATAACAAAATGCCTCGGAACAATGATTCATCATCAATCCTTCAAATTGTTGGGGATTTAATCAACAAAAATCATACACATTTACCTCCAAGCCACCAATTCAAAAATCTTAAAGCAACCAAGCCTAACCCAAAAATCGAAGGGCCACTAAGCTTAATCCGAAAACTCAAAGCCACCAGCACCAACCAAAAACTCTCAAAGCAAATGAAACCAACCTAAAATAAAAACTCCACTACATAAATCAAACCCAATGAATCAATAAACCTATAATACTAACAGTAATCAAAGCAAAGCCAACATAACCTTCACGAAATCACAAAGCCAATAGAAACAATTTTAATCAAACAAAAATTAGAGAGGCAAAGAATGGCAGTGGCTCAGATAGTCGAAGGATTCAATCGAACTCATAAGAGTCATGGAATGACTTTTAGAATAAGGCCTAATTATTATTTTGAAAAATAAAAAGATAGACTCTCTCTCATAAGCGATAATTTTCTCTGAACCTGAAAACTATTCTAAACCTTCTCTTTGTCAAAACTTTCTAGATCACATGTGTTGAGTACATCTAGGGAGTCACATAAATCAACATTTTGAATCCTACGTGCCCACACACGTCCTTGTGTGTTTCAGGATTGTTCTGGAAGATCAGGGATTGCGAACTCATAATACTGGATAGGTAGATCGTTGATTTATACAAAAAAAAAATCAAGTACACTTGATAGGCTACAAGTGGTAATCCCTGATCTATTTTTATTTTATTTAATATTTATATATGTGTATGATCATGGATGGTATTAATATTTATTAAAATTGGTCCATATATTTTGTTGTGTGCCTTTGATTTGATCATTTAATACCAACAGACAAATACTTCTGAAGCATCAAGATGTGAAACACATCATGAACTCCTGATAACGACGGGGGCAGTGCCAATCTATTGGCTACCTGCCCGATCCATTCCAGGATCTCGAAGGGTCCTACGAACCTAGGGCTGAACTTTCCCTTCTTCCCAAACCTCTTACTCCCTGGAATGGTGAAACTCGCAGAAATACATGGTCCCCACCTTGATCTCTGCGTCTCTACTCAGCGTAGCTTTTCTGTCTACTCTGTCAGGCAAGTATTCGAGCTTGGATCTTCTCAATAGCCTCATTAGTCCTCTGAACAATCTCTTGACCCAAATACCTTTTTTTTCCCTTCTTGTCCCAATGAATGGGTGACCTACACTTCCTTCCATATAGCATCTCATATGGAGCTACTCCAATCAGTGATTGATAGCTATTATTGTATGAAAACTCAATCAACGGAAGATACTTACTCCAAGACCCCTTAAAATCTAGCACGCATGCTCTAAGCATGTCCTCCAATATCTAAATCGTCCTCTTAGATTTCCTGTCTGTTTGAGGATGATAGGATGTACTGAACTTCAACTGAGTCCCCATAGCCTTCTATAAGCTTCCCCAAAACATGGAGGTAAAAATGGGATCTCGATCTGATACAATAGATTTAGGAACCCCATGGAGATGTACAATCTCCCTCACATATAGCTCTGCATACTGGTCCACAGTATACTTTGTCCTCTCTTGTAAAAAATGGGCTGACTTTGTATATCTGTCTACTATCACCCATACCAAGTCATGTTAACCCATTGTCCTAGGCAAGCCTCCTACAAAGTCCATAGCAATATCTTCTCATTTCCACTCGAGAATACCTAAAGTCTATAACAACCCTGCTGGCCGCTGGTGTTCAGCCTTCACTTCCTGACAGGTTAGACACTTTTCCACATAGTCGACCACGTTCTTCTTCTTCCCAAGCCACTAGTACAATGACCTCAGATTATTATACATCTTTGTGGTGCTCGAATGTAATGAATACGGTGTGGTATAAGATTCATCAAGGATCTCTCGTCTAATACCTATGTCCATCAGAATACAAATATGACCCTTGTATCTCCACAAACTAGTCTCTGTAATGGAATAATCTTTAGCTACTCCAGCTAGGACAGCTTCTCTAAACTTCATCAACTGAGAATCACCAATTTGGCCCTCCTCTATTCTCTCCAGGAGGGTAAACTACAAAGTAATATTGGCTAACCGGCCCACTACTAACTCTATCTTTGCTCTAGTCATGTCCTCTGCCAATTCCTTCGATAACTACTTCGAACTAAACAACTTTCATGGGTCCCTCCGACTCAACACATCCACCACGACATTGGCTTTCCTTGGATGATAAAGGATCTCATAGTTATAATCCTGTACTAACTCTAGCCAACATCTCAGTCTCATGTTTAAGTCCTTCTAGATGAAGAAACACTTCAAACTCTTATGATTGGTGTATATCTCGCACTTCTCTCCAAATAGTGTCGCCACACTTTCAGTGCAAATATCACCGTTGCTAACTCCAAATCATGAGTAGGGTACCGCTGCTCATATTCCTTCAGTTGTCGCGATGCGTAGGCAATGACCTTCCCACTCTGCATCAGCACACATCCTAACCCAGTCTCGATGTGTCACAATACACCACAAACTTTTCCCCATCTGAAGGGAGACTAAGCACCATAATAGTAATCAAACATAGCTTCAATTCCTGGAAACTTATCTCACATCTGTCTGACCACACAAACTTCAGGTTCTTCCATGTTAACTTTGTCATTGGTGTAGCAATCTTTGAGAATCTATCTACAAATCGTCAATAATACCCCGCCAACCCAAGGAAACTCCTAACCTCCGAGGAATTCCTTGGGCTCGGCCAATCCTTAACTACTTCTACCTTGGCCAGATCCACCTTAATTCCATCTCCAGTGACAATGTGACCAAAGAATGCCACCTGCGGTAACCAAAACTCGCACTTCTTAAACTTGCATACAACCGGTGCTCCCTCAGCCTCTGTAATTCTAACCAGAGATGTTGCTCATGCTCCACCTCTGAACGAGAGTACACCAAGATGTCTTCAATAAAGATAATCACGAACTAATCCAAATAATCCTTGAACACCCTATTCATCAGATCCATAAATGTTGTTGGGGCATTGGTCAACCCAATTGACATTACAGGAAACTCATAATGCATGTACGTCGTGCGAAAGGTCATCTTTAGAATATCCTCAGCTGGTGAAAATCAGATCGAAGATCAATCTATGAGAATACTGTTTTACCCTGCAACTGAACAAACAGGTCATCTATCCTCGGTAGAGGGTACTTCTTCTTGATAGTCAGCTTGTTCAACTCCCTATAATCTATACACATCCTCAAGGTCCCATCCTACCCCATGGTGAGAAACTAGGTCTGATAAATCCCAAGTCCAATAACTCTTGTAACTGTACCTTCAACTATTTCAGCTCTGCTGGAGCCATTCTGTATGGTGCCCTTGACACTATTTTTGTACCTACCTCCAAATCAAGGACGAATTGAATCTCCCGGTGCGGTGGCAGTCCCAGTAAGTCCTCAGGGAACACATCCAAGAACTCACATACCAACTTGGTCTCCTCTGATCCCACTGGTATGACCCTAGTGGTGTCAACCGCACTAGCTAGGAATCCTATACAACCTCCTTGTAATAGGTCTCTAGACCTCAATGCTGATATCATGGGAATGCGGGGTCCATGCACAGTGCCAACAAAAACAAAGGGGTCCTCACCCTCAGGCTCAAAAGTCATCATCTTCTTCTTGTAGTCTATAGTCGCCCCATTCCTGACTAACCAATCCATTCCAAAAATCATGTCAAAGTCATCCATACCCAACTCAATCAAGTCTACTAATAGTTCCCTGTTATCCACCATCACTGGCAATGACCTAACCCATCTCCTAGAAACTACCAGTTCCCTTGTAGGCAATAAAGTCCCAAACCCCACAGTATAATAATCATAGGACCTACACAATCTATCAATCACTCTACTAGAAACAAATAAATGTGTAGCAATATAGTATACAGAGTGCCAACTCTAGAAGGCTGACATGTCACCATCGATGGACTAGCCTCAGCCTCTGCCTGAGTCAAGGTGAACACTTGAGTTGAAGTCAAGCTGTCTGCCTTCCTTGGTTCCTCTTTCTTCAAGCTTAGACAGACTTTCTTGAGATGTCCAAACCTGCACAAACAACATGCTTTTGCCTGACATTTGCCTAGATGGCACTTCCTGCACCGGGCATACTCTGGGTAACTCCTTCAAGTCTCACTGCCACCTTGGCATATGCTTGGATAGCCAGGCCCCTACTATTAGGACCTGTAGTGGCCGAAGTGTCAGGAGTCTTCCTCTTCTGATCATTGGGGCCTCTGCCCCTCCCAGATCCTACAAATGGAGGCACTGCCCTCCATATCTTATTCTCTGCCTCCTCAGCTATCAGGGCCTTCTCAACTACCTGGGTATAAGTAGTCTCCCCAAATACTGATGTAATCCACACATCCTGGGCTATCATAGCATTCAACCCCCGAACAAATCTGCCTTGCCTAGCTGCATCTATAGGCACTAGGTCAGGTGCACACTTAACTAGCCTGTCAAATTTCACAGTATATTTAGTGATAGTCATGCTGCCCTCCACCAAACTGGTAAACTCGTTCACCTTTGCCGCCCTAACGGCATTACTGTAGTACTTCTAGTTGAACATATCTCTAAACTCATCCCAACTCATGGTAGAAACATCTCAAGTATGGGATGCCATATCCCACCATATACGCCTATCGTCCTGAAACATAAAGGTGGCACAAGCCACTCTATCATTACCTACCACCCTCATAAAATCCAGGATGGAGGTAGTCAGGCTCATCCACTGCTCAACCTTAAGTGGATCTGGTCCTCCCTCAAAGATTGGAGGGTGTTGCTTCCTGAATCTCTCGTGCAGTGGCTCCCACCTTTCTCAATCTTAGGTTGCTGTATTGTTGGTGCCACGACAAGTGGCATCTCTAGTGAAGCGTTCCCTAGCAGAACTTGCTATCTCAGTAAGTGAATCTCTTCCTCTTGACTCTGAATCTAGCTTGCATATCACCAAACATCTGTTGCCAGTTCTCAGGGTCTAGTAGAGGGTTCTTACCCTGGTTATCATTTCTAGCCTCGATCTCAGTGTCGGCTAGTCGAACTGATCGCCTTGGAGGCATAACTCTCCAAGTATATTTGCAATCAATGACTTGGCTAATCAAACAATGATAACAATTTTTTTTTAAAGTCACCCCCACGATCTAATGCCAACAATCAAGCAACAATATGCAACCACAATGCTAACAGGCATCCCAATAGTACTAACATACAATACTAATCCTAATAAACATGCATTTTTTATGTACACATAAATGTCAAGGGCCAGGCCCTATAAGTATATCTCATGCTTCCTATTAAATAGACAGATAAGGCATTTATATTTCATTTGAGCAGTTAAACATAAAATCATATAGATAGTTACCAAACCCTGAGTTAAGCTTGTCTTTAGCGGCAAGTGTACGTGCCCAGCCAGTCTTCAGGAATCCTTAAACCTAGACTGCTTTGATACCAAGTGGTAACGACCTGGATAACCAAGAACATTACACTGTGTATTTTAAATAGTGTTGAACTTACTAATCAAGTCATTAGGATATAAACGTGTAACTAAGGATAATTAACGAACTAGGGTTTAAATATTTTGACCATAGGAATAATTGTTTTCATTAAAAAGTTTGAGACTGTACATGGGATCCAAAAATAAGTGTTTACAAGGCATTTGCAACTTCAAAAGTAATTACTACATAAGTCAACCTAAGTGGCAAAATTAAGTTTTGGTTATAGTCTGTTTCGATCATGTGGCTGTGGCGGCCGAGCAGCACACGCCGCCCCTAAAGCTCTCCAACTCATGGCTGGCCCAGCTTTCCCTTTCCCTTACCTGCACCACTTAGCACCAGTAGGCCAAGGCTAAGCAAGAAAACTTAAATCAACAGAATCAATAAGCAATGAAATATAAATAATAAGCTTAGCAGTAAAAATCAACTCAAAGAAGCACATGATCCATGTTACCAATCAATAAGTTAAACAAGTGCAAACAACACTTCTAATTATTTAAGTGACGTTCAAGCCCGACTCTCTTAGGCCGAGCTCTCAGATTTTATTTCCAACCCTGGCTCTCTTAGGCGGAGCTGCATTATGCACGCCTGATGTTTGCCCCGACACCCTTAAGCTGAGCTTTCGATTTAGATATAATCAAACATATAGATTGCATAACACACAATAAGATGCAGCATATACAAGCATGCCAAATCGAATAATCACATTTATAGTCACAGTCATATCCATTTCAATGATTCCAATCCCTGATTACAACCCGAGTGCAGTTTTCTTACCTCGACTCCCGAGCGGATAGTGTATGTCGATCATGAGAACAATCCCTATTTTTTAGCCTTAGCAGTATAACCTAGTCACAATGAAATAATGGTAATCATCAAGATCTAAACTAATTAAAAGCTTCAAAATTACTTACTAGCCTCTAGGACCATGAATTCTTCTAAATCGGTAGTAGAATCCTTCCCGAGCCTTTAGATTTGAGTTCCCAAGCTTAAAAACCCTATTTGCCAAAAATTCTCTATTTGAGCTGCGACGCTCCTCACACGCATCACGACCCTTAACAAGTCAGAGAGAAAAATCTCTATATTTCCTAGACAAGCGCCGAGGCACGACCCACCCAGAGCTAAGGTGGTTCAGTGAACCCCTTAGGCCTCTGAGTTCATGCAGGTTGCGATGCTCCAGTAACAGCGGCGCAGCACTACCCTGCAAACTCAGAATTTCCAACATTTTCCCTGTGCCCAATCCCTCATAACTCATCCTAAATAATAACTAAACCCATAATTGAGTTATAAACTCACAGAAATTCATCTAGAACACAATATCACACCACAATATATCCATAAATTCCCATGGAAACCTCAACAATCAAAGATTTAGACTATTTCCATAACTCAAAAGAAAACTTAGAAAAGCTTCAAGAATTTAACTTACCTCTGGAAATTTGAACTCCCCATCTGATCCTCCTAGTTTAACAGCTCCTAGACTCACCAAGAGCAACTTTCAATCTCACCAAACCACCTTCTAAACTCAAGAATCTCTGGGCTTTTCCCAAAACAAAGAGGGGGAAAGAGAGAGAGAGAGAGAGAGAGAAAATGGGAGAGCTAAGGTGTTTTCTAATTGTTACTCAAGGTTTCCTAAGTCCCTAAGTGGTTAAGGCAGTCCAAGGCTAGGGAAAAGACCCAATTGTCCCTAGCCTTAACCTTGGTTTTCTAACGCCCCTAAGGGCAAAATCATCTTTGTACCACATTTCCCGGTAATCCTCAAGTAGCCCTATGAATTGTCAATTAATCTCAAAATACCCAAATCATCATCAAATAACTACCCATTGCCCGATAAATCCTGAGTACGCACTAAGTTTCCTGAAATACCCCTAGGCTCACCCCGAGCCGGGTATTTGACCCCATTGTGACTTTTGCACCAACCCGCTCACTAGGATCATCTCGAGCCGAATATTGCAAATATATTCACATAATAATATGGTCTCACTCACATCACACATATAATTACATTTATACCATCAACGGGTTAAAATTACAAACATGCCATTATTAACAAAACGGGCCCACATGTTTATTTAATACACATAAACATGCATATATATTCATATTACCATATAATTTGTATATGCCACATAATCACACAGATATTCAATTAATCTCACACATAAATCCAATTATTCCCTCTCACCACACTAATCAAGGCTCTAAGCCTTATTAGAAAATTTGGGACATTACAATGCAGATAGTAATTTTTTTTACAAAAATGAAGAAGAGGTTGTTGAGACTTACACGAAGGAAGCTAGTGATGAATTTGCAAAGAGGATTCTAGGAACTTGTACAAAGTGAACCTTGGAAATTATTCGTTGAAATTTGGGTAATCGGAGAACGGAATAGGGACTTATTTTTTCTTTTTTGGAAGAGAAAACATGCAATTTTTTCGAATGAAGAAAAAAGATGGTGGTGAAAGGGTTGATACAGGACAAAGGTTAAACCTTTCATGAATAAGGGGCCTTAAATTGTATTTACTATTGAATCAATGGATCAAATTTAATCTTGCAAAATGGCAGTAATGAGGCATATGAAAGGACATGGGAGTAAGGACAGTACTCGAGTACTGTCATTAACCATTCGCAAGCTGCCACGTATACCCACTCGAGTATGGTAGGTGGGCACATTTCTTGAATGAAAAAGATCAAAAATTTATCTCCTAGGGTTCAAGAAGATACTTTTGAGGGGGCTAAATTTATATTCTGAATTTTGAGACAGTTAAATTATCTCGAAATGTAGGCTCGAAAAATAATTAAACTAAGTTCGAATGTATGTACTATCATTATTGATGCCACTTGACCATTTCAGCTCAAAATGCAGGGTCAACTAGAAAGGTTCAGACCGCGCAAGAGGCTAACCTCAAAAGGCAAGTGGTTGTTGGCTCAGAAAACATTCCATGTGTCAGCTCGAAGACTGTTGTAACGCCCTGGGTAGCCAAGACCATTACACTATGTGTTTATAAAGGTGCAAGACTTGCTAATCAAGTCATTTAATTAGAAACGTGTTACTAAAACTATAATTACACTAGGGTTAAAAGATTTTGGTCATAAAAGACACATTTCATTTAATTAAACATTTTGTCCATGGGATCCCAAAAGAAATAAAGTTTAAAGGACAGTTTACAAAAATTCTAGGTTATAAACAAGTACTGGCCACTCTAAGGGCAAAACAAACATTTAGGCTTTTCCTGTCCTGTACCACTTCTCGACTGTGGCGGCCGATTAGCTGACTATGTACATTCAGCCTCAAAGCTCTCCAACTCAGGACTGGTCCACCTTGCCCTTGCCTTTACCTGCATCACGTAGCACCCGTGAGCTGAGGCCCAACAAGAAAACTATAATGTACAACATAAGAAACAACCAACAGACAGATAATTCACAAATCATTAATCAGATATACAACAGGTCATATTGCTCACATAAGCAGTGATATCAAACAACAAGCCAATAATTAGTTACTCAGATAACAAACTCGTCATAATCATCATTTTAAACAACATTAAACATATCATGCCAAAATCTAGGGTCGGCGCTCTTAGGCTGCACCCTCTAATTATCCCACTAACTCTGGCTCACTTAGGCCGAGCTCAGTGATTATATATTTAACCTCAGCTACCAGTGGCCGAGCCGTGCCCTGTGCGCAAATATTGATTCTGGCATTCTTAGGCCGTTTATCACATGTCACAATGGCATAATACCATCTCATGACATCACATACAAATATAGGAAGCTCTTAGTCCCAACATAATCACATAACCGAGTGTAGTTTCTTACCTTAGATTCCAATAGCTTTGATTAATGAAATTGACCTTCAAGCACAATCCTGTCCGAGCCCTAGCATACACCTAGTCATGACCATGAATTAGACCCATCATTAAACTTCAATTCTGTAACCTAACCTCAAGGCCAATCCCGAGCCCTCGGGGAAGCCCTAATTCCACCAAACGGGGTGGTAGAATCAAACCCTGAGCCCTCAAGCAAAAACCCTAAGCAACTACCCAAAAACCCATTTCTAAAGGCAGGATAGCGCTATAGCGCCACAAGGTGGGCACTACAGCACTACAAGCAGAGGAAAAATCCCCCAAAAAATCTTGACATAGGGTTGTAGTGCTCTACTGTTAGCGCTATAGCGCTACAGACAGCACCTTCAGCACACTAAGTTTCTCCCTTGAATTTCCCTAAGCCAAAACCCCCTAGAACCCCTCCAAACCTTAACTACACTTCAAAACAAGCCTACCTTCACCACATCTCATCCCACATGACCCAACAATCTCAAATTTAACCACATGCACCATCAAACAAAGAAAACAAGAATTGAACCCAAAACTTAAGAACTCATGAGAAAAACTAGAGATAACCCAACAACTCACATGATCAAGCTCAGAAATTCTTACCTTTAATGGGGAATTCGACCTTAGGTTTCCCTTAGTATCCTTCCAGCCTTTAGCTCCTCAATTCTTCAAGCTCAAACCCCTTAACTTCCATTTAAAAATCCAAATTCAGAACTCAAACTCACCAAAACTCAGAAATCTCAACATAGCTTTAAACCTTACCTTTATTTGGGAATTAACTCCAGCTAACCCTCTTGATTACCTTCAGAATGAAGGTCCTAGCTCTAGCCAGCCTCAACTGAGTTACAGCTTCAGAAATCCTCAAGAAATGGTGAAGGGAGAGGAAACCGAGAGAGAGAAAGAGTCCATGTTTTTCTTCTTTCTTTCCTTCCTCTTTTCTTTTCTTTCAGCTTCTAATACTTTCTAAAAATTCCACTAAGTCTATAAAGGCAGAATATCACTTATCCTCTTTTAACCACCTAAAAGACCATTTTTCCCTCCCAGTAAAACCTAAGCTTTATAACATTCTAAGGGCATTTTGGTAATTGCTCCTAATTCTCGCTAATTCCTCAAGTGTCCCTAATAATTACCGCTTAAACCTCAACACCTAGCTACTCACCAATTATTTCCCTCAATGTCAAATAGTCTCCAATATATTTCCCGAATTCCCAAAAATACCCCAGGCTCCCCTGAGCCGGGTATAAATCCCCTCCGTGACTTTTTCGCTAAACCACTCACTAGGATCGCCTCGAGTCACAAGCTGCAAATATATCCACATAATAATGTGGTCTCAACAATTTATCACAGATAATCATGTTTAGGCCCTCAACGGGCCAAAATTACAGATATGCCCTTATAATCTAAACAGGGCCTACATGCATATTAATACTCATAATCATGCATCTCATATATCCAAATAATCATATAGGCATGCTTATCACATAATCATGCATTTAATCATTTAAGTCACACATAATCTTGTTATGCCCTCCCAGCACACTAACCAAGGCCCTTAAACCTTATTAGTAACTTTGGGTCGTTACAACTATCCCCTCCTAATGAGAATTTCGTCCTCGAAATTTACCTGAATAACTCAGGATACTGATCCCGCATCACTGACTCAAGCTCCCAAGTCACCTCCTCGACCCTACTATTCCTCCATAACACTTTAACTAGAGGAATCGTCTTATTTCGTAGGACTTTATCTTTCCGATCCAAAATCTGAACCAGTCGCTCCTCATAGGATAAATCTGTCTGCAATTCCAAGTCTTCATAATTTAGCACATGTTTCGTATCTGAGATGTACTTCCGGAGCATAGAAACATGGAATACATCACGAACTCCTGACAACTACGGTGGCAAAGCTAACCTATAAGCCACCTGTCCGATCCTTTCCAGGATCTCAAAAGGTCCAATGAATCTAGGGCTCAGCTTGCCCTTCTTCCCAAATCTTCTCACTCCTCGCAGTGGTGAAATTCGCAGAAACACGTGGTCCCCAACCTGGAACTCCATGTCTCTACTCTTAGTATCACCGTAGCTTTTCTGTCTGCTCTATGAGGCGAGCATTCGATCTCGAATCTTCTCAATAGCTTCATTTGTCTTCTGAACCATGTCTGCCCCCAAGTACTTCCTCTCACCCATCTGATCCCAATCCGTATATCTTCTAGTAGATTTGACTGGATAGACAAGTTAGCCAGTTTGCCGATAACTACTTCTATTCCGGCATTGATCAGCTCCTGCTGCAGTGGCTTTTCTAGTCCAGCTAATGCTGCTGAACTTCCATAACTTTTCCTACTTAGCGCATCGGCAACTACGTTTGCCTTCCCCGGGTGGTATAAGATTTCGCAGTCGTAATCCTTTACTAACTCTAACCACCTGCGCTGCCTCATGTTGAGCTCCTTCTGAGTAAATAAGTACTTTAAACTTTTGTGGTCCGTATAAATCTCGCACCGTTCTCCATAAAGATAATGGCGCCAAATTTTCAATGCAAAGACCACCGCTGCCAACTCCATATCGTGAGTTGGGTAGCGCTGCTCGTACTCCTTCAAATGTCGTGAGGCGTAGGCTATCACCTTGTCATTCTGCATCAGCACGCAACCCAACCCAACCCTTGCTTCGACGCATCGCAGTAGACTACGAACTTATCGTTGGGTGCCAGTACACAGAGTATTGGTGCTGAGCAAAGCTTGTCCTTAAGCAACTGGAAGCCTTCTTCACATCTATCATTCCAGTTGAATCTTTGCTGTTTCTGGGTCAAGTTGGTGAGCAGAGTGACTATCTTAGAAAAGCCCTCTACGAACCTCCTATAATAACCTGCTAATCCTAGAAAGCTCCTTACTTCTGATGCATTCTTTGGTCTTGGCAAATCCTTCACGGCCTCTACCTTTGATGGGTCTACTGCAACTCCATCCTTGGATATAATATGCCCGAGGAACGCCACTTGCGAAAGAAAAAACTAGCATTTCTTGAATTTGGCGTAAAGTTGATGCTCCTTTAATCGTGACAAAATCGACCTCAAATGTTCCTCGTGCTCTACCTCATCCTTAGAGTATACTAAGATGTCGTCGATGACCACTACGACGAATTTATCTAAGCAGTCCTTGAAGACCCTATTCATCAAGTCCATAAATGCGGCTGGTGCATTAGTAAGACCAAAAGACATAACCAAGAACTCGTAATGCCCATAACAAGTTCTAAAAGCTGTCTTAGGAATATCTTCTCCCTGCACCTTGATTTTATGGTACCCGGACCGTAAATCAATTTTTGAAAATCAGTCACACCTCGGAGTTGATCAAACAAGTCGTCAATCCGGGGTAGTGGGTATTTATTCTTAATCGTTACTTTATCCAGCTCGTGGTAGTCTATGCACATCTGCATACTTCTGTCCTTTTTCTTCACGAATAGCACCGGTGCTCCCCATGGTGAATGGCTCGGCCTAATAAAACCCAAGTCTAGGAGTTCATGCAGCTGCGTCTTTAACTCCTTGAGTTCCGTAGGTGCCATCCAGTATGGTGCCTTGGAAATAGGTTCAGTGCCCGGTACTAATTCTATCGTGAAGTCAATTTCCCAAGTCGGCGGCAATCTTGGTAAGTCATCGGGAAATACCTCTGGGAATTCTCGTACTATGCGGACGTCTCCAACCTTAAGCGATGTTTCCTTTACCACATCTGTAATGCTGGCTAAGAATGCTTGACACCATTTTTCCATCATTCTTTGAGCTTTGATAGATGATACTAATGGGGTGCGCAATCCTGAAGCTTGTCCCATAAAGCATAGTTTTTGGCAGTCAGGAATCTCAAACATCACCTTCTTGCATTTGCAGTCGATGGTTGCGTCGTGTCGTGCTAGCCAGTCCATGCCTAGTATTACGTCGAAGTCCTTGATCTCCAGTTCTATCAGGTCTCCTTCCAGTTCTACGTCCTCAATCTTGATCGGTACGCCTCGTACTATCCGTGATGATAGAACTACTTTGCCCGAAGGCAACTCGATTACAAACCTAGTTCTAAATCTTTCACAAGGTTTGTCTAGTTTTTCTATCATTCCTAACGAGATATACGAATGAGTGGATCCTGAATCAAATAATACAGAGCATATATTATTGAGAATAGAAACTTGACCTGTGACCACCTTATTGCTAGCATCAGCCTCTCCTTGGGTTAAGACAAAAACCCTAGCAGGAACCATCTTATCGTCTTTCTTCCCTTCTGGCTTGCGCTAAGGACAATCTCTTTTCCGGTGTCCTTCCTGACCACATTTATAACATTCCTTGGTGTTTGCGTGGCATTCACCAGGATGTTTCTTCTGACACTTAGCACTATTAGGAACGAGTTTCCTAATACGCAGCGGAAAGGTGGTGTGGTTGGCCCAGTGTACAACAAAAATTTTGTAACATATTTAAACTACCTTTAAATATGCGGATCCATTAATATACATACATTAATCATAAACAAGATACTAATAGAAATCATACCTCTTGAAGCCTATCAAGTGTCCTTGCTATCTTTTCGTATATAGAACGATCTTCCTATCCAAGCCGCTCCCACGTACTCACACCAAGATCTTCCAAAGCGTTCTCTACACCTCAAGAAATGTGTGGGCACTTAGAGAATGAAGGATAGTTTATTTGTGATTCTTCTTGATGTACTCAACTCATGAGATCAAGAGAATAGGCCTGAGAGTTGGTTCTTTATTTTCAGGGAGAGAGAAAACTATCGTTCTATTTTTCACAGAGCGAATGTTCAGAGTAGTCTCACTCTCTTCACTTATCTTATCTGAATAATTTTCTGATCAGTCATACTTAACAGAAAAAATTCAAAATTTAAAAATTAAAACTGTAACCATTTTACAATTTAATTTTAATTAATTAATTATTCCATTAATGGAAAAATACGAAAAACCAATTTTTGAATTATCCATTAATTAATTAATTAAACAAATAAAATTGAAAATCCCATCCCTGAAAAAATACTGCTCTACACGCATGGACTGTGTGTGAACGTGTAGCTTCCTAATTTCTAGGGATATTAGTTTTTCAAATTTTATTTAATTATTTATTCAAATTTCTTTGTCAGATAAGATCTAACAACCTGATAGCTAATTCAAATTAACTATCTTTTTAATTAATTATCAAATATAATTAATTATTTGAATAAATATCAATCTTTTAAATTCAAATCCAATTTGAACTTATCAGATTATTTTCTCCCACTCAAATAAAGATATTTAATTAATTCTACAAATTAATTAAACCCACATTTTCGAAAATAAATATTTAATTAATCATAATTTCGAAAATTACAATTAATTAATTATTTAATTAAATTTCGAAAATTAATTTAATTATTTAATATAATTTCGAAAATTATATAATAATTAAATATTAATTAATTTTGTTAACTACAACTAATTTGCAATTAATTAATTAATCACTATTATCATATAATTGCATATTTGGCCTGAAGAACAAATTTCTTCTTAAATATGTCTTTAAACTATTTTCCCTTCATATCAACTCTTACCTTGAACAGTGTTGATAGAGCCGCTATGGGGACCTATGGACCTATAATTCCAAGCTCCAATAAATTTGAGATTATTAATTAAACTCTTTAATTAAATAATCTTAATTTATTAATCTCATGATTATTCCACTATAAATATGAGACTGCACTCTTGTAATTATAGACATTTCATTTACTGAGTACTTTATAATCATAAAGCGTCCATTGATATAATCATTGCATACAACTTGACCCTCTAATAATGGTTCATAATTAATCGGGAATAAAATTACCGTTTTACCCTTTTAATTATCTCTTGTTTCCTTAAGTACCATTGACTCTACTAGTGAAGGTTAATTCATAACTAAATTATGAATTTGAGCTCAATAACCTTTCAGTCCCAAAAGTCAACCCTTAAGAGAACCATCATTCAATCTCTTGCGAGAAGGTATAGATTCCATATCTGTATACTATGTCTCCAGCCATCTATATTAATGAGTTCCCAAAACAAAAGTTTTTAGCCTGATCATTCTGACAAACCCTAACAAGTGAATCAAAGAACTCATATAACATAAACAGGAGTTCATAGTAACTTCAGGATTAAGATCTATTTGTATATGATCATCAGTTGATATATTTAATTAATACTTCGAAACGGTATTTAACTAAGTATTAATAAACATATCTGGTCCAGTTCTATATATTCTCTAATATATAAAGCACCTCCACTAAAGTGTCCGTCCACACTAGTGATCCGGATCTAGATCACATGTATTCATAATACTAGTGGACCGTACTTGCAGTAATTAATCTAAAGATTCCATAACTTTATTTTACTGCGAACTATTCAAGTTCATTTATCTCAAACACAATCCTCTCAAAGTAATATGTGTTTGAGATTACATACTTGAACTTAGGAATTTTCCTGATATTTACATAATATTATCATAGAATAATATAGTCCATAAAATATATGCATAACAAATTCAATTTATTTATTTATTTCAAAAAACAATGTCTACTACATATGCTTTCAGGGCACATTTCCAACAAGCACATGGCGGGTATTCCACATAACCCGGCCTATTTCCTCCATTATTTGTCCATGCCCACTTATCGCTATCAGATTGCTTATTATCCGGATGCCTTCTTTTCTGACCGTTACTGTTGTTGTCGGACTGATTGTTGCTATTATGGTTGTTGTTCCGACTGGTCTGAGGTTGACTCTGCTGTCTAGGCTCAGGCTTACTGGCTTCTTCTTTACTTACATTAGCCTGCAGCCTCTCTACTTCTATTGTCGTCTCTAGTGTAACGACCCGGATTTTCAAGACTCGATAATGCGGAAATATAAATGTTTTCATTTAACAAAATGCCTCAAAAACCCATAGAAAAAAAAAACTTTTTAAAAAGTCGTATGGCCATACTTAACATTTAGTTACAAACATGTTTTATAAAGAGTAGAGTGAGCCTTGTTTAGGAAAATTACACAACATTTCCAAAAATAAAACGGCTTCCCAAAAGGTCGGTCCACATGTACATTTGCAAGGAAGACTCCAGCGCTCACTGCTCTGCCTTGCCCTTGCACTTACCAACAACATGAAACAACTAGGTAAGCGAAAACACTTAGTAAGATCAACTTTCAAACAAAGCAGGTAGAGAAATAGGGATCCGGACCCATCCAGACCCTACACAATCAATTTCAAGAATGCTAAAGCGTCCTGGCAAACTTATGGTCATGCCTGATAACCAAGGATAAATTAATTCATATCTAGATAAAAATCCTGCACTCAGAAAATCCCAGAACAAGAAGATATATTATATCACAACTATATCTTACCAACAATTATATCCCTTCACTCAGAAAATCCCAGAGCAAGCAGATATATTATATCACAACTATATCTTACCAACAATTATATCCCTGCACTCAGAAAATCCCAGAGCAAGCAGATATATTATATCACCATATAACTCGAGACCAACGCTCGACAATTTCCAACAATTCAGGCGTAACGCGCCCTCCAACATAATTGCTAATCTGTAAAAGAGAACCGAGTCTCCACACTAAGATCTAGCCAATAAATATTCTCATCAAGGGTAACTATCGTGTTACCTAGGGCATCGCTACTTATTCAAGAGTGTAATCCAATTTACACGGTTTTACGGAGACTTCTATGTTAATCAGTGGTGCTGGTGAGCAGTTGCCCCTAGGGTGTTCAGCCTCACTCAATCTTGGCAACCCCTAGTATCTCTAGGCACTCTCACTGAATGGCCAATATTCACGGCTGCTATCCGGGAATAACTTATCAGAGCACTTGCTCGGATTCTAACCGTCCAATGATTAAGTAAGCATGAGGGCCCCTAGGTCCCATTTATCTTGGCGCCCCTAGGTTTAACCAGCTTATCCTCATCTCATGGCCACTCATTGCGGTAATGAACCGGACATAAATAAAATCAAGCAGTGTGACGGGGATCAACCGTCTAGGATATGACGGACTTCTACCGTTCATATTTTCTAAATCAGCACTCACTAGACTAACGCCTCTAAGCAACTTTCTATGACAGTCTATATATGTACATGTATCCCTATACTAACATACAAGACAATAATCATTTCATGTTGCAGCCATACAATATAAGTTGACTTACTTGGAGTCCTTAGCGCTCAGCAGGTTTTCACCCTCCAACGTTCAGTTCAGTTACGCTTAGCCAATACTGTAGTTATCCATACAGTATACTCGGATTAATTATGGCACTAATAATTCATTATTATTATTTTGGGCAATTTGGTCATTTTAATAAAAGTCATTTGTAAGGATTTATAATCCTTATTTGGTTTTAAACCTATTAAGGAAAGTCATACAAAATATTCGAGACTAAACCCTAAGTCTCGGGGAGACCTATCCTAAGGTCTCGATACCTAGGCTCGGGTATCACAATGGTATTTTCCCACAATCCGCTAAAAATCTTATTCTTTCAAGATATCGCTATTAACCCGCACTTTCGACTAGTCGGTTAAAATATGTAAGATTTTAGCCGGTATTACATCCAGAAAATACAAATAAATTCCTTAATTATTTTTAAAGAAAATAAACTCTTTAAATTTTCCTTTTAGTTTTCTTAAAGTTTTAATATCTAAAAACCTATTTAAGAAAATTGCCTAATTTGTCTTAATTAGAAAAACCGTTATAAATTTTTCATCTTGACTAATTAATTTTCCAAAAGCAATTAATCAATTTTTACTTACTAGAAAAATAATTCATTTAAACTCAAAGGGGTAATTTTAGTGAAAATATGATTTCAAGACTTACCAAGTTATATCTTGAAATAAGCAAAATTTTACTTTTCACCTTATGTTCCAAAATCTCATTTTTACACTAAGTGTGAAAAACCCTATTTTTCACATTTTTAACTACATACTTCGTTAGTTCATAACTTGAAATTTACTTACCCAATTGTTACCAAAATTTCCCAATTCCATTTTTGTTATGCCATTTAGGTCTTTGTAAAATCTTAGGTCAAAATGAGCATTTTTGATTGGTGAAATCATTTTCTAACAATGAGGTAAAAAATGACCTTATTTTCAAGTCCTTATTTTTTCCAAACTTTGACAGTTAATAACTTTCAAACCGTTCAATATTTTATTACCAAATTTTACAGTGGAATAATAGGTTATGCCAGAAATATGTCCACAAAATTTTAGAAAAAACTGGGTTCATTTGCCCTATACAGTGGCTGTCCAAACTTGGTTCCGAAAATAAGAATACGAAAAAAACAGTTTTTTTACCTAAACTTTGAAATAGCATAACTTACTCATTTCTAAACATTTTTTAGTGTTTCAAAAGCTCAATTTTATGTACTCAATCTCAACAACATCACAGTACAATTTAATTTTACAAAAACAATATACAGTGGCTGCTTGACCCCTTGGAAGTCACAGCTCAAAACATGTTTTGTTTTAGGGTATCCTACAAAACCCTTGGGGGTTTTGGTTCCCATTTTCAAAAATCAATACACATGCATCATAAAAATTATTAAACAACTACCATAACCTTATTACATCACCAACAAGAAACTTTAAGCATTAAATATACAAAATAATGCTTAAAACTAAAAACCCTACAACAAAATCATCAAAAGTAAACTTTTTACCTCTTTAGTGTTCTTGCTTAAGGTTTGGACCTTCCTATTAGCTTTGGCTCCTCCAAAACCTTTCAAAAACCCTAACCAACTTCCCCCAACAACATAGTTAATTAGCTATTTGAAACTCTAAGCTTAAAACTTTACAAAAGCCTAGATTAGTGAAGCTTTACCTTAGGGAAAATACTTCCTAGACCAAGACTTAGCCTCCAAGTTTTCCTTGGTGTTCTTGAGGTTGAATATTGAGAAAACACTTTGAGAGGTCTTCAAAAAAGATGATAGTGAATGAGAGAGGGAGAGTGGTCGGTTTCTTAGGGGGGTTAGAAGAGTTTATGGTATCTAATTTATCTCAAAAACACTCAAGTGTTTTCCTCCCACTTGCCCACTTCACTTGACTTAGTTAAAATGAGATTTTATCTTTATTAAGTTGGGTTCACACCACCTAAAATAGCACATGGCCGGCCACCCTTTGCCACATATGTGATCATTAAATTTTTTTTTTTTTTTTTTTTTTTTATAAAGGTTAATAAAGGTTTCATAAGAAGAAAAGTCCAAATTGGCTTTTGACACCTTTTTCACTCTTATTAAGTTTTAATCACCAAACTTAACATTAATTAATTAAATTAAATGTCTCTCACATTTAATTTAATTAATCACATAATAAAATTTAACCTAAGGTCCATTTATGGAATAAAATTCCCCATTTCGGCAAAATTAGGCATTTACCACAAAATGCCTTAAAATTTCCATTTTCTTTTAGGTTTATTATTTTTGACCAAACTTTAACTTTTATGAATGTATTTTATGCCCAAAATATAATTGCCATGATTTTTCATTTTATTTTCCAAGATTTTTACCCGATCAGGGTTTTTGTGTCGGTTCAGGACCGAAAGTCTTATCTTGACTTTTAAAATCACAAAATTCATATTTTGGCTAGCAACAACTCATGGAATACTTACAAACAAAATATAATATTATTTAAAATAATATGCTTAACCCGGGGGAAAAATCCCGACCCGAATCGTTTAAAGGAACCCAAAAACGTAGGATGTTACATCTAGAACGTCAGCATACGTAGTATTCCTTGGGTTTGCTAGCTTAACCCCCAGCTCGATCTTTGGTCGAAGTCCTCTAACGAACTTAGACACCCTCAGATAGTTAGTAGGAACCATTTCCGGAGCGAACTTAGCTAAGCGGTCGAACTGTCGAGCATATTCTGCCACTTTCAAATTGCCTTGCTTTAGACTAGCGAATTCCTCGACTCTTAAAGCGAGTACAGCCGAATTGTAATACTTCTTTGTGGAACAGCTCCACAAATCGAGTCCATATCATGGTTGCAACATCATGCGATTGCTGGACCAAGTCCCACCATATCCTGGAATCCTTCTTGAGCAAAGACGAGACACAGGATATACGGTCCGCGTTATTGAGATTCATATGCGTCAGAATTGGCTCCACATTCCTTAGCCACTCTTCTGCCTCAAAGGGGTCTGTAGTCCCTTCGAAGTTTTAGCGTGCTGCTTGCGGAACCTCTCATAAACTGGCTCCATGTGCTGTATTGGATACGACGCGTAATTTGCCACTAGCCATCCCCCATATGGACCAACTTGTTGCGGTGCTGAGGCCATTTGATGTGGCTGTGGCTGCAGCGGAGGGGGAGGCTGAGTCTGGGGCTAAGCCTATTGTAGCTATTGCTGCAATAGCTCCTCGACTTGTTGTCACAGTCTGGCGATCTCCGCTGTGTTGTCAGCTGGTGGTGTCAGCGTGTTGCGGCTGACAATAGCACGCACTCCCCTTCTGCGAACTGGAGGGGCTTCATTGTTCACTGGAGCAGCGTTGGAAGCGTTTCCGTTGGTGCGAGCAGATCTTCGAAGTGCCATCGCAGCAGAATTCTAACAGTGGAGAGAAACATGTTAGAATTTTACCCTAATAGGCTCTAAGGCAAAAGCTAAATCTAAACAAATATAACTCGGACCTATTAATTATGACTTTTTATGAAAATTATATAAGTCTTCTTATTTATTTGAGTGGGTTTTTATTCTTAGAAAAATAAACCTTCTTTATTATTTTCTAAGTCTGTTTCTAATCATCCTATATGACTAAATTCTCAGGCTCGAAACTCATCTTTGTTCCAAAGTTAACCATATTGAGGGAGGGCTGGGATAAGCAAAATCATTCCCACTACTATGGCCCCCTAACTCTCAATATAGAAATTTGGTTCATTAATTTGTATCCACCCTCACCGAACTTAGTCATTATTCATTTTTTTTATTATTTATTATGATTGCAAAAGAAAATCAAACTCATTCATGATAACAAAATTAACCATGATATTAATTTGGAAAAGAGTTTTCACTATTTACGACCATAAAAAAAATAATGAGTTAAAACAAACAATGAAACTAATTATTCTAAAAATCGAGATCTTCTATATCTGATCATTCATCTAGCATATCATGATCTAACTCTTCATAGTCTTCATTATCATGTGCCTCAAAATGCCCTCGAGGAAGGTTCGTAAAAATCCTATGCTTTTGCTCATTTGTAAACTGAAATTCTGATTTTGAAGTGAACCTAATTAAGAGAAAATAATATCGCATTGCTACTAGCAATTCATCTTCATCATCCATTGTTTCCCATATTTCCTCTAAGGCTGAAATTACAGTATGAAAATCTTTAAATAGTCTAATTACTAAAACGTATTGTTCCATTACTCTCATCATGATATGCTTAGATTCTTGAAGGTGACCTATTTTTCTATGGAACAAAACCAGCCTCCGAGTGATTCGTTCTAGCACTCCTACGGTGTTTTCCGGTTCTCTAATTCTCTTTAAGGCCTTAATGGCTCGGATATCCTCATAGGTTAATGCTCTGTTAATTCTTAACTGAAAAAGTAAATGATAAAATCGTTAGCTATACATATAAACATAATAACTATAACTTAAACACTTACTTGGCGGTCAGATTCAGAGCTTTGAGTCTGTGTATCGAGGAGAACTTCATGCAGATGAACCGTTGCTCTGATATCAACTGTAACGACCCAACTACTCTAGACTTTGGACCATTAATGACTACTATACATAGACACTAATCCTTAAGAAAACGTACATATGAAATAAACATTATTTCATTAAAACTTGTAAAACAAATGTTAAACTACATAAAATTCAAAGTAGGATATGGGATCCTATTGTTTTTAAAAAATATAACATAACTTTAAATAAATGGGTTACAAAATTCAGTGCAGAAAATACATATAAAGCAAAAAATTTAAAAGATTAGGAAGCGACTTCATCCTCGAATCAAACACTCAGTCCACCGATTCCATTCCGTCTTAATACATATCCCCGACCTGCCAAGAACCTTTCCCGCCACCATAGCTAATTTCCTGCACATATAAACATAAAGGAATGAGCCTAATGCCCAGCAAGGAAAATCTACAACATAAATCATACACATAAAATTATATCATAACATATGTCATACTACTACAATGGCCATTATATTACTTGGGGCTTGATAACTAATCAAGTCATATGCCCATTAGATTTGTGGGGCTTGCTAGCTAAGCAAGTCATATGCCCATAAATTTGTTGGGGTTTGTTAGCTATACAAGTCATATGCCCAAGTCTATCAACATACATAATATAACATTTCATAACACAACATAACATAAGATAACATATAACACATCATATAACATATAAAATCCTATTCTATTTTCCTTACCAATATACCGGGATATGAGAACAGTATCAAGACTTTGGAACACTCCTAAAAACCATCATAGAAATGTGAGTATACTAAAGAAAAAGGGATGAAAAGAATGAACGACTATACCATCGAAAAGATACTTACCAAGAATCTTACATTCAAGATCTTAGATTCCAAACCAAGAATAGAGAATACAAGTTAGGATTTTGAGTAGAAAAACTATAAGAATAACACAGAAAGGAACTAGAATAAGGAATACCTCGAATGCTTCTATAACCGAACTACACCTCGAACTGAAATATACTATGATCCTTACTTCCTGAGTGTTTATTAAGCTTATAAGGATAAAGCTTATAACCCCAACCCAAGTGTTTATCACTCTAAAATAACCTAGTAGCTTGCAGACTCTGAACTTAGCTTGATGAATGAATAAATGGCTGAGCACTAGGTCCTATTTATAGAGTTCAAGAATGAAAAGATCTTCATTTAACTTGAATTAAATAATGGCTTTTTAATTGAAAAATATTTGAATAATCGTTCAGCAGAGGCTGAAGACTCGGTCAAAAAGATTCTGGACTTATCAAGAGGTTAAGGATTAAAATGAGCTCGGTTTCAAAATAGTTCAAAAATCTGGCACATGGGTCGATATATCGCCCCTAGTAGGCGATATATCGCATGGGCTAATATGCCCGAGGCTCGTCGAGGTGGCCGTGCAAAGTTACGTGTTTTTCATATCCCCGTATGGCGTTATATCACCCCCTAGTGTTGCGATATATCGACATACGCTGAAATATTATACACGTAATTGCACATTTTCAGCCTAATTTGAATTGAGTAAACAGCATTGACTAAGTCTTCTAATGATTTCAAAGCTGTTGGCAAACCCTAGGATATTAAAATATTACTCTTATTAAATTTATTCCTCAAAATACTTAATCATTCATTAAACATACACATGACAAGTGTCATTTCCTTATTGGGTTTATCTAAACCTTATATTATTATAAATATCACATTCATAATCAGTTATATTAATTAAACCTTAGGTTATAATTAATATTCTTCAATTATAGGTTAAACTTATAAAATCTACAACTGTTGCTACGAGTGTCCAACTAAATCCCAGTCTAAACCAAAATCCACAAACATAAAAATACTACAACTATTACTATAGCTACTACTATCTAACTAGCTAAGTAAAGTTCTTGGACTCTACAAAGGGAGCCGGGGCTGACGATTAGCACATTGGACGCGGCTCGGCCACTGTGAGCCGTGGTCAGCTAAATAAACAATGGAGTCGGACTAAGCGAGCCGGGGTCAGCTGAGTAAACAGAGCACTCAGCCTAAGGGTGTCGACCCTGAGTACTTTTATTACTAGTTAAGTTATATTCTTGAATGTCCATGTTTACTATTATTAGCTTGATGCTTATAATTTGTTGAATTTCTGAATGACTGTTTTAAGATTGATTGGATGCTACAACTGCTAATGCGTTTGTTGTTTATGCTTTTCTTCCTGGGCCTTGGCTCACGGGTGCTACGTGGTGCAGATAAAAGCAAGGGAAAGTTGGACCAACCATGAGTTGGAGAGCTCTGGGGGCATAGTGTACATAGTCAGCTGCTCGACCGCCACGACCGAGGGAAAGTACAGGGACAAAGGCCTAAAACTTGTTTTTTGTCATTAGAGTGGCTTTTGGTTGTATTAAACTTTTGAGGGTTGTAACTTATCACTTATACCCTCTTTTTGGGATCCCATGTACCAAACATTTGTTTTAATGAAAATTAATCGTTTATGATCAAAATCTTTAAACCCTAACCTGATAGTTGACTTTAGGAACACATTATTGTTCAAATGACTTGGTTAGCAAGTCTTGCACTATTTTAAAATACACAATGTAACAGTCTTGGTTATCCAGGACGTTACACTCTTGGTCGTTCACTTGTATACAACACATGAGAACAAAAAGTATGAGTATGAATCCTTTCACCTATGATTAGAAACTGTAAATCCTTAAAAAATAGATGTGCACTCATGCATACACTCCAAAGGCAAACAAGGAGTAGGTAACCTCAGCTATCTGAAAAAGGAAACATGTTTTTCCCATGATGGTCTATACTAAGCGAATAGGGTGTTAGGAGGGCTCGGAAACCTAGCAAGGCTAGTGTGTGGAATATTACTTGCTTCTATGTCTTTATTAGGGGCAAGAGCAACCAAAGAAGGACTAGAATAACATGCCAAATGAATGTAAAGAACCTGTTCATTTCTATGTTTCCACACGAAAAGAGAACCTGTTTGCCCATTATAGCCTATACTAGGCGAACGGGAATGTAAATATATGTTTAAAATAGTTCCAAGTTGTTAAGAGAATCTTGTTTTTGCGCCTAAAAGAATTTTGTTCTTGTGCCTAAGAGAATCATGTTCTCACACCTAAGAGAGTTCTGTTCTCATGCCTAAGAGAATCTTGTTCTCGCACCTAAGAGAGCTCTATTCTCGCGCCTATGAGAATCTTGTTCTCGCACCTAAGAGAGCCCTACTCTCGTGCCTAAGAGAGCTCTATTCTCATGCCTAAGAGAATATTGTTCTCACGCCTAAGAGAATCCTGTTCTCCAGGCTAAGTACAAGACTCCTGTTCACCCTATATCACACACTACACCAAATACCCCATTCCATAACACATAAATATAAGTTTTCCTTTGATACTAATAAAATAATCCAGCTCTATTCATTTTCCTTTGATACTAATAGAATAATGGAGTACGGGCAATAAGGAACCTGTTCACCCAAGATTACTTTCATGGAAAAGCATGTAAACTCGCATTAAAAACTATGTTTATGTCATCTCATTATAGTTTCATCTCCAATCCAACACTTTTCTCTAGCTCAGGGTTTATCGAGCTAATTTCCTATTAAGGAGACAAGAGAAGAGTTTGCCCCAAGATGTTAGGAGAATAAATAGAGATGCTCCTCAAAGATAAACTCGCGAGTCGAACACTGAGGATAGGCCTTAAGGGGGTGTTCTAGTTGCCTACCTGGTGTAAGCAAACATACTAGGGGTATGAACAAAGATTCCTTCTCATACGAATCATTGTTAAAGATTGCTTTATAAAGTGATTGCAATCAGGAAAGAAGATAACCTTGGATCCTGATTATAATCACGAAAGAGGACAACTTCGAATTCTGATTGTTATCATAAAAGAAGATGACCTCGAATCTTGATTATTGAAAGATGATAACTTTGAATTTTGAACAATAAAACTAGCCCGAACCCAAGGAAAAAATAATCCAAGACTTATAACTTGGTTACTTGGGGGGCATAAAAGTGTTGGATATAACCATACCATGAGCTCGGAAAAAAAATCGATACATTTTTTAAATAAAAAATTTGTCTCAAACTTTTGGAAAACGGTTAAAGTATAGAGATAACCGAGAATAAAAAGAAAAACATAACAAATTTTTTGTGCAATAAAATTTTGAGTAATATTCTAACCTATCATGCTTCTATTAATAAAGGAGTATGAGTTCAAGCAGTAATAAGCTCACCATACTTATATGTTTGAATAAGTATGCACAGTGATTGTGATAATAAACGAAACAAGTAGACATACTTAAAAGTTTAAATAATGCAATCAAGCTCTGAAAAATTCAAGTTAGTATAAAAGTGAAATTTTGAAATAAAAACCAAGCTAGAACAATAACTAGGATTGTTAAAAATGATTCCAAATAAAACTTAATAAACTAACATGAAAAATCAAAGTTATAAAATCCTGGTCCTAACCAGGAATAAGGCATGAATACTAACAGGTAGCCATTAAGCAAACATTTAAACCTGGCTGAACCAGGTTCGAACCGAGTGATACACAAACTCGGAATCATTATCAGAAAAGAAAATAACCTTGAACTTTGATCAAGGACAACTTCAAATTATACTAGTTTGGAAGATAACCTCTGAACCTAATCGTTGTTAGGAAAGAGGACAACTTTTAAACCATGATCGATCACCATTAAAGGACAACCCCCAATTCTGGTCGCCTACCAATTTGAGGAATAACCTTTAGTGACCTGTTCGCATAGCATATCTTGTTCGACTATGTTTATAAACGTGATACGAACAGAATGATTCGGTTAGCCTGTGGTGACGAAAAATGAATTCTGCTATCAAGTGATCGAGAACCGAGACTCCTCAATAACTTGTGGGCACATGAGGTGTAAGAACACACAAGATAGGGTAAACTTTTTACAACAAGATAAGATAAACTTTTTACAAAAAAATTTCTGTTCGTTCTACCCAAAAAGGCGAAAATGTGCATGCTCCTGTCCTGTTCGTTGTACCTACAAAGGCGAAATTATGTCTACTCGCCTGAGCCTAGAGGTGAGACAAACACAAGCCACAAAAGAAAAGAGAACGCAGATATAAAAACACACAAGTTGTTCGTACCATTCACAAGAGGCAAACTAGTATGTTCGCTGGTACATGTAAAAGGCCTCTGTTCGCATCATGCACAAAAGCCAAACTAGTTTGTTCGCTGGTACATGTAAAAAACCTCTATTTGTATCATGCACTAAAGGAAACTAGTCTGTTCACACTAAAAACAAAAGGAAAAATGGTTTGGTCGTCGGCATGCAAGTACAAACTACAAAAGAAAACAAAGAGTCAAGAGTATGAAAGTACAAAATACTCCAACATAAGGTGCACTAGAGACTAAGCTATCAAGACTCTGGCTCAAGGGTCTGGTCACCCGAGGCAGCTAAAGGGTCAGTAGAAGTGCTGGTAGCGAGATCTTCAAGCCTTGAAACATCACCATCTCTCAGATGTACTAAGGAGGTACGAACATAAGAGTTTTCTTCATCAACAAGTCTCTGTTCGAAAGCCTCTAGTAGGGACTTCTCTCTGCCATTCAAAAATGTTAAATTAACAATGCAGTCGTGTTTCCAGACCTGAAAGAACATGTTATTTAAGATCTCTCCTTCTTCAAGGGTTTGTAGGCGATCAGCTTCCACATCAGTCTTAAGTTGCTCAACCTCAGCAGCATGAGACTTCTAAAGACGGTCAATCTCAGCCTTTAGTTGATTGATCTTGGTATAAGAAGAACTTTTGATTTGCTCAAACTCAGTCTTACAACTGTTCCTCTCACCATGAATAGTGTCTATCTCAGACATGAGGGCACGGCATGTATCTTTCTTATCCTTCTTCAACTACTCGAAAGATTCAGATAGGTTGGTCAAGGTGATCATTTTCTGCAAGGAATAAAAAGATATCAATACAGAAAATTAAGAGGACAGATAACAAGTACAATAATAAGAGAAGAATCATACCTGAATAGTGTTGGCAATAGAATGGCAAACGATCTTACGAGGGACGCAAATTCGAGAGAAAAACTATTTTGCCTGCATCTGGTCACTCTGGATGACCTCTTCAAATCTAGGTACCACCATTTGAACATGAGAAGGTAATATAGGAGATAATGATCGGGTCATGGGAACCATACTAGCAGTTCTTGCAAGGGCTAGCGGTGTAACCCCAGCTAGAGGTCGACTCTGGCCTAAACAAACAGAAGAAGACTCTGCAAAGGTCCCCTTATTCGTGTTCGCTAGCTGCTTCGTCCTCTTGTTAGCCCTTGCACCTACAACCTTAGGGCCACCGAACAAAGCTCGAGCATTCATGTCTCCCGCCGAAAGAAAAATGGTCAGATAAGATGCAAAAAATATATATCAGTAATAATGCGGTTAAGAAAAAATAGTATACTAGAAGGATTATCAGTAAAAGTGTCCTCTAGAAAGTATTTATTTAACCAATGAGGGAGGGATAGTTCCTCATTTCTGAGGGATAGACCAAGACCTCCCTCGTCACTAAAATTTTCAGAAGGGAAGGGACTTGCGATAAGTCAAACTCTGAACAGTTGGGCAACCTAGAACAAAGATTGCTTGAGAAGAACAAGCAGATGAAACCTCAAAGTGAACTGACTCAGGCTCGTCACAAACAATAAAATCCTCTTCTGATCGCCTATCATGTATAGACTCTTGAACTTCAGAAAAGGGAGCATAGTCAAACTCTGGAGGCGGCAATAGATGATCCAATGACTAGTGTGGTTCGAGTAGACCGACCAATCGTAAATTGTCATCATTGATAAGGAAAGATGCATTCCTATACTTTCTACCTAATCGATGTAACTGAGAAAGATGCTCTTGCATCTCAGAGGTTGGATTCAGTCGCCTATAACGACCTAAAACAACAAGTTAAGCGAACATAATGAGCTTAACGTGAAGGAAGCAAAAAGACAACTATTTGAAGGGAAATGATCAGATACTTACCAATGTCACAGAATGACCTATGCTCAGACTAGAGGGCATTGGTAAAAAATTATTTACTAAATTTGCGACCAGGGTTGGAAACACCACTCCTAAGAACTTCTCCACCATAATAGCTAAACAAGTGGTGGAATCCTTCATAACCCGATACACGATTGGACTTGATATTGAACAAGTAGTGAACCTCCAAAGCATCAGAGGGAGGCCAGTCTAACACTCTATACAGAATACGCATCAGTACCAATAATTTGTAACTGTTCGGCATCTATTGGAATGGGGCTATTCCAAAATAGTCACATATTTCCACAAAGTACGAATGAAGCAGAAGGAAGGCACCTGCTAGGCAATGCATGGGACTCCAAGCGGTATACCCATCTGGTGGGGAGCCTACTTATTCATCATTAACAGGGACTCTAAGCCTGACTTCGCCAATAAGTCAATACTTATCTATTAAATGGGACACACTTGTAGAAAAGATTGATCTCGGTGTTACAAAACCATCCGAGCTAAAGATTTCAACAAGCTCTTTTTGGTATAGTCGACCTTTTTCCTCTTCCTTAACACTCTTTGATTTCTTGGGAGGCATGAACTTGGTCCTAGATCAGAAGCAAATGGGGACGAACATATCCCTATACACTTCGAAGAACGAGGCCTAACCAGATTGTAAAAGAAACCAGACTCCTCGAGGACCAACCAAATCCAAGCACCTGAAAATGAAGGGAAAGAGTAAGAGGCCTATTTTCCCATAAGTGTACAACTAGGGTAAACAGAACCAAAAAATACTATAGCATAGAAATGAGATAGCTTACAAAGGGATCTATACTTGGAGAGAACAAGTGAACTCGCTCATAAAAGGTAAGCAAAGGAAAGCATGTTTGTTCGTGTGTTTGTTCAAAGATAGAACATAATGTTTTACAAATTTTTACTCAATTACTCGAACAGACATCACACGTCTTTTCCTTAAGTTGAGTTTATATTACTAAGTATGTGAATACACTCATTGGCAAGAGGAGAACTTGCTTGTTTCTATAAAAGGTGGATTGGTCCGAGACATAGTTGGGGTTGTTCGCATATTCAAAGATACAACCTATTCATCTATAGCTTTGGAGGAAAAGCTCATTTCTCTGCCTATACTATAAATGGTGCAAATAAAGGGTAAAGGTTGTGAATTATAGGGTCCTGTTCGTTTGCATTATTCTATTTGAATCGTTCAATGATTGGGCGAGCAAGCAACGAATCAAATGGGTTATGAGAACCTATTCGAATAAGGCAACGTGGAGTTACTTAGGATCATGTTCACGCAAGGCCTACATACGTATACCAGATGAGAACAAAATAAAAAAAGGGCATGCTTATTTTGATGAGAGGAACGAAAATAGACTAACTGTTCGATTGTGTGCCTAGAAACGAGTAAGAATTTGGAATCTCTACTCTAACCACATCAACTCATTCGAATAAATGGGAGATGGTTAATCATCTTTATTCCTATTCATGGAAATGGACAAGGAAAAAAGGAATATGGAAACCTGTTCATTTTCACACTGTAGGATAGAAATCATTTGCACACGATAAGGAGCGAACAAAAGGTAACTGTTTGTGTGTGTGCTTATATCAAAAGACCAACTATACATGTTTAATGAAACTGAAGTTAGGTAAACACAAGCAGAGGCAAAATGCTTTGTTTGCCTATAGTAGTATACAAAGAAAGAATTGACCTTCTACTCTACAGGCATAAATCTTATACGAGATAGTAAACGGGGACGACCAGAAATGATACTTGTTTGTCTACATTAGAAGTTGGCCCTATTCGCTAGTGGTGAATGCAATAGAGTCCTGTTCGTGTGTAGCTACATTCAGAGTATAAAAACTTGCTTCAGTTAGTATACATGAAGCGAACAAAGAGGACAATGGTTCATCTATATGCTCAAGTCAATAACAAGGGTCTTATTAATCTAAGAGATTTTGACCACATTTGTATACAAAGAGCAAGAATGTCGTGTTCGCCTCTGCTCATCTATTGGTGCTAAGAAAATAATTTTGACCACTACTAGCATTAAACTGAGATTATAGATTGTCTATGCCAGTAAAACAAAATGATAAGCAAGGGTCAACTAGTTCGCTCAAATACATGTGTATATCGCATGTTGGGAATGAACAGAAGTGGGGATGAAACCTTAACTACAATTGAGAAGAGTAAACAAAATGGGATCTAAGAACGAGATACCCATGGATTCGATGCTAAGTTTTACACTAAATTTGTGGCACCAAATGCCAAGATTCAAGCAAAAATCAGAGAAATCCTTATAACATATACTCGATTTTTCAGAGATAAAAAAAAAAAAAAACAAACACCCTCAATCCGTTACCCAACCATGAAACAACAAAGTGAAGGGAAAACTTACACAAGTTGGCGAACAAGATGGACGCTTTTTCTCAGTGTCGTTTGTTTCCAAGTAGAGGCGGACATCGACGTTTCTCGTCTGGTGACGTCGGCGATGAGCAGCATGTCGGCCCTTCTCCTCTCACGGGGTCGAGCCTCTCAGAGCAAGGAAGGGGTGGTGGCAGCTTACTCTCACAACCATGAAAGCTTCTAAGTGAACAAAACCAAGTGATGGGCTAGGTTTTCAAAGTAATGGGCATGAGGGTCCTATTGTGAAATGGGCCAGCTATTCAATTATTAAGATATGTGTGCATTCCTCAAGCTACAATTGGTCTGGAAAGCAGATTCGAGCAAAAATGAGAATGGGCGACTAGTACAACAGTTTATTAGAAGGCTAGTTCGTGTATGTGCATTAGATGCAGTTTATTTGCCTTTGGGCTCATATAAAAAGTGAACAGGGATCATTTTGAGAACGTGATCACCTATGACTACACTCATGGTAAGGATTAAACCTCTCGGGTACATCACATACCATATCGCCCATTATGACTTTACAGGGGGCGAACAAAACATAAAGGATAATGTGCAAAAAAGAATGGGACATTGTTCACAAAACTAAGTCAGAATTGTGCAAAGCACGAACACTGACTTGGGGGGCAAATGTTATACTAATTTTTTTTGCATTTATGACATTTGAGAAAAACTACAATTATAAAAGGATGATGAATAGAGCACAAAGTACTTCCTGTTCTCACGAAGTACAAAGTAAATTATCAAGCGCTAACAGAAGAGATTGGGTTGTATAGCCACATTCTTCAATCTCTGTTCGCACAAGGCAAACCATTGCACGCTAACAGGAGGATCTCGTTCGTTAAACACACAACATCCACACTAACATAGTAAGCAAAGGAGTATAGAGTTGTCATTTATCAAAATAAGTGTATTTCTGTTGTAATGTATTATTTGCGGGTCAAGCCCAATAACTTAGGCCCATGATCTAATTGTAACCCCAAACTCCTCACTATAAATAAGAGGAGATGGGATATAAATTGGGTGACACAATTGATAAAGCCGAAACTCCAAGATGGTAGATCAACTCCTTATGTAATGTAAAATCGAAGGAGGACTATAGAACAAATGGCGACGCATGGTCGCCGGAAACTATGGTTCTTCAAACTTAAATATTAATAAAAGTGACTAAGTGGACGTAGGTCATCTTTTTTAGGCCGAAACACTATAAAATATGGTGTTATTTATTTGATTATATCTTTATTCTTGAATCCACGCTCTTATGTTCTCAAGTTAACGAAAAATAGTATCAGCATTTTTTATATAAAATAAGTACTTTTACATTGAATAGAAAAAATACAAAGAATGGTGACAAATGATTTGTTAACATGGAAAAAAAAGAAAGAAATTACATGAAATATAAGATTTTTTGTAAAATTTTGATAAATATGGTTTTTTTTTCCCTTAAGTTTTGTATGGCATAATTTATTTATTTACGTTTTATGGGATTTTTTCCCATAATTTTGTAATTGTATTAGAATATACCATATACTTAATATAAAATTTCAATATTAATATTTTTAATTACTTTTAGGGATATTTTTATTACTATATTTTTTTAATTATATTTAGGTTAATAATATATATACATATATATACAATTAATCGTATACATAAAATCATATAATTTCTTCCATTATATATATATATAGATATATAAGATTATAAAATAATACACATTTTCATATATATGGATGTATTATTATTGTTATTATATTATTTTTATATATACATTCAAATATGAGGTGATGAGAATGGCTTTCACTAATTATGGTGATGGTGATGATGTTTGGGTTATGTCATTATACATATGTATGTTTTGGTAATTGGATTTTTGTATATGATTAAATAATAATCGAGCAACATAAACAAAAAGATAGTGAAACATAGTTGACAATTTCTATGGACAAGATCTTGAAAAGTGTAGCGCCAAGAACTAATGAAATAGTCCCCACAAGAAAAGTTCCAAATTCAATGAACAGACATAGTCACATAGATAGTACTACAAAAAAGTTTTAGTATCAAGGAAAAAATATTGTCTTACACTGCAATGAATGTATGGCTTTCACTAATTGTGGTGATGATGATGATGTCTAAGTTATGTCATTATATATATATGTATGTTTTGGATTATTGTTGGAGATGTATATATGTCATTTAATCATTTTAAATAATAACTGGTTACCACTATAAAAATAATTTTGGATTTTTTAGTAATGTGTCGGTAATCGGTTACCACTATCAATTTTAACTGTCATGGAAAGTACTCGAGTGAATTGTAACTGGTTACTGACTGATTTGGAAGAAAAAAAACATATTAGAATATAACAAGTAAAGAAGAAAAAGAAACTGGTTACCCCTTTTAAAATAACTGATTGATAGCTAGTTACTAAGCCAAACCAAGAAAAAATGAAATAAAACTTAAAAAATAAAAATTTTATCTAAGAAGTAGTAGAAGAAGAAGAATGTGGTAACTGGTTACCTCTATCAAAATAACAATTAATTGTTAATTGGTTACTTAGCCAAATCTTTAAAACAAAAAAAACAACTACATCTGAAAAGCAAAATCAGATATGAAAATAACCAAGAAGAAGAAGATCGAAGAAGGTAACTGGTTACTTAGGTAGTTTTATAAGAAAACCCAGATCTGAAAAATAAAATCAAATTTAAAAATAAACATGAAGAATGAGATTAAATAAAGTAACGGGTTAGTTAGGCAATTTTATAAAGAAAATCAGATCTGAAAAAAAAAAATTAGATTCAAAACACAACCATGAAGAAGGAGATTAAATAAGGTAACTGGTTACAGCTAAACCCACAAAAAACTCAGACCTGAAAACAAGACAGAATCATAATAGTAACTGGTTATTTAGACAGATTTGGAAAAAAAAAAAACAAATCTGAAAAAGAAAACTAGATCTGAAAAAAATAAGAAACAACAAAGAAGAGGCAGAAGAATGTAAATAAGATGATGAGGAAGAAGAAGATGATGATGATGAAAAAGAAGAAGAACATGAAAACGAAGAAGAAAGCGAAGAAAAAGAAGAACATTATACATTATATTGTAAATAGTATAGACAACATTATTATAGGGGTTCCTTTAATATAGTTGTATGTATACAAAAAAAAAACGCCTAATTATTATATTTTTCATATAAGTGATCATAAATTTATTTATTTTTACATGGGAGAAGGATCACCATATATTTCATTATTGTCTAAGCAAAGAGCATTAAAAGCAATTCATTAGTCACATTTTAAGAAAATCAACTAATAAAATAGAGAACTCTCTCGGAAATTTAGACACAGAAGCATAATAACTGACATAGATCACCAAAAAAGCGAGTGCTTTCTACTAGACCATCTGAAATTTCAAAAAACTATTAATAAGTTACTATCAATATATAATAATAACAAGTAAACAAAAAGTACATAGTGAAATTAAACTAATTGAACGGACTAACCGAAAGCTAATCCCTTCGGTTACTTGGTACTTTTAACTAAATCAGTACATATAACTTAATATAACATAACTGAAAACATAAAATGACACTTCATATAATATCATATTACTATATCAATTACTAAGACAATAATATTTATATAACTTAAATTTTATAAGACATGTATAAAATAAAAAATTGAAATTTAGGTATTTTATTGCCTCCGGATTTAAAATAACAAAAGGTATTTGCAACATAAGTACTTTATGTTTTCGCGTTCATACATTTATATACTCAAATCTTTTATTTTTGCGGCAAAATTATCCAATGTTACATTTTTTGTTGCATATGTTACTACCAAATCAGTTAAATCTAATTAAAGATCAATAGGCTAACAAGTATCGGCTGATAACTGGTCCAAATAATAATTTAAAAAAATTAAAATAAACTAATTAAAATCTATTTTAATTGACAACAAAATAATAAAAAAATGATTTAAAATTCAAAATATATATTAAAGATCTATTTTAATTAAAACAAAAAAATCTTTATTGCCAAAAAAAAAAAACAAAAAAATCTTATTGAAAAAAAAATAGATTAAAATTAAACCTAAAACTTTTTTTTCCTTCGTTCTTCTCCGCTTCTTCTTTTTCTTCTTCCTCTTTGGGCTTTAGGTCTAAACACAAAAGAAGGGTATTGATGGGTTTCGGTGACTATGTGAATAGAGCTGGGTGTTGATGGCATTTTTGGGTGTTCGACAAAACCCAGATCAATTAAGGCTCGACTTCATCAAATTTGAGATGGCAGTTTCACGTCAAAGAATGGGTCTACATGGCAGAAGGCGGGCTCCTCCGTGACCAGTGGCTTCACGACTGAATGCGGGATGGGATGGTTGTGAGTCGATGTATGTCACTGGGTTCGTTGTGGGTATAGGTGGCTTCTTCAGATCTGAATTTGATTGTTACATATATGTGTGTTTTTAACCAATCTTGTTAGATTTGAGTTTAATTAACATGGTTGTATTTTGAGTGTTTAGATATAAGTATGCGATTTTCAACTTGTGAGATCTGAGTCTAAATGAAAAATCTAAGCGGTTCGACTTTTTGAGTTTGAAGATGTGTGTTGGTTGTATTTTTCGTTGTTAGATATGAGTTTGTGTTATTTCGTTGTTAAAGTGATTTAGTTTGGATTTTTTCTTTGATAATTTGGGTTCTATCAGTTTTGATATTTTTTGAGTTTGATTTTGATAAATCGTTTATTTTGAATAAAACTCAAAAACACCACCAATAACACTTTTTTTTTTAATTTTTTGTTTATGTAAGGGGTAATTTTTTAAAATTATAATAAATATTTATTGGTATTTTTTTTATTTAAAATTTTGACTTAGAAGAGTTATAGGTTGGCACGTGTGAGCCTAGTTTAGCTTAAATTAGACTTAATGGACTTGGTAGTAACGGAAGTAAGGAAAATGTAGTATTAGGAAATTTATGAGAAAATTACATTTTATATGGGATTTTTAATAGAATGTGCAAAAATATGGATTTTTTTTTTCAAAAAAGTTAATCTGTGATTTCTTTTAAGAGTTTTCACTTTTATAGGTTTATTTTCCCATATTTTTGTATAAATGTTGATTTATGTCATAGTTTTACTCTTAATCAAGTTTTTTTTAATTTGGAAGGGCATGTGTTGTAATTTGATTATTATTTTTATAGCTTTTTTTTATATATTATTTTTATATTACTAATTTTATATTAAATTTTTCTTTGGTTGTTTTGCAATTTTTTTTGTAATAAGAATTGTGTTTAAAATTATTTTTTATTTATTATAAACATTTTTTCCTTTTTTTTAGATTGTACGTTTCTTTTTTCAAATCCTAGGCAAGGTAACCAGTTACTTGATTGATCTTTAACAGTTATGTAAAAAAAATCCTAGAGCTAGGTTAAATAACTTGTATCAGGAAAGGTAACCAGTTATCCTGAGAGAAGTAATTTTTTGCCATAAGAGGGGTAACTAGTTACCATAAGAGGGATGACGAGTTACTCATATTAAATATGAAAGAAACATCAAATTTTAAGGAAAAAGAGGAATAACACTTCATTAAAAAAGGAAGAAGAAGTAACCATGATTATAGTAACATAGGTAACCAGTTACCATAAACAACCCAAAAATACACACACACATCAGAACGTGAAGGTAACCAGTTATCCCCCCAGAAATATACACACAAATAACGAGAAGGTAACCAGTTACACAAAATCTGAAGATAGAAAAAAAAATCAGAACCACCCTCTTTCCCTTCTCTCCCATCTTCTTCATATAAAATTTTTCTAGATTTGAATGTTCCCATCAGGGTAACTGGTTACCCATTCATGTTTTCATATTTTTATTAGTTTTCTTTCCAAATTTTGGTGTTCATATAAGGGTTACAATAAAAGGAAAATGCTGAACAAATCGATTTGAATTTTTTATATATAGTGGAAAAAACTAAAAAAAATTACAATAATAAAAGATAATAAATAAAAAATAGTAAAATATTTATGTAATGTTAAAATATGTGTGAAAAAAAGGAAAAAAAAATGGAATGAGAATAAAATAAGTACAAAAAATAAAGAAGAAAAAAGGAAAAATAATTAGGAAAGACAACTAAGAAAATATGAAAAAAAACAAAACAAAACAAACAAAATGACAAAGGAAAAAAACAGAAGAATTAATAAAAATGAAAAGAAGTATAAGAAAAATAATGGAAAAATAGAAAGAAAAAAATACGAATGAAAAAATTGAAAAAAAAATGGAAGAAGAAAAAAAGAAAGAAAAAAAAGCCCATATGTGTGAAAAAAGAAAAAAAAAATTGAAGGAGAAAATAATAAATACAAAAATGAAGAAAAAATAGAAGGAAAAAAAACTGAAAAAATAAACAAAACAATACAAATGAAAGAAAAAAATAGATAAATGAATAAAAATGAGAAGAAGAAGAATAATAATGGAAAAATTGAAGAAAAAAAATGATGAAGGAAAAAATTGGTAGAAAAATGAATAAATGGAAGAAAAAATAAATAAGGAAAAAAAGAAAGAAAAAATAACAGAGAAAATAGTTAAAAATGAAGGAAAAAATAAAAACTTGAAAAAAAATAAAATAAAATTACTTTCAAAATCAAAGAAATATAACTATGATAAAAAAAATATAATATTTTCATATTTTAGTTAGCTATTAATTGTGTTTTTCATACTTTATTTTTTTCTTTAATAAATTTTTCCCTACAAATTAAGAAAAGTATAATTATCATATTTTTGCATATTGATAATAAAAACGCTTTATTTTTAAAAAAATCCCACATTTTATAAACGATTTTTATATATATATATATAAGTCTATAAATGTAAAATCATAAAGTATTTATGCCCTAAATACCAAAACAAAAAAAAATTAAATAGCACACACAAATTCTGCTACCATATTATGTATTGGGCCACATTAAAAACTAAAACATTGGCCTAACTGAAAAAGTGAAATAAGCTATATGGGTTATGTGAATACAGGAATCCTTCCCTTGTGAATTCCATTCAAGTGAACCTTTACATTATGAGGCGCCCCAAAGATACAAGGGACACATGCTAGTGGGACGAAGAGGCATGGGCTTTACGTGGCATTGGAGGCATTAGGCTAGGAAAATCTCCCTCGCTATGCGAGGGTCGTGGGCAAGCAGCCCATGCACACGCCACCCTCGCTATGCGAGGGACGTTGGCCAGCAGGCTATGCGCGCGCCACCCTCGCTATGCGAGGGACCTCGGATGCTTCCCGTACGCGCGCGCGCGCCATGTCCACGCAAGGCATCGCGCCTCGCTCTTGCCTGATCATGCCCGTAGCCTCGCTATGCGAGGGTGCAGCCATGCCTCGTCCCCGTACGACCACCATGCAGCCTCGCTATGCGAGGGTGCAACCTTGCCTCGCCCCTGTATGGTCACCATGCAGCCTCGCCATGTCCTTTGTGTCTCGCATACGTAGACCAATGCATCCAAACAAGGGTCACCAAGGGTCAACTCACTACGTCAGACCCTCAAAGGATCCTTAGCATCTCATTATGCGAGGCCTTCACTAGACCTCCCGCATGCACCTTGTCTCGCTTCAAACACCCCCAAACCTTGTCTTCTCTTGATATGTAAAGTGTGGAGCCTCCTCAATATGCGTACGAGGAACACTTGGAAATACTAAGGAGAAGTGCCGTGTGATCCTAGGGTACCAGGTACGCGTACTGATATAGGATGTACGATCATGAAGGGGTCAGAGGCGTGGCCCTGTCATCTTCATCTGACGAGTAGTGGCGGTACGAATTTGTACGGAGAGTGGAGACACTACCTGAGCACCCCCGACAATATTTCAGAGTCCACAGTACGATGTCCTGCACCACTACTTGGGCAATGTCAGGGTAGACACCACTATGTCCTGAGCCACTACCCTGACCATGAACCTGCATACGTACACGTCCCCTGGGACCTACTTGTATCAGGGGCCCAATATAGCCCACCTATAAATAGGTTTCGACCCCTCAGGTTAGGGGGTTGGAAAACTGATTGTATGGGGAGACGTTTAAGAAATATATGATCTTTGTTCCATTTCAGCTCTGGTTTTTCTGTTGATTCAAGTTCTTTCCATCTGATTCTAAGCTATCCTTAGTATAAAAATCTGAGTTTTCTAACCTTTAATCGTTGACGAGTTCTTACCATCAACAGTTTGGCGCTGTCTGTGGGAATGATAAGTGTCAAGCCACTGTTCTTCCATTAGTTCCGGCAGGAAGAAATGCCAAGACGTTCTAAACGACTGAGAGAGCCACGAGAGGTGGAGGTCCGCCTTGATGGAGATCAGCTGAAGGCCTCCATGAAGAACCCTCCTCTGCCTAGAGATGCAGAAGCCCCAAAGGAACCTGAAGTTCACGAAGTAGAGAGGGAGGCTTCATCCTCAGCCGTCTCTCCCGATGAGAATCATCCAAGGTCAATAGCTCCCCTGCAAAAGATGCGGGCGAGTTCCCACCCCCAAGGCCGTCGCAGGTGCCAAACTACAGCAGGCAGGATCCGGGCGCATCGATGCGTAGACCTGACAAGCATCCCCGGGTCCATTCCATGAGCTCGAGTTCAAGGTCTCAGTTCTATGAAGATGGGATACGTGAACTGCACCGCAAGAACCAAAGGCTTGAAACCACCTTAGAGAACATGCAAGAGGTGTTGAATGGCCTGTTGCAAGGGAAGTCAAACATATCACTCCCTAAGCGAAAAGAGAGAGGCCGAGAGGGGGCAGAGACCACTGTCCCAGTAGACGATGGGAGGACTCGACTCTCCACAAGTAAAACCCCTCGGGTGAAGCAGCACGAATGTCCCGGACCATCGAAGGAGCCTTCGAGGCCAGAGCGGAAGAACAACGCTGGTCCTCATAATGACGTTGAGGTCACTTCAAGGAAGACATCCTCAGATCTACGAGACGAACTCAACAAGAAAAGGGTAGATAAAAGGACTATAGCTCCTATGGCGCCCCGGGAAGGCAAAGGAAAGGGAGATGCAAGCCCATCCACGTTGAAAGACTCCTTGAAGAAGAGGAGACAAGACCTAGACACAAAGATGAGAAGCCTACAGAGCAAGATCTTCACCGCATCTGGGGGATAAGCTGTCGAGGACGAGTTCGACCATGAATCGCCCTTCGTTAAAGAGATCCAAGCCATCCAGCTCCTAGTCAACTTGAAGGAGCCACATATGACTCCCTATGAAGGAAACACAGATCCTAAGTACCATCTGGACACGTTTAACGACCTGATGAGGTTAAGAGGGATTAGTAGCGGAGCTAGGTGCCATTGCTTTGCTGTCACATTGAAAAGACCTGCGTACAAATGGTTCAAGAGACTTCGACCAGGGTCCATCAGGTCTTGGTAGCAGTTTTCTGATGAATTTCTCCAACAGCATCACGCCGTGCGTGATTACACAATGCCGGGCACCAGCCTCGCCAACGTGAAGCAGGGAGAAAATGAGAGTCTAAAGGGCTACATCCACAGGTTTAACATGGAGGCAGCCAAAGTAGGGAGCCTGACCCATAGGGAGTTAAAAATGGCCATCACAGCCGGAGTGCGTCCGAGAAGCAAATTGTGGGATAATATGCTCAAAAGGGAAGTCACTGACCTAGATGACTTCTATGAGAGGGCGCAAAAGTACATTCGTGTGGAGGATGGCCATGCGAACTTAAAGGCAGGAAAAAGTGAGTCCCATGTAAAGTCCCCAACCAATGAAGGGTCGAATGGAGCAAAGAAGAAGAGGGTGTATGGAGGGTCGAGAGATGATCAACATAGAAGGACCAAACGCGGAGGCGACTATAGGCAAACGGCCTACACCTTCTATACGAGCCTGACGGACACCAGAGCTACCTCACAAATGAGGATCGGGTTCCCTTCAAAAGGCCCCCACCGATGAGAAGAGACTGGTCCAGGAGGGACCCTGGAAAATACTGTCAATACCACAAGGATATTGGCCATACCACGGCAGAATGTACCCATTTGAAGGAAGAAATTAAAGAGCTCACCCGAAGGGGATACCTGAGCCGATATGTCAGAAGAGAGAAGCAGAAATCAGAGGACGTGCCGGTGATACCTCGGACACAAGGGGGAGCCCCAGAGATACAAGGAGAGGTGAGAGCGATCTTCGAAGGTCCGGGGTTTAGGGGAGAGTCTAGGAAGGGTCAAGACAGATACGCTAGAGAAGCCAGATGGAGTCCACCACCGTGTGTCATGAGTTTGGAGCAACGACCCCCGAAAAGCTTTAAGGGAGAAAATGACTCAATCACTTTCACAGAGGAGGATGCACGAGGGGTGCACTTTCCCCATAATGATCCTTTGGTGTTGACAGTTCAGTTGGGCAAGCTGCGGGTGCATCGGGTCCTCGTAGACAATGAAAGTTCCATAGATATCTTATATCGCCTAGCCTTGGAGAAGATGGGTTTGAGCATCAGACACTTGAAACCCTGTCAATCCTCCTTATACGGGTTCACGGGGGACTCGATACAACCTTTAGGGGTGATCGAATTGGCTCTCACCATGGGAGAAAAACCCCGACAGACCACAGTCATGGCAAACTTCGTCATAGTAGATTGTGCTTCAGCTTTCAACGCGGTATTGGGGAGACCATCCCTAAGAGAATTGAAAGCGATCACTTCAATATATCACCTCGCCGTCAAGTTCCCAACTCTTGGTCGAGTAGCGAGTATGAAGGGAGAACAAAGAGAGGCAAGGGAGTGTTATAACACCTCCCTTCGCACGTCTGTGAAACCGCGAGAACCGATGGTGATGGTGGTGCATGGGGGCACAAACCCGCAGGAACTAGACCCTAGAATCATGGAGGGACCAACTAGGTAGGACTATCAGTAAGACTCCCAATCTCGAGAAGTACCACCAGTAAGACTTCCACATCCAATGCAAGCAGTATCTGTGTTTAGTTTGTTGCATGTTATGTTGGCTTAGTAGACAAGAATCAAAGAGGTTGCCTAGATAACCTCCCAAGTAGATGTAAACTTTTTATATATATATATATATATATCGTTGTACGCAGCCCATTATGAATGAAACTATTCATAACTTCGCATGTTATTTTTCTTCTCTATGCGAGCATCAACCAAAGTGTCTGTCAAAATAAATCTCACCAAGCACTTGGGGGGTAGGACAGGAGGCACGACTCTATAAAAAAAAAATCTCTTATATTCAAAAGGATTAGCTACCCTTATGAATATCAAGGTAATAGATTAAAAGGATGACCTCCAACCAAAGGCCGAAGCCCCAGGGGGTGAGGTCGTAAGGAGGAAATCTCCCAATAAGTCTAGAACGACCATTAAGCTGACTAGCCAAAAAGGGTCCTACAAGAGACCCTTGAAGAAATAGTACTATATATAATGACGAGAAGGACGCTTCTCGCAAGACATAACAAGCGTGCGCAAAGAACATAAAAGGACCCCAAGAGCCCAATGGGTTAACGTGTCCTTACAAGTATAATCAAGGTGCACCAAAACAATTATCATCCTCAGATCAAGGAAGAGATATGTAATCTAAAAATAATAATAATAAGAGGGACTTACCAAAGTCCCTTAAGTTTGATGAACACAAAAGAAAGAATGAGAGAAAGAGGAAATAATGTGAGGGATTACATAACAACATCATACATAGGCCGAATACAAAGGAACCTACAAATCTCCATCACGACCCTTCCATTCAGAAATCTTCTCGATGGCATAATCTCCAAAGGGAGACAGGTCAACAGTGGGGTTGGTCCTCCAGACAGCATGTAGCATGCGCTCGACTATGCGATTCTCAGCATTCACAAGCTCAGCCTCGAGCGCAATGATCCTCTCGTTTAAATTTTGGATGGTAGCCTCCAACTGAGTGTTGGTGTGAGATGTTGATGCAGCCTGGGCTAAAGCGGCGTCCCTCTGGCAAACCGCCTTGGTTAGTTGACTTGACAAGACATCCTTTGCCGCCTCGACCACCAATAGGTTCCCTAGTGCCTCCTCAAGCTCGCGTTGTAACCGTTGGGTCGATGAGGAGTTGGAGGTGATCAGCCGATGACTCAAGATGGAAGCCTAGGTAAGGGCGAGGACATAGAATAAAGCCTCGAGGGTCAGATAATATCAAAAATATATATATATCTATCATAAATGAATAAACCGAGTATTTCGACAAATACCTGCAAGGAGGCTCGCATATAGGCGTCTTCTAGCTCAGCATCAGGGACATTGTGCAAAGTTCCTCACTCACCTTTGGGAAAGTTTCCCAGATGATGGCTCATGGCTTCCCCATACTGGCTTGCCAGAGGATGACCTTCGGAAGCAGATACATAAGCTTGGTCGGGGAAGGTGCATGTGCTTGCCGAGGCACGCTTTGTCAAGGATGGGGACCGAGAAGGTCCTGATCCATCCACAGTTGTGCGGGGAGCAGAAGAGCGCGAAGTCATCTCCTTGGGTAAAGAGGTGCCTGAAGACGCCCGCCTAGGATGCCTCCCCGGGGGTAAAGGAGCCCCAGCAAAAGAAGGAATAACGAAATTCCTTTTAGGCATGGAAGGGCGGGGGACAGAGGCATCAAAGGCAGAGTCGCCGCCAAGCATCGACGGTGTCATCCGAGAGGTAACACCGCCAGTATGACCGTCATCGGCCACGCCCCTAGCCCCACCGACAACAGAGTGCAAGCACGAGTAGTTCTCAGATACCACTGTCTCCTCAATGTCCATGTGATCGCCCGAAGGGTAGACATAGTCCCTATCGGCTACCTCGACATAATTACCTTCCTCGTGGCCGTATAGCCACGAATCCGCAGGTTCAGGTGAGGAGGGGCATGGACCCGCAGGTTCGGGTGATGCAGGGCATGGGCCCACAAGTTTGGGCGATGCAGGGCATGGACCTGCAGATTCAGGTGAGGCAGGGTGTAGGCCCACAAGTTCGGAGGAAACGGAGCATAGAGTGACAGTCTGGTTCGGGGTCAGCAGCCTGTACAAGTGAAGGTTGCTCTCTGTAAAAAGGGCACTGGCTTGTTTACAGTCACTCGACAAGGCCAGGATTTTCATCATCCGGTCACGAGCCTTTGGTTTCAAGTTGGAGCCAGCGACCCCTAAGAGACCTGCCTTCAAAAGAAAAGAAATAGTTACAGTTAGAAATACCATAGAAGAAAAGCTGAGTAAAAAGAGAAACCTCTCATGTGTGAGGTCAAAGTGAGAATAGTCTTACTTGGGGTGTTGAAGCTAGTATGTCGGGTAGACCCGCTAAAAGTGAAGAAATAATCCGTCTTCCACGAGCCTCTATTTGAAATGGAGCCCTCCATGAGGGAATTCCCTTTATGGGCCGCAACTTCTGGAGCTGGTAGAACCCGGGGGCAGATGTATTCGCCCTAAGGGTATAGAAGTAATGAACCTCGCTCATAGAAGGTCCTCTGGAATGCACCTGATGGTATAACACATATAGGCTGCTCAATGTCACCCATGAGTTGGGGGACAATTGTAGAGGCGCCAGTTCAAAGTAGTTAAGCACTTTGACAAAAAAAGGATGAAGCGGAAGAGCCCCACTGGATCGGATTATGGAATCGCTGAAGGCCATGAACCCTTCTGGCGGCTCAGATGCGCGTTCATCACGCTCTGGGATGACGAACTTGAGGTTTAATGGTAACTTATGAGCCTTTAGCATGTTGGACAGTTTATTCATGGTGAGGCTGGACCTGCCCGTCTCTTCGAAAGAGTCAGAGGTTCTCTTCGGCATCTCAGGTACCTGGGCAGAGATAGGGAGTTTATGAGCCATAGACTTTCCAAGGATCCTGGAGGACCCCCCACGTGTCTTATATCTACCATCACTCTGTTTGACCCTAGGGCATAAGACCGGGGGCAGGGGAGGAAGCGTGGGTGGGATCATGGAAAGGAACTCCGGTTCAACCAATTCACGTCTACCACCTTCGAAGGAGGGATCCCTATGACCGGGAGACTTGTCACGACGAAAGGAAAAAGGCTCAGGGGGCAAGTTTTCTTCTAGGAAAGCAATTTCAGAAAGGCAATCCTGGAGGATTGATTGTAGCTGGGAAATGTATGTCGCATGCTGGGGGGAGAAACCTAAACCCGCGTCCCTGGTATTGGATTCTAGCTCCCTCTCCAGGTTGCACACTTTCTGTCTGAGGTAGGACAGTCTCTGGAGGTAGAGCGTCCGCACACCCCCGCGGTTAGAGGGTCTACGCACGTCGGCCTCTGAGTCGAAGGATGACAACTCAATAAATTCGACATTGGACGGACCGTCGGAACATCGCCTAGATGCCATGGACCAACTAAGACTTGAGGGCATATATGCGTAAGGGTAACCCTATATCTACAACATGAGCGTGAGGGGTATATGGAAAGGGCCTATGCATATGTACTGGAAAGGCCATACGAAAAGAATGACAAACTCTGAAGAATGAGTGTCGTGCAACCATTAATTCTACCCCCGCATAGTCAATATAAAAAAAAGGGAGAGAAAAAAGAGGAAGGAGGCATACCTGGAGGTATATGTATGAAGCCGAAGGTGTGCAAGGATAGACTTGTGGAGGCATAGGGTCGGTTGAGCGATAAGCAAGGGCAAGACTGTAGGAGCGAAAGAATGCCTAGCGTCACCGCAATGCTAGCAAAAAAAAAAGAAGCAAAAGAATCAGGAAAAATAATAATAAAAAAAAGAGGATGAATAATTGAAGTGGAAGGAAAATTACCTTAAGAATGCTTTTGTGGTGGATGGAACCTTTGAACTCTTGAAAGTGATTTGGAGTGAATACCACTAGGCTTGGCAAGTTTTGGTGTGGAGAAATGGCTTTAAGCCTTGGGGTATTTATAAGGAAAGTCAAGGCCCCCTAGCCATTGGATTCAAATCCATATGAATGGTGGAGATCAAGAGTATGGGTAGCCTTGGGATCCGCGATTGAGAATGATTGGTCCTTATGCAATCTTAGGGATATTCATGGATCCCCCAAAAGTTAGATGGTCATTGTGTTTCTTTGGACACTATAAAGAAACACAACTTCAAAACTCACTTTGTGCTTCTTCAAGCAACATTGAGTAGCGCTCCTGGGTTGAGTCCACCAAAGTTGGCCGTACACATCAAACAAGGGAAAAAGAAAGAGTCTACAAACACACTTAAAAGTGTACTTATAGACTCGGGGGCAAGTGTGAATACATGAATCCTTCCCTTGTGAATTCCATTAAAGTGAACCTCTACATTATGAGGCGCCCCAAAGATACAAGGGACACATGCTAGTGGGACGAAGAGGCATGGGCTTTACGTGGCATTGGAGGCGTTAGGCTAGGAAAATCCCCCTCGCTATGCGAGGGTCGTGGGCAAGCAGCCCATGCACACGCTACCCTCGCTATGCGAGGGACGTTGGCCAGCAGGCCATGCGCGCGCCGCCCTCGCTATGCGAGGGACCTCGGATGCTTCCAGTACGCGCGCGCGCCATGTCAGCCCAAGGCATCGCGCCTCGCTCCCTCCTGATCACGCCCGCAGCCTCGCTATGTGAGGGTGCAGCCATGCCTCGACCCCATACGACCACCATGCAGTCTCGCTATGCGAGGGTCAAACCTTGCCTCGCCCCTGTATGGTCACCATGCAGCCTCGCCATGTTCTTTGTGTCCTGCATATATAGACCAATGCATCCAAACAAGGGTCACCAAGGGTCGACTCACTACGTCAGACCCTCAAAAGATCCTTAGCATCTCATTATGCGAGGCCTTCACTAGACCTCCCGCATGCACCTTGTCTCGCCTCAAACACCCCCAAACCTTGTCTTCTCTTGATATGTAAAGTGTGGAGCCTCCTCAATATGTGTACGAGGAACACTTGGAAATACTAAGGAGAAGTGTCGTGTGATCCTAGGGTACTAGGTACGCGTACTAATATAGGATGTACGATCATGAAGGGGTCAGAGGTGTGGCCCTGTCATCTGCGTCTGACGAGTAGTGGCGGTACGAATTTGTACAGAGAGTGGAGGCACTACCTGAGCACCCCCGACAATATTTCAGAGTCCACAGTACGATGTCTTGTACCACTACTTGGGCAATGTCAGGGTAGACACCACTATGTCCTGAGCCACTACCCTGACCCTGAACCTGCATATGTACATGTCCCCGGGGACCTACTTGTATCAGGGGGCCAATAGAGCCCACCTATAAATAGGTTTCGACCCCTCAGGTTAGGGGTTGGAAAACTGATTGTATGGGGAGACGTTTAAGAAATATATGATTTTTGTTCCATTTCAGCTCTGATTTTTTTATTGATTCAAGTTCTTTCCATTTGATTCTAAGCTTTCCTTAGTATAAAAATGTGAGTTTTCTAACATTTAATCGTTGACGAGTTCTTACAGTCAACATGTTAATTACAAACTACACGGTGTTTGAGAAAAAAAATTTAAATATACAATTATATAAAATAATTACAAATTTACGGTATAAACTCTAGTTTTCTATATTAATTTTCAGGCTTTCTAATTTGCTTACACACCCACACAATTATGTACCATTTCACCTGTTCCTCAAACTAATATTATATATATGTAAATAGATGTTTATATATATTTATGCAATTCTAAATCTTTTGGGCACGTTATTTTTAAACTGAAAAATAAATATTTATTTATATATTTACACGATAACATCTTACTCTTTTCTTTCTATTTTCTACACTTTAGTTTTTTTTGGTATTTTTCTCTTCAGTAGTTAGTTCATACATGCTTTTGGTATGCTAATAATAATAATAATTACAAATAAATTTATTTTACATATAAATATTTAAAATAAATATAATTATCAATATTAAATAAATATTTATGCTTATATAAAATATTATATATTTAATCAATATAATATATTTCTTTATTAGTAGGTACAATTTAAAAAATATATATGTTACTTGTTTAATGCAATTTAACATTTTTTTATGTACTAGTTATAAAATAAAATTATATCTTTTAGTTACAAACTTAGTTTTATATATTTTTGTTACAAATATGTTAACTAAATTCACAACTTACATTTAAAAATATTAGTCACAAATATAGATTTTTTTAGTTATAAAATTAGTTATGTAAACCATTGTTACAAAAATAAATAAATTTAGCAACAAATTATTTTATAAATGTTGTCTATAAAAATGTAAAACTTGTTTACAAATCTATAAAACTTGGTTATATATTTGTAAATGTTGTTTACAAAAATATTTTTATGTAATTAGTTTACGCATCTGTAACACATATTTACGAATTTATAACGACTATTAACAAAAAAAAATTATATTTACTACTCCGTATTTACACTTTTGACCTTCCATGTTTTTCATAAAAAATTTGTATTTTTGTAATCTAAAGTATTTTTTATATATATTTTTAAATATTAATATATTTTTGTGAATTTCCCTTTGCTTTACACAAAATATACACAGTCCACACGGACATTATTGTCAATGAATACGTTAATGTGGTAACTAATGAAATACAAAATAACGCCTATATAAACTTTGTTGGGGTGATTCTTGGGTATCGGGAGTGACAAATATGAACATGATTAGGCATTTATTTATTTATTTTTAATGCCGCAAAAAATGTCTATTAATTGTACAAATTAATCCTTTAAAATATATATATAAATATATATATAAATCAACTATCACATGATTGATGGATTATGTTGACATATTATTATACAACTCAACTAGCTTGAAGAAAATGACTAAATTAAATATAATATAACTGTGTCTTTATGATATTTATAAGTACACTTATAAATATATATATATATCAATGATGAAAAAAATACTATTTCTAATCATTAAAAAAATTGTCACAGAAATAATTATCATACTTATGTCATCATTAAAAATTTTTATTTAAAATATTAATTACAAAAATCATAATTTATTATAACAAAAATTATATTAGTAATGACTAAACTTTAGTTTTCAATCACAAGTAATATTTTATTGTGAATAAAAGTGACATTTAGTCATAAAAAATTTATATTATGACTAAAAAATTATTATTATTTTATTAGTAGTTAATATCGATTGAGTTTTAATATTATGTTAAGATTTATATGACTTGATCTCAAAATCTATTGGTGATAAATAAACTAGCCCATATTCTTATTGGTATTTTTATTGACAAATATGATAAAGTTATAGGTTGGTTACATGTATGTGTTTATACAATTTTTTTGTAACAAACACATGCAAGAAGTTAACACGGAGTAACGTATACGACAACAAAAATCAGGTATACCGGCGGAACTATTACCGGCGGAAATATTTAAATCTTAAATATTTATGAATACAAGAGACATGTCAGCTGATATAGTATCATATCACGGTGGAGATGGTGGTGGTCAAGACCCCACAGATCCTAGCAGGATACCCTCAACTTGCGAGTCAGGTTAATATCTAAATTTTATAATCGCAATCTGTTTAAATGTTTAAGATTTACTAATATTTTAATTTTTATGTATTAAACAAATTAATAGATCGTCCTGCAAGAAGGAGGGGACGTGGCCCTGCCAGTAATGTTAATATTGAAAAACGAAGGCGGGATGCTGGCAAACCACTTGAATTGCAACTTGATCCAGCGACAGACAAAGTGGTTGGTACTGAGCACCAAGCTTTTGTTCGTCAATTGAGTACTGAAGTTACATTACTATTGCCGGGACATTATTTAGATTTTAAAGATGTTCCTCAGCAATATAAAGACCAGGTCGTTCAAAAGATGAAGGTAAAAAAAAATACCTAATTTTTTTATATTATACATTTTAGTCTATAAAAATTTAAACTAACAATTTTTGTTTTAGTATTACTATAATATCGATGGGCATCCAGAACCTGAAAGAGTTATGGGAACTCTGTATACGGAGATGCGCAAAAGATATTCAGAGAGAAAGAATATTAGGCATTCTCATTTCCAAAAATATTATTCTGGAAATCTGAATGATTTGGATAGTGCTCTCAATGCTATTCCTGACTTGTGCTCGAAGGAGAGCTGGAAAGAAATCGTCGATTTGTTTCTGAGCCCAAAGTTTATAGCGCGATCCATGCAGAACAAGAAAAATAGAAAGGAAATGAAGTATTTGTCGACGCAAGGCTCTAAATCAATGGCAGCGATCCGTAACGAATATGTAAGTAAAATACTTAACTTTATTTGATATTATTATATTATTAATTAAACTAACACTATTATTTTGTAGGATGAACCTGATGAGCATGCTATTGATGCTTGGAAAGATACTCATATAAAAAAATCTACGAAGACTTGGGTTAGCGAAACTTGCAAAGAACTACATGTAAGTTAAAGTTTTTTCTTTCTTTATTGATCTTAAATTATAGTAATATTGGTTTTTTAACATTTTCTTTTGGCAGGAACAAATGACCCAAGAGATGGAGAGGCAAAATATTCAAAGTAGTCGGTCAGGTTCTGAATCTGCTTCTAGTGAAGGTTCTACTGCTAAATCAATACAGTATCAGGTTATGGATAAAATTCTTGGCTCGAGGTCTGATTATCAAATAGGAGTGGGATACAGGCCTAAAGGCAAAGGGAAGAAATCAGCATCTAGCTCCACAAGTCAAAGTCCAAGCCAAAATCAGTCACAAGTTCCTACTAATGTGACTCCAGAGATGATGGGAGTTTTGGCTGAGATGTGGGTTAAGATGCGTGATAAAGTCGAGTCAGGAAATTTTCAGACTGATTCTTCTCTCCATGACCCACGCTATGAAAGTTTATTGCAGCAGTTCTTACCTTCTCAACAACAAGGTAGTACGTCTAATCAAAGCCCGGGGACGTTGTCGATGCCACAGCAACCACAACAAAATTCTCCAAACATATCTGGTGGTTCCTCTCAATCGCCACTTTTTAATTATATGTTTGGACTTTCTTTCCAGTTTCCTCAGACACAACCTATGGGAAGTCAGTTTGGAGGATTACCGCAGCAGCAGCAACAACAACATATGTATGGTCAATTTGGGCCGTTCATGCAGCAGCAGCCGGTATATCCTCATTATGGAGGATCGACACAGCAGCCCGTTTATAATCAGCAGTACTACACTTCTCCGAATCAACAACAACAGCAGTCTCCTTTGATTCGTCCACAGCCTCGACCATATTATCCTTCGCCGCCAGCACCACAGTCTCATGAAGGTCTGAGTCGAAGCACGAATATTGAAGATTTTTTAAATGAACATTTTGATGAAGACAATAATAATTAGTTTAGGTTTTATTATTTACTATTAAATTTAAGTGTATGTTTTTTTTTTTTGAAAAGATAATTTTAGTATTTTAAAGTTGTATTTTTAATTTGGTTATTAATATAAATAATATTGATTTTATTTTTAAATTTTTTTAATTATAAGTTTAGTTACTTAATATTAATTATATATAATTTATAAAAATTAATTATTTTTTTAAAATATATTTTATTATTACCGGCGGATTATTGCCGGCGGAGACCGCCGGTATTAATGGGTCAGACGTGAATTCTGACCAAATTATTGCCGGCGAGATCCGCCGGTAATGATCCGCCGGTAATAATATTATTACCGGCGGGAGGCTAGTTCCGCCGGTAATAATGACTTTTACCGACCGGTTTTTACCGGCGGATTATTGCCGGCGACAACCGCCGGTAATACTTTTACCGGCGGGTTTCTTGACTATTGCCGGCGGTTTTCTCCGCCGGTAATGGCTTGTTTTCTTGTAGTGGTATAATCATAGCATATTTTTCAAAATAAATATTTATAAATATAGGATGACATGTAATCTTATCAGATTTTTCAAAATATTTTAAAATACCATAAATTTAATTATTTTGTTGTCTAATACTGAATTTTTAAAAGAAATTCCACGAAAAGAGAGAGAGAGCACACAAATTGAGCTATCGCCAAAGTGAAAAGTGAAACCCATATACTTCACACCAAATAATATACAAGGACATGGATTATAGACAATGGCCCAAATATATAATATACTTGGGCTATTGAAAATGGCGATTATTGTAAAATCCAGAAAAGCGCACACACAATAATCATAAAAGCGACAGTAGGATACGTACTTTTACAATCCTTACACTCATATATATCATATTCATGAGTGTAAATTATTATATATGTATAGTAACAACTGCAAGCTCAACCAATGCACGCACACATATTAAGCTTGTTTTCTTTTTATGCCTGAGCAAGGTGACTCGCGAGATCATTGGTGACCTCATTTGCCAGCTCAATCAATGTGTGTGGGTCTATAATCTCATCATGGTGCTTCTCATAATCGAAACACCAATGCACAATGCTGCCTTCACCCTCAGCTTTAGGAGTCACTACAAGTATTATTTTGAAGTTCTTATAATGCTCCATAAGGTCACCTTCAATACATTTGAAAGTGATCGAAATCTTCTCATCATCTATAGCTTCTACTATTTGTTTAGATACCCTTTTCTTCCCATCTAAAATTAATTAATCAAAGTCAACCACAAATAAATTACTACAGTAATCAAAACACTCTTAAAACAATTTATCCATATACCGCATTAATCAATTTATTTGTAAAGCTATTATGCACACACCACACATTAATTCTTATATTATATATTTTATAACTCTATTTTTATATGAATCTCGATTGGGATACGCGCGTGTAGTCTGATAACATGTCTGTTGAAAAATAAAATTGTTTAAATACTACTAGCTAGGTCATCAATGACAAAATCATAAAGCAAAACATCATAGAGAAATTAATATATATATATATATATTCAACTTAGAGTTTATAAAAATGAACAACAATGCAAGGTATATACATATATTTAAAATTGTATATATATATTTTACTTCATGTTCCCTGATTTATTTAAAATTATAACATTTATTTCAATAATATTCAAACAAGATCTAAAATTTCACATATTTGCAAATAATAAATTAAAGACTAAAGTAAAAATTATAATTGTCCGTATTATCTTATACGTAAAATTGACTGTGCCTCACGCTACCAAAAAAATGTTAAAATTTCTAACCATAGGTAAAAAAAAAAAAAATTAAATAAATACACCAGGGGACAAGGAACCTATTTTCTCCAATATGCATGTGTGGTTGAATTTTCAACAATAATAAGGATTTGCCTCATTACTTTTTTTGAGTACGATGACATATTATAACACTAATTAATCTTTATATATTCTGAAAACAAATTGAAAAAAAAAACAGAGGATGATCGTGGAAGAAGTACACGTAATAATGACTAGACTATATATATGAAGCAAATTTATACATATATATTAGTTATGTATTACAGAAATGAAACATTTTAACATTATTATTTCATTTTCATTAGAAGAAGAAAGTCTTCCAAATAGAAAATCATCCTACGTGATTCATAAATCATGTTTAGTTTCATTTTACATATGGTCGGCGGATTCACATATCAAAGCTAAATTCAAATAAAGGAAGAAAACGCTTCTACATATACATATATATATATATATAATTTCATGGTTAGTATTATTTATATGGATATGCAATATAATATATATCATCATATAATAATAAGTAATAAATTTAAGCAGCTACACCATAATTAATTAGTAACGTACGGTCGATATTGATGCAATATTATTGTTAGTGTGAATATATATATTTGAAATTGAGGTTAATATGTAATTAATTATTACTTACCATGAAAGTAATCCCAGCAAATGATGGATCCCTCAGTACCCCACTCACCTTCATGTAATTCACAACCATGAAAGTTTTCAGTGTGATTATGAACATTGTGGGGAGTGTGCTTGAAAATATGGTAGAACTTCTCAGCTGGAGCTTTGATTTCTACATTTGTCTCCAGCTTTCCACACAGCTCAGTCGAGGACGACATATTTCTTCCAAATAATTACTGTATATAAACCAAATGTTTAGATCTAGTTTTGAGAAAATGCCTTGGCTATAACCCTATTTATAGAATAATTCATCGAACATGATGTCACTTATTTCCTTCTTTCCTTCTTTCATTGTATTATTATAACTATAAATTCCTATAGTTGTTGGGACATTTAAAGTTTTGTCCACCTAATTTATTATATATTTACAAAAATAATTATACAATTTACAGTATTTTGATGCTTTGCTTATTTTTTTATTTGAGCATTATTATTTCACACTCTAAGATGTTCAACATCACTGACATATCATTATTAGGGTGTATAAAAATTAATATAAGGTATCACAATATTTTTAATTTAAAATAAATAAGTCTAGATATGTTACACAATATTAATTTTTATCAATAGCAATATATCACACAAAATAATTAAAGTGCTTCTTATCAATACATTTTCTATTTTTACTTAAAAGGATCATGCACTCCCAACATTGGCTATTGTAAAGTAGATTTTTCTTTAAAATATAAAAAATATCCTAAAAGATCTTTCAATCAATTTTTTATTTTTTATTTTTGCTACTCTCTATACATCTATATAATATTATTCATCTTTCAAAATTTATTTAACTAATTCTCAGTCTTTCTCTTAATTTCTATCTCTCACATTATATTCATATTTGACATGGATAAAAATGATTTTTTTTAATATAACATTTAAGTGAAATAATGAAAAATTAGATAAAGATGTAAGGTCACATAGAAAACTTTGGTGATATATTTTCAAGAAGAAAATAAATATTTTATTGGGAGTAGTCAAGCCCATTTCAACATACAAGTTTTTACTAAATTTATTATGTTTTTAACGTGAATTCTCTATGCTTTTTATATGTATTCTTGAGAATTTTATATCCTAAAATTCTTTTACAAAATTATATAGGTTGTATTGTGTTCACGTCGTTTTTCGTCAACTTAGATATAAGGAGCACTAAACAATGTTGCAGAAAAAAAAATCCGAAAGCCTTTTACGTTGTTCAACACTCAAAATCTGTCTAGTCCACGAGTCAATGCTATTTCTCTCAATAATCTATTAAATCTTTATTCAGGAAGCAATTTGGCAGAGTATTCTCTAGTACAATTTGTGCGTGACTACAAATGAAATTCCCCAGGCTATTTATAGACCTGGTTGATAGAATATTATTCCCTTATTTCAAGAAGTTACAATCAATTATTTAAATATGAAATAAATACAAATAAATGCATTAAATACATAATATCCCATGATAATAGAGATTTAATATCTAATAACAACAAATTCCTAAGGAATATGAATTTCCTAATAGTTGTCGCGTGCAAAAACGTGTCGTTGAGCTCGATTGTAAGGTTGATGCGCTTTCAAGACCGATCCTGAATTCGAACTCGTCATTCGAACTCGGAGAAGATCAGTGCCTTCGAGCCTGCAACTTAAGCTCGAACAATGTCACTCATGCTCAAGTGTTAATAACTGAATAGACTTGGTGTCATGTCAATTTATACAAGTATATAGCCAACACATTACAAGAATAACATGTTTTAGAGGTGAATTGGCGTCGCCCCTAATATACATGATATCAGGGACGAAAATTGGTCAGTCGCCCCTAATATTATGAAAATATATTAGGGGCGATGTGTCACCCCTAATATTGGGGTCGTCGCCCTTGATAATAACATTTGGGTCCATAATATTGGGAGAGAAATTTAGGCGGTGTTTATTTTTCAGTGAAAATTATTAGGGGCGATGAATATTGGGACTGTTGCCCCTAATATTTATATATAATCCACAAGCCTCGTTCCTTTCATTGTCACCTGCAAGCAAAAAGATTAAAAAAGAAAAAAACGCATACCCCTTTCCCTGATATATTATTTTATAATATAATATAATGTAATATTATATTATAATATAATGTAATATTATATTATAATATAATGTAATATTATATTATATTATAATGTAATATTATATTATATTATAATATAATGTTTTAGATTAAATAAATGTGACAAAGAGTGTCACATATTGTAACATATAATAGAGAATTACAATATTTAGATATACGTGAAATATCCACATATGTAACATATTTGGTGTTACAAATTCAGTCACAAATTTATAACTTCCAAATATTGCCCATTATTGTGTAGATTTGTTGTTAAAAAATATTGAGATAAATTTCTTAAAGCCATGAGTGAAATGACTGTTAGAGATATGATTTTAACTCCAATAATATGTTTTGGGGGGTACAAAATCAATTGGGAGGGTGTTGGAACCGTTTGGAAAAACAAAATAATTTTATGTGTTGAAAATAGTGAGTGGCTGTGGCCACAGGATGTTGGTGGCTGCAGCTTGTGGAATAGAGAGCAGTGGCCCAGCCATAGGTGTATTTCTGACCAAATAATTTTCAATTTTTTCCAATCTTTTTTAACAGCTCCAAAATCCCAAATAACTCCAAAATCTCATTTTTAATCTCATAAACATCCAATTAATCATTGATAACAGCCATGAGGGTTGGTAGAATTTGAAATTCAAAAGAGTCTATTGCTCACTTGTAAGACGCAATTTTTCTATCCATTAGAGCACTTGGCTAGAAACACCTGTGTAGAGTCCCAAAATGTTTACTTAGTTAGCTAGCTAGTAGTAGTTGTAGTATTTTAAATTTCGTGGATTTTGATTCAAACCGGGACTTAGTTGGAAACTCCTAGCAATAGTTATGGATTTTATAAGTTTAACCTATAGTTTAAGAATATTAATTATAACATAAGGTTTGATTAATATTGCTGGTTATAAATATGATATTTATTATAACCTAAGGTTTAGATAGAGCCAATAAGAATATGACACTTGTCATAAGCATGATTATTAAAGAATTATTAGTTTAATGATAAAATAAGGGAGTATAAGACTTAGTCTTCACCAGAAACTGTTAGGGCCGTAGTTTGACTCAGTCAAAGTATCCAACCTTAATTATGCTTAAAAAGTGCAATCACGTGTTTAAAATAATCACGTATGCTGATATATCGCAGCATTGGAGCCGATATATCGCCTGGCGCTGAATACAAAAAACACGTTGACGTTGCACGATCGTACGAACAAAGGCTCGGGATTAGGGCCCAGCCGATATATTGCCACATAGGGGCGATATATCGCCCATATTTAATTATTTTTTTAATTTTTGTTTTGATTTTTAAAAACAACATTTGACTCCTTAGACCTACATTTGTTAGCTTTGATCGAGTCTTCAGCCTCTGATTGACGAAAATTCAATTATCTTCAATTAAATTTATTATTTTTATTCAAATCAAAATGGGGTTAGTTTCACTCCTTACCTCTATAAATAGGACCTAGCACCCAACCATTTCACTTACTCTTCAGCTGTGATCAGACTCCAAGGTGCTAGTGAGACCATAAGAGTGATACACTTGGGTTGGGAAAGAAAAAGCTTTATTATTGAAATTCCATTTTTTATGATTACCAACTTAATTATTCAAATTAAATAATTAATTGTTGAACTGTTACAGAAATGTTTAAACAGATACAAAGACTGTTTGAACAGAAACCAGATATGTTTAAACAGTTTGTGACCAGAAGATAAAAACGAACATAAAGTAAAGAACACACGAATTTTTACGTGGTATCAGTAATCCTTGCAGATTGCTACTAGTCCACGAGGCCACGCCCAGAGAATAAAATTTATTAGAAGAATATCTAAACGATTACAAAACCAAATTGACTTATACAAATAAAGACTCCCTCTTGAATTTGTCGCAACTGCTGTAATCTAAACTCCTAATCAAATTTCTGAAGTGCTAAGATCTTGAACTCCCTTCAAATCATAACACTTGCACTTTTCCTCCCGAAAAGTGACTCACGAACAAGACTTCTCTCGAAGCTTGATGAACAATGTCCAAGTGTGTTCAACCTGCACAATTAACACAAAGAAAACAATACAGAAGTACACTGTAATAAACCACTAAGAACTTGCTGGACTCAAGTTCTTCACATAATAAAAAGTCTCTCTAAAACTTGAAAAATATTTGGAAAATAATACACCAAGAGAGATGATCAAAAACCAACGACCTAAGGATAATTATATACTTTTTAGAATCCCTTTAGGTCGTGGAAAACAAATCAAAAACCAATCAGCCAATAAACGGAAAATCTTCCAAAACAGGAAAGTCATAATCTGTTCAAACAGACTGGCAATCCGTTCAAACAGATTCATTGAACCTGGACAGTTTTTTAACCCAGTTTCCTTAAATAAATAAGGAAACAATATATACATAATCACTGCAAGCTGTACACGATTTCTGGACAAATAAATCAGATCAAAGGATAAAAATAAATACCAATAATTTCCATTTCAAGAAAGGATATTCTTTTATAAGAAATTATATATTTATTTTATTATCATAAATATAATAATCTGATTATAAAAAGACACATTTCAACAAAACAGGAAACTACCCATTTTCGAAAATTACCACTCAATTACTAAAAAACAGGAAACTACCTATTTCGAAAATACCCATTTAATTAATTTTGTCAATATTGTCAAATATGCCAATAAAGGATTTTACAATTATTCTTAAGCTTTATCAAACACTTGGGAAGTAAGGATTAGAGTATTTCAGTATTGGAGTTAGGTCAATCCATAAGGTCAACAAAGGTACCCTTATTCTTAAGTTCAATAATGTTTGATTCCTTAGTTTCTTTAGTTTTATTCAGGTTCTAACTTTTGTTATGATTTTGTGGTTAGGTTTTTAAGTTCTTTGAACTTAAGGTGCCTTTTCGGTAAGTTTTCTCTTGGTGGTTTAGTTCTATTCTTTTCCTCTCTTTCCTTTAGAATACTCACTATTCTATTGCTGGTTTTAGGAGTATTCCACGTCCCGCTTTTGTTCTCATATCTCGGTTTTGGTAAGGAAAATAGGTTAGATCTTGATTGTTGGTATGATATGTTATGCATTTATGTTATGATAAGTTTATGTTTTAATATGTTATGTTATGATTTACCCTACCTCAAATATTAGATAGGGGACCTAGATGGGTTATCATACACTACATGTGATCTAACCTACCTCAAATATTAGACAGGGGACGTAGATGGTTTATCACGTCATAATGGCCATTATTAGTAGTCTTATATGGTGTACATTTTTTTATAGTCATATGTTTATAGTATATGTATGATATGTTTATAGTGTATGTTATGATATAATTTTATGTATATGTTTTATGTTGTTAGTAGTTTTCCTTGCTGGGCATTAGGCTCACTCCTTTTCTTTTAGTGTGATGCAGGAAAATAGATGAAAAGGTGGGAGGATTCTTGAAAGCTTGGTGTGTGTATGGAAATGAAGGAAGTGGATGGGCTGCGTGTCGATTCGAGGACAACGTTTTTGTTTTAGTCTCTTTAAATTACGTTTTATGTATTTTTCCGCATTTAGCTTTGTAAACAATCTTATTTAAAGTTATGTTTTATTTTAAAATAATGAGCTCATTTATGTATTACAAATATTGTTTCTTTAAAGTTTTCAATAAAGTTATGAATTTTCTTATGTATGTTCTTTTCAAAGTTATAGTTAGTAGGTTTAATGACCTAAGTCTCATAGATAGTTGGGTCGTTACAACCTGGATGCTTGATTATTCCAGAAAGCATTTCCAAAATATGTGAGAAATCCTTTAGTGCTTGAGTTAGGGGGAAATAAGCTTTTGGATAAAGGTTTCAAACCTTGTTCAAGTTAATGATCCCTAACACTCTTCACTTTGGTAGTGTGAGTGAGAGTTGCTTGTCTTTTGTTTCTTGTTCTTTCCTTTATTCTATTGCTTTTCATCTTCATATTCTTCTTCTCTATTTACTTGTATTTCTTGTTTAGAGTTGTAATCTTTTCTTTTCTTTGTTACAAACACTTTTGCTTTATTTGTATCTTTTGTTTAGAGTTTTATTTCACCATTCTCTTCTTCTAATTCTTTTCTTATTTATTTGTATTTTCAGTCATAGAATTGTGACACTATTTAATCAATCTAAAGTTTATTTGTATTATCTTGTCTAGAGTTGTAACATTTCTTACAAATTTCCATTGAGGCAACACAATTTTTCCTAACATTCAAAAGCTTACCCTTTGTTTGTTTCAATGGAAGGTGAGACTATCAAGATTATGAATCAAGACCTAGTGAGGTTGGATAGGTTTGATGGGTCCAATTTCACTAGATGGGAAGACAAGGTGAGATTCCTTTTGACCACTCTCAAAATTGCCTACATTCTAGAATCCACTCTAGAACCTGTAACGCCCTACTTCCTTAGAGCCGTTGCCAAATGTAACGACCCAAATTTACTAATAAGGCTTAAGGGCCTTGATTAGTGTGCCAGGAGGGCATAATTGGAGGTTATGTGAATTAATGGTGCGAGAATGCATGTTTATGAGTATTGGATAAGCATGTGGGCCCTGTTTGGCTGGTAAGGGCATAATTGTAATTTTGGTCCGTTAGAGCATAAACGTGATTATTTGTGATAAACTGTTGAGACCACATTATTATGTGGATATATGTGTTTGTAGCTTTCGGCACGAGGCGATCTTAGGGAGCAAGTAGCGGGAAAGTCACAACGGGACCCGATACTCGACTCGGGGTGAGTCAAGGGGTATTTGGGATATTAGACAGTCATTTGGGTTATTGGGTTATAGAAATAAATAATTGGAGATATATTTGAGGTTAGGAAGGCTAGGTGGGAATACTGGGGAATTTTACCATTTTGCCCTCGGCGACGTTTTTGGCAACTTGAGCTTTGAGATTAACTTAAGTGAAGTAAATAAGGTAAAACAAAACAAAGGAAGGCAGTAGAAACAACTTGAACCAACCCTCCTCTCTCTTCTCTTTTCTCTCATGGAATCTCTTAAGCTAGCCATTGAACCAAGGGATTCTTGGGCTGGGTTATAAGAATTGGAGCTCTAGAATTGGAGATTAGCTCAGAAATTGATGGTGGATTCAAGTAGAGTTTGAGGTAAGATTTGGATAAAGGTTTTAATGTTTAAGTTCTGAGTTCTAAGTGTTTTTGGGTATTTGATGTTGAGAGTTGAATTGAAGCTTTGGGTGAGGATTTGAGCTGAATTCTTGTTAGGTTTTGTTGCGGGGAACTTGGGGATTAGCTTTACAACTTCTAGGTGAATTTGCTCTTCAGAAAAAGGCAAGCTTCTAACTATGGTTAGCCCTAGAATTCTATGAATTTCTGAATGTTTTAGGAGGTTTATGAGCTTCTAAATTTCAAGGATTGAAATGTGATTTTGATGAGTCCTTGGGCTAGTTTTCCTATGGGTTTTGCTATTGGAAGTGTACTTGAATTGTTGTGATAATTAGAATATGTTATTGGGATGATTTTGAGGTGAGTTTGGTTGAGATTTGGAGGATGAAAGTGGTGTTTTTCTGGGTTCGAAGGGGTCGGGCCGCGACATAGTTCTTGGAGAGCCGTGACCCTTTAGAACAGATGGTGCTGGAGAGGGAGGGCGGGCCGCGGCATGGGGCATGTAGGGCCACGGCCTGTGTCTATTATGGACGAGGTTGAGCCTCTGTTTGGGGCCATGCCGCGACATGGGGAGGCTTGAGCCGCGACCCTTAAGGATATTTGTGTTTTTGGGTTTTAAAGCATGGGAACTTAACCTAAGGTACTCAGGATCGATTCCACTACCGTGTTTGGTGGAATTCGATGTCTCGGAAGCTAGAACTTTATCCGGAAATCCTTATACAATTATTGATGGAATCCTTTATCATGGTTGTGACAAGGTGTACGCTTGGGCTCGGGGCAGGATCGTGCTCAGGGGACGTCTTTCCTAATTAAAGCACTTGGAATTAAAGGTAAGAAAACTGCACTTGTATATGTGGATAGGATGGGACTAAGTGTTCCCTATATTTGTATGCATTGTTATATGATTGTGATAAACCATGTGAATATGTTGGGACTAAGAGTTCCCTATAATTGTACGAATGTCATGAGGTGGTATTATGCCACTGGGACATGTGATAAACGACCTAAGGGTGCCAAAATCAATACTTGCGCACAGGGCGCGCCTCGGCCACTGGTAGCTGAGGACAACTTAATAATACCCGAGCTCGGTTTAAGTGGGCCGGAGTTGGTGGGATGAACACTGGGCTTGGCCTATGTGAGCCAAAAACAGTGGGTTAAATAGAGGGTGCGGCCTACGGGCGTTAACCCTAGTTGTTGCTTAACATATATACCATTGTTAAATGTAGTGTATGATATGTTGAGTATCTAGAACTAGATCATTGGTTATTGACTGATATCCTGGATTGAATGAATGCTATGACTTGCTGGGTATTTGATTGATGTCTTGTAAATTATTTGGTTATGCTCTGTGAATTACTTAGCTGTTAATACTTGTTATGTTATGATATTATGTTTTCTTGTTGGGCCTCGGCTCACGGGTGCTACGTGGTGCAGGTAAAGGCAAGGGTAAGATGAGTTGACCATGAGTTGGAGAGCTTTGGAGGTGAGGTGTACATTTTCAGCTGCTTGGTTACGTTATTTATTTGTTTTGGGAATTCTGCAATTACGTTATTTAAACCTTGATTTGGGATCCCATGTACCAAATATTTGTTTTAATGAAAATTATTCGTTTATAACCAAAATCTTTTAAACCTAAACGGTTTGTGTCGTTAGATTCACATTTTTAATCATATTTTGTGCGCCTTATTGTTGGGATTTCTACCTCAATAGGTAACATGGATTTGCAACCATAAGCCAAGGAGAAGGGGGCATGTTCCGTTGAGGTTCGTGTTGTTGTTCCGTACGCCCATAGGACTTGCAATAGTTCCTCTAGCCATCTTTCTTTAGCTTTTTCTAGCCTTTTCTTAATAGAACTCTTCAAAGTTTTATTTACTGCTTCGACCAGGCCATTTGCCTATGGATGGGCCACAAAGGAAAAACTTTTGATTATCTCGTTCTTTTAACAGAACTGTGTGAATAAATCACTATCAAATTGAGTCCCGTTATCAGATACAAGCTTCCTGGGTAACCTATATCTACAGATTATATTCTTTACCATGGAATCCAATTTTTTTTTGTAGGTGATAGTAGCTAGAGGTTCAGTTTTGATCCACTTTGTAAACTAATCAACAATGGCTACAACATATTATAATCCTCCTTTTCCAATTGGCAGGGAACCTATGAGGTCGATTCGTCATACTGTGTATGGGCACAAAGAGCTCATCATGGTGCGCTCGGTGGGCGGAGCTCGCGGTATCGAAGCGAACCGTTGACACTTGTCACAATGTTTAACGTATTTAGATGAATCTGCTTTACCTATAGGCCAGAAGTATTCTTGCCTAATCACCTTTTTCGACAGACTATGCCCCCCAGTGTGGTCTTCACAAAACCCTTCATGGATTTCTCTAATAATTTTCTTGCTTTGGGCGGAGTTACACACCTTAGTAGTGGCATGGAATACCCTCTTCTGTGCAACACCTCTTCCAAGATGGTGTATCTTGGTATTTTGTAAATAAGTTTCCTAGCCTCGTTTCGGTCTCTCGGGAGACTCCCGGTTTCGAGGTAGTCAATTATGGGGGTCATCCATGTGGGTTGCGAGTCAATCATGTTGACATTTTCTTCCTCGGGTTCAGTTATACTAGGGACCGGTAGAAATTCTCACGACACCAAATTGAGTGTGTCAGACTCTTTGGTTGTGGCGAGCCTAGCCAAATCGTTCGCATTTGAGTTTCGCTCTTGTGTAACTTGTTCTATGGCATAGAACTCAAATTCCCTGAACTCCACCTAAACTTTCACCAAATAGGCTGCCATTTTAATGCCACGAGCTTCATATTCTCCTAGAACTTGGCTAACAACTAATTAGGAATCACTATAGCAGTGAATGGCCTTTTCCTTAAGCTCGAAAGCTATCTGGAGTCCTGCTAATAGTGCTTCGTACTCAACCTTGTTATTTGACACTTCGAAGCAAAATTGTAAAGCTGAGCGAAAACGATTTCTCATCGGAGTGATCAAATTGATTTCTGCCCTTGACCCATTTTTGTTAGAAGATCCATCGACGTAAAGTCTCCATAGCTTGCGAGCTGGGGTTATGACTTCCTTGTTGGTCATTCCCATACATTCCCTATAAAATATGCTAAGGCCTACCCCTTGATCGTTGTCCTTGGATGGTAGGTGATCTTGAACTGCCTGAGTTTGACAACCCATTTTAACAATCTTCTGGAGGCCTTAGGCTTAGATAACACTTGCCTTAATGACTGATCGGTCAATACATGTATAGGATGTGCTTATAAATAAGTTAGAAGCTTTCAAGATGCATGTATTAGGCATAAAGCCAGCTTCTCCATTAACGAATATCTTGATTCTGCCCCTAGTAACCTTTTATAATCATAGTAAACAAATTTTTGCACTTTGTTATCCTCCCGAACAAGTATTGTGTTGATTGCATGCTTGGTTGTGGCGAGGTATAAGTACAATACTTCCCCCGTGATTAGCTTGGATAAGATTGGTGGTTCGATGAGGTGTTTCTTAAGGTTTTTAAATGTGAGTTCACACTCGTCCAACCACTCAAACTTTTTGCCCCCTCTCAAAAGATTAAAGAATGGGAGACATCAATCTATAGGTTTCGAGATGAACCTACTTAAGGCCGCCATTCATCCAGTTAGGCTCTAAACATCTTTATGTATTCGAGGTCAGGGCATATTAATTAATGCCTTAATATTATCGGGATTTGTCTCTATGCCCCAAGCACTCACTATGAATTTAAGAAAATTTCCCGAGGATACTCCGAATGAGCATTTCTATGGGTTAAGTCTCATGTTGTACTTTTGGAGTATAGCGAAGCATTCGGGGACATCATCCACATGGTTATAGTTATGCTTGGACTTGACTAGTATATCATCCACATAAACTTCCATATTATTCCATATTTTTTCGGCAAACATCCTATTCACCAATCTTTGGTATGTGACTCCGGCATTCTTGAGACCGAAAGACATCACATTGTAGCAATACAAGCCTTTATCAGTCATGATGCTCTTATGTTCTTGGTCAAGTGTGTGCATGGCTATATGGTTATGTCCAGAGTATGCATCCATGAAGGACAAATGTCGTGACAAGCAGTGGCATCTACGAGCTAATCAATTTGAGGGAAGGGAAAGCAATCCTTTTGAAATGCCTTATTGAGATCCAAATAATCAATACAAGTTTGCTACTTCCCATTGGGCTTTGGAACTAGCATAGGGTTGGCTATCTAATCAGGGTAGAAAGCATGTCGGATAAATCGATTTGCCTTCAACCTTTCGACCTCTTCTTTCAGGGCTTTCTTCCTTTCATCGTCCAAGAGCCTTCTTTTTTGTTGCTTCAGAGGGAAGCTTTTGTCTAAGTTGAGTGCATGGCTTATAATGTTTGGGCTGATCCCAACCATGTCCGAGTGCGACCATGCAAACACATCTTGATTTTCCCTCAGGAAGCGACTTAATTGCTATCTCGCATCCTTGGGGAGGTTCTTCCCTATCTTTACAACCTTAGTGGTATCCTTTTCGTCGAGGTCCACTTCTTCGAGCTCCTCTATTGGTCCGAGATCGGCCTTATCCTCTTCTACTTTGGGGTCGATCTCTTCTTCGACTTCGAAGACTATTCCACTTATTTCTGAGATGACAACAAGTGCCTATGCACTTGTTTGGCCCTTCGCTCTCATGGAAATGCTATAACATTCCTGAGCGGCAAGCTGATCTCCCTTCAGTGTCCCAATGCCACTAGATGTTGGGAACTTGATGGCCAAGTGTCTAACAAATGACATTTCATGCAACCCAATAAGGGCTGGTCTCTCGAGCAGTACATTATAGGCTGATGGGGTGTCCAATACTATAAACTCCATCATCTTGGTTACTGAGAATGGATAGTCTCCCAAGGTTACTGGTAGCTCGATGGAACTCGTGCTGGCTATCCCTTTTCCTAAAAATTAGTACAATGTCGTCACATAGGCTTTCAAGTCTTGATCTGTGAGTCCCATCTTTTCCAAAGTGGCCTTGTAAAGGATGTTAACTGAGCTCTTGTTATCTATCAGGACTCGGCACACCCTTTTATTGGCGAGCTGGAGTGTGGTGACCAGAGGGTCATTGTTGGGGAACTAGACATGCTATATGTCTTGTTCTGTGAAAGTAATGGGTTAAGTTTCAACCCCTTGTTTTTTGGAGCTCACTGTTCAGGTTCATGGGAGATCCGTCCCCCGTCTTGGGCTCATTGACATATCCTTTCTGGGCATTTCGACCCAAACCAATGAGGTGTGGCCCTCCGAAAATGGCTATCACATCCTCCCCATCTATCGACCGTCTTCCCTGGTGTGCATGGCCGTGTTCTGTTGGGCAGGTTGTGTATGAGCTGCCATTTATCAAGCTGACGCTTGGGCCGGATTTCTGTTTCTTACATATTGACCAAAATATCCTCTCGAGATCAGAACTTCAATCTCATCCTTCAGTTGTCTACATTCATCAGTGGTATGACTGATGTCTCTATGGAATCTACAGTATTTATTTATATCTCTCTTTGATTTTTGGTTTCGCATTGGATCAAGTCATCTAAAAGAGACCTGATTTTTGTTTGCGAAAAAAATGTTTTCTCGAGTTTCTGTAAGCTTGGTATAAACTGTGTAAATGGAGAAATATTTTTCTCCTTTTTTATTCTTCCCCACGTCTGCCTCCGAGTTATTTGAAGAATTATCTCCTGAGGGCCGCAACGTTGAGGGGGCGGGCGAGGTTGACGTTGAGCTAACGTTCGTTGTTGTAGTTATAACAGGCTAAGGGGTCTGTTTTAATGCTGACCTTGCCTCCTCTACATTGACAAATCTCTGAGCCCTAATATTGAACTCAATTATTGTCCTTATAGGTTTGATTTTCATATCGTCCCAAAGGAGAGTTGCTGACAGTACCCAAGCTCCTACTGCCATAAGATGACCACTGTAATCAACATTAAGGGCTCGTGCCACCTCTATGTTCATCCTTGCCAGGTAGCTCTTTAATGACTCCCTCGGCTGCTGTCTAACATTAGTCAAGGCCGAGGTTTTGGGTCTGACACCGACCATGGCTTTAAATTATTTCTTGAACTCTTTTTCTAATTGTTCCCAAGATGAGATCGAATGCCTTTAGAACTTGTCGAACAAGTTTTTTTCTTGTGCCATCAACATGGTTGGAAATAGCATGCACCTGAGCTTGTAACCGACGTTGCTGGCGCGTATTATTGTGTTAAACATACTCAAACAGCTGTACGGGTCTAGGTTCCCGTCTAAAGGAACCACGTGGGGTATCTTGAATCTGTAAGGAAATGAAGTGTTTGATATATGCAGAGCAAAAGGCTCGAGCTTCTCATCAGAGTAGTCTGCCTTGTCCTTATTCCTCTCTTCTTGAAGGAGTTTGAATGCTCTTTCGAGCAAGTTGATTCTTTCATGGACCAATTCCACCAGAGGTTGAGCTTGCACTTAGGGCATCTGGCTATGTTTGTGAAAACTCCAGCTCCCTGCCAATGCACAAGGTTATACTAATTCCCGTATACTAGCTGCATGGCTCTTTTCGACTATTCAAATGTGCCCTTAAATCTGGGTTTGAAGAATTAGCCTGCCACCGATTTTGATTCAAATGGTTTCAAAGATCAGGGTTTTTGTTATCATAATTCCCAGTATTCTTGGGTTTGGAGTTGTATACACTCACCTACCTACTGAGGTACAAACTTCCACTTATGAAACTAACATTTCTCTCTAGTTGCGTGGCTCGATGGTTGCGAGGTGGATCTTCCACTGCCCCCCTCGCTCCAGTCATTTGTGACCTTGACATATGGCTTCCCGCTGGCTAAGATGCCCTATGTCCTTGGGGAGCTTCTCATTCACCCTCATGTCCAGGTTGAGCCCTATGGTTTATATCTCGGCTACCACTCCGAGAGGGTCTTTGGGGTGCTCGTTCCCCCGTCCGGTTGCCATTAGGAGATAGCTGGGGTACCTCTTGAGCTGGAGATGGGTGCCTTATTTTCGATAGAGGATGCCTTATTGGTGATAGCGGGGGCCTCCCATGGAAAGGCCACAATTGGCTCGGACTGGCTCCGGGTTGTTCCTGACAGGCTCGGGGTTATTATTCCGAGCTACAGAGGGAGCTTGGTTATTCCCTGTTCCAACAGTAGCATTTTGAGTGTTTCTCATGGGGCGACTATTGCCGGTATTTGCCCTAGGCCTCAGCTGGGCATGTTGGGCCCTTTGTTCAGCAATTCTAGCAGCTGTACTCCTAAGGGGATGCCATCTGATCCTCCTCCGAGGTGCCTGTGCCTCAGCGGCTTGCCTAGACAATTCCTCGTTGCACTGTAGGGCTTCAGCTAGCTATTCGCGCAGTGTGCGATTCTCAAATTCCACAATGGGCACATATCTTTCAGGATTATGTATAAATCCTCATTGGGCTTGGGGGTTGGAGTAGGTGGCCCCTTGGAGTCAGATGATGCACTTCCTTAATCCTGGCCCTGATCTGCCATGGGCTACTTCCCAGGCCTTCATGGGTAGTTCTTAGTTTGAAGAGTTCGTTCCTCAGGGATTTATGGCAATGGTCGTCCACCAGTTCCTGGATTGTTCATGGAGGGCATTGATGCTATGCAGGAGGTTTCAAATTAAACAATACAAAAATTTGTTTAATGCTCTCAACAAAAGCACCAAACTGTTGACGCCGTTTTTCATCAACTTAGATATGAAGAGCACTAAACAATGTTGCATAAAAAAAAGAAGAATCCACAAGTTTTTTACGTGGTTTAGCTATTAAAATCTGCCTAGTCCACAAGTCATTATTATTTCTCTCAATACTCTCTCATAGCTTTTTTCAGGAAGCAATTTGGCAGGGTATTCTCTAGTACAATTTGTGCGAGACTACAAATGAAATTCCCCAGGCTATTTATAGACTTGGTTGGCAGAATATCTTCCCCTTATTTCGAGAAGTTACAATCAATCATTTAAATATGAAATAAATACAAATAAATTCATTAATTACATAATATCACATGATAATAAGGATTTAATATCTGATAACAACAAATTAGTAAGGAATATGAATTTCCTAACAGTTGTCGCGTGCAAAACGCGTCGCTGAGCTCGATTGTAAGGTTGATGTGCTTTCGAGACTGATCTAGCCTTCGAGCTTGTCATTATAGTCAACCTCCTCCTCATCTAGCTGTTGGAAAAAGCTTATACATGATCTTTATTTATTTTCATGTATATCTAATATTAAACAAATTAATACGAGATAGCCTAAAACATGTTTCTAAAATTGAATTCAAGAGAAACAAAGAATAGAATACTTACAGTATACGCAGCGGAATTAAAGAGTCCTTCCTTCAGTTTCTCTAACTCTTGTATCCTCTCTGTCGCAGAGTATTATCAAGAAACTGAACCGATCTTCTATTTTCTTCACGATCTTCCAATGTATCATTAGAACCACCTAGAATAGTGTGGGAAATTCTCAACACATGAGATAGATATAGAGAGAAGAAGAGAAAGTAACAAAGTGGCTTAGAAAATGACTTGTGTTTAGAGAGAATATAAAACTATCAGAAAATCTGACTTATGACTTATCTGTCGTCTCAGAAATCTTCTCTCTAAGCACTCCTTTTATAGACTCAATTAGGCCATTTAATTTAATTAAAAAATCATCAAAATAACAGTCATTTTGAAGCACTAGGTCGAAATTATCATGGGCTATAGGCCCGTGAAATTTCTCATTTGATTATAAGCCCATTGGACTTAAAATCAAGGCCTGTATTATTTTCTATTGATTTAATTAATTAAATAATTATTTAAATCCTTTATCAAATTAATTATTTATAATTTGAACCTTGATTTAAATTTATTTATTAATTTAGATACCAATTTATCTTAATTAATAAATCTGCCATAATTTCTCTTTTCTTCTCAAAATTACACAACTCTGTGAAACTATCCAAAATTGACCTGGTCAACTTTGATAATTCTAATTGATAATTAAATCAATTAATTGAGACTATCTAGATGATTTTATCCAAGGTACAATGGGGACCATGGGCCTATGAAATCAAGCTCCAATAAGTTATCATAAATCTAACAAATAAATTTACTAACTTATTAATTCCTCGTGACTCCACTATAGACTTGGAATTGCACTCTTGAATTCATAGAACGCTCTATAACAAATATAGATACGCTATTAATTATCCATTGTTACAACCATAATTGTCACTCAATCCTCTATAGACGGTCTACAATGAGATAGGACTAAAATACCGTTTTACCCCTCATTGTATTTTATCCTTAAAACACTTAGTTCCTTGTAAATGATATTTCAATAAACTAATTTAATTACTGAAATGAGATCTCTATCATTTAACACCTTGAACCAAACTAAAAGGAAACCGTCGTTTCACTTCTTCATTAGAAGCTATAGATGTTCATATCTATGATTAACACTCCCACTCAATTATACTACCGAGTTCCCAAGATGTAAGTATGGGCTAGTCCGTAGGGTAAGCTGGTAAAGAACAAGTCAAAGAACTCAAATAATACAATCAGTTAGAATACTAACCACTCAGAATAGAGATTGAATTGACCTATGGTCAAATATATGATATGACTAGAATAGATAATAACGACATGTTTACTTATCTTATCAACTGTCAATATCGGTCCTGTCCGATGTAACATATACATCCGATCTTATCTACTTTGCTAATGTTCTAGAAAGAACATAACACTGTAATGTGTAAGTAGATCATATCGTAGATTGGAAAGTCAGTGTAAATCCAGTGCACTGACTAATCTTAGGACTAACTTATTTTGAACATATAATCATATTTATATTCCACTGTGATTACGTCACTATAAATAAGATTAGCTATATGCTCGGGATTTAATAGAAGTTTATATTAAACAAATAATCAATAAAACATGTGAGCAAAGTGATTGACCAAGTCAAAAATTGATTTCTATTATTTTATTGATAATAAAATGAGATTACAAAGAATTTGGGTTTTAATTAGGGCATAAAACCCCAACAAACTCCCACTTGCACTAATTGAAACTAATGCCTTAATTATACTAATCCCATCTCCTTGATATGCTTATCAAATGTAGCTTCTGGTAGTGTCTTTGTAAACGGATCTACAAGATTGTCTTCAGTTGCAATCTTCATAACCTTCACATCTCCCCTGGCCACATATTCTCGAATAATGTGATACTTACTTTCTATATGCTTACTCCTCTTGTGACTTCGAGGTTCTTTCGAGTTGGCTATCGCTCCTGTATTGTCACAAAACAACACAAGCGGTTTATCCATTTCTGGAATAACACCAAGATCCGAATAGAACTTCTTTAGCCAGACTATTTCCTTAGCTGCTTCTGACGCGGCTATGTACTCAGCCTCCATGGTGGAATCTGAGATTGCAGATTGCTTTACGCTTCTCCAAATCACAGCTCCACCCCCAAGAGTAAACACCATTCCAGAAGTAGACTTTCTGTCATCGACATTAGTCTGAAAATCTGAATCGGTGTAGCCTACAAGGTTCAGAACACCACCCTTGTAGACTAACATATAATCCCTAGTCTGTCTCAAATACTTCAGGATGTGCTTAACTGCTATCCAATGTTCCGGTCCTGGGTTTGACTTATACCTGCTCACTACTCCCATTGCATAGCAGATATCTGGTCTAGTACACAACATGGCATACATCAGACTTCCAACTGTAGATGCGTAAGGAACTTCTCTCATTGCATCTTCCTCTTCAGGAGTCTGGGGAGACTGCTTCTTTGAAAGATGAATTCCATGGCGGGACGGTAGACATCCTTTCTTGGAATTTGTCATTGAGAAACGTTCAAGCATTTTATCAATGTAAGCTGCTTGATATAGAGCTAAAAGTTTGTTCTTTCTATCCCTGATGATTTGGATACCTAGAACATAACTTGCTTCACCCAAATCCTTCATCTGGAATTGAGTGCTCAGCCAATTCTTCACATCTGATAATTTCTTAACATTGTTTTCAATGAGTAAGATATCATCTACATAAAGAACCAGGAATACCACTATTTGATTTGCCTTTAGTTGGTAAACACAGGGCTCATCAATATTTTGTTCAAAGCCATAGGTTTTGATTATTTCATCAAACCTAAGATTCCAGGAACGAGAAGCTTGCTTAAGTCCATAGATGGACCTATTCAACTTGCAAACTTTTCCTTCTTGTCCAGATACTTTAAATCCTTCTGGCTGATCCATATAAATGACTTCGTCAAGCTTTCCATTAAGAAAAGCTGTCTTGACATCCATTTTCCAGATCTCATAGTCGAGAGCGGCTGCTATGGATAGGAGGATGCGAATGGATTTGAGCATGGCTACCGGACTAAAAGTTTCCTCATAGTCCACACCTTCTCTTTGGGTATAACCCTTTGCCACTAATCGAGCTTTATAAGTCTCGATATTTCCATCAACACCTCGTTTCTTCTTGTAGATCCACTTGCACCCAATGGCCCTAAAGTCACTAGGTGCTTCCACAAGATCCCAGATGGAATTTGAGTACATAGACTCCATTTCCTATTTCATGGCTTCGAGCCATAGTTCCTTTTCAAGGCTAGCCATTGCTTGTTTGAAAGACAATGGATCATCATCACTAGTGTCACCAACAACCATATTGGTTTCACCATCCAAACCTTAGCGAACTGGGTTTCTAGAAACCCTCCCACTACGACGAGGCTCCGTGACTGTTTGCTCAGGAACAGTGGTACTTTCTTCATTTAAATCGACTTGCGTCGGTTGTACATGAAGAGTGGGAATTTCATCATCAACACGTGTTGATGACGATGGAACATTGGTTGGAGTCAATTCTTTAACCATCTCCTCTAAAACTACTTTGCTGCGAGGTTTAAAGTTCTGGACATAGTCATTTTCCAGAAAAGTAGCATTTGTATAAGTAAACACTTTCTTTTCTGAATCACTATAGAAAAGTCCACCCCGAGTACCTTTAGGATAGCCAACAAACATGCAAACTTCAATTCGCGGTTCTAGCTTTCCCTCCTTTTTCCTCAGGACGTGAGCGGGACACCCCCAGATTCTATAATGGCGTAAACTAGGTTCACGACCATTCCAGCATTCTAAAGGTGTTTTGGGGATTGATTTTGACGGCACGACATTGAGAATGTCATTTGCGGTTTCAATTGCATGTCCCCAGAACGAAGTTGGTAGAGTTGAGTAACTAAGCATGCATCTAACCATTTCCAATAAAGTTCTGTTTCGGCGTTCCGCTACACCATTTTGTTGCGGAGTACCTGGGGCAGTAAGTTGTGATAAAATCCCAAGTTCAGTTAAATGATCTTGGAACTGCATATCCAAATATTCTCCACCCCTATCAGATCGCAAGATCTTTAACCTTTTACCTAATTGGTTCTGAGCCATTTCTAGGAATTCCTGAAACTTTGAAAATGTTTCTGATTTCCTATGCATTAGGTAAAGACATGAGTATCTAGAGTAATCATCAATGAAAGTGACGAAATACTCAAAACCACCCCTGGCTTGTATATTCAAAGGTCCGCAAACATCTGAATGCACAAGACCAAGTGGTTCTTTGGCCCTATCACCCTTTGCAGAGAATGGACGCTTGGTCAGTTTGCCTTCTAGACAAGATTCACAAACAGGTAATTCACCTAAGGTGAGTTCCCTCAAAGGTCCATCCTTTGTAAGTCTTTGAATCCTATCATAGCCAATGTGACCTAGTCTCAAGTGCCATAAATACGTCATGTTTTTGTTATCGGTCTTTAGACGTTTATTGGTCCTAGCTTTAGCTACTTTGAATAAATCATTGTTAAGAGCAAGGGGTTCGTTAGGTCGCAGAATATAAAGCCCATTTTTCCAAACATGCAATACACAATTATGTTCCATTGAAAGAAATAGATATATTAAAACTTGTGAAAGTCATAACAAATCGTTCTAATTGCAACATGGAAACTTAAATTAAATTTCTACTAAAATCCAGAATAAAAAATACATCTTTTTAAATTAAAAATCTATTTCCGAACTTCAGACGAGCTATTCCTCTAGCTTGGACCGCAATGAATACTCCGTTCCCAACTCTAAGCTTTAAGCCGCCTTCGTTCACGTCCTCCCACGATTCAAGAAGCTGTAAAGAGTTACAAACATGGTTAGTAGATCCAGAATCAATAATCCAAACGGATTTATCATTCTCTAAAACACATGTTTCCAAGATAAATGAACTATAATCATTACCTTTGTTTTTAGCTGCTAGAAACTTAGGGCAATCTCGTTTCCAATGTCCCTTCTCTTTGCAGTGAAAACATATCTTTACCTTTCTTGTTTTTCATGCTCTTCCCCTTAGGCGTCTGTGCACGTGGTTGTGCACTTGTCTTTGCAGCCTTTGCAGGCTTGGGGTTGTTGTTTTGTCCACCTTTCCTCTTGTTTCTAGCTTTCGAAGATGAAGCTGGGTTAGCTTCAGCCTTAGCTAGATCAACAGCAACATCAGTAATCCTATTTTCACCTCCTTTACTAGGTCCACCCATGACAGGTTCAATAATCTGAAGCTCGTTCATGGGCTGCGTCAGACCATAGTTGAGTTGAGCACGAACGTGCAGACACAGTGCCATCCGAGAATTTACGGTGCCATCACAAACGTGCAGAGACGGTGCTATCCAAGCATTTACGGTACCATCACGAGCATTGACGAAGCCATCACTAAGGTGCGGACACGATGCTTGTTCTGAAGATTCCTTAATCATGACGAACTCGGAGTTGTCACCAATCAACTTTATGTTGATATTCTGCTTCCAATTATGGAAGTTTTCTCTAGTGAGTTTCTCCATCGAAAGTTGAGAAAGGATGGGAGTAGACATAGACACTACTTAGCTTAAAACTACAAATCATCAATAAAATAGAAATCAATCACATTTGCTCAATAAAACTTCTATTCACACAAATTTCAAGAAATAGCACAACATATACCAAAAATATGTAAGATATGAGAAAAAAATACCAAAAACAATCATATCTTGATTTCTTTAGGTTTTTAACTAATCTATGATACCCTTGTCCCGGTTGGCGAGAGTAAAAAATACCACTAGTTAAATAGAGTTGTAAACTCATTTAATAATGGACACCACTATTAACAACCTACTATTCGATCAAAATAAGAAAACAAAATCTCTTATTTTATGAGCTAGACCCACGGTTTCAATAATCATAGATTTAGTTCTAGTAGTCACCGTAGGGGTGAGTCTAGTAGAATTTGACCCATAATTATCTATCTTTCGAAATCTAACCTTGTCAAAATAACTAATGAACACCTTCCGTAGGGGGACGAATCAAAGCGCCTCGAGGCCCCATTAAGCTATTGACTATGTTAAACCAACGATGGAGATCGAATAAAATTCTTAAAATAAGCTCATTATAAAATTAAAAATAGTATTTTTATTATTTATTTTTAGAAAATTAATGACTATGGTTTTCCCAAAAAAATTAAACAGATTAAAATTTTTAAAACCAAAGTCCTATAATTTCTTATTAATTCTAAAGTGTCACATTGAAACAAATTCAATTAATTTAGAATTAATTTGTTGCTAATCAATATTTAGGTTTAACTAATATAATGAACCTATACAATTAAGTCCAACTCACGTAAATGGGCCTTAACAATTGGGCTTGTATGGAGGAGGGCTGGTACCAGTATGTCGTTCCCACTACAAAGACCCCCTATCTTCCATACAAGGTCCAAAAGACAGGAATTTAAACCTTCGTTTTATTAATTGTTATTAATTGATTAGGCCCACTATAGTCATGCAAAGCAAATGGGCCTTCACAAGTGGAATCACCCACAAGAGAGGAATTTAAACTTTACATTTTCTAATGGGCCCAAATAAAACCTATCATTTTTATGAATATTTTATTTGGCAAAATACCATATTTCTAACAAACATATGTGCCACTATATGCATCTAAACCCAATTGCAAAAATACCACATATAGTGCAAACAGACATGTTATAATTGGATGGGCCTAATCATGTTACTATATGAGCAATTCTATGAATTTATGCAAAAATACCACAATTTATTTCATTTGCAAAAATACCACAATTAATTATCTAGAATTTATAAAAAAAATTCAAATTAATTAAATTGTTACAAAAATAAGTCAATTTAAATGAAATTTATCAACAATTAACAATAGTTAATTTAAATTTCATTTATCAACAATCAACTTGATTTTAGGTTAATTTAAAAATATATATTAATTTAATTTAAATAGGATTTATCAACAATTAACCAAAGTTAATTTAAATCCCATTTATTAAAAAAAATATTTTATTTATTGGCTGAAAAAAAATGATATTTTTCAAAATTTAACCAATTTTAAATTTTAAAATCAATATCTAAACTATTTTCAAAAAATATCTTGTGTTGTTACAACTATTATCTAATATTTTAACCATTTAAAAATAATAAAATACAAATAGTTATAACAAGCCTAAAATATCTTAAATAGTTAAACAAATTCAAATATCCATAAAAATATCTAACTAACAATATTAAATTTCAAATACTTTAAATATTAAAAACTATAGAATAAAAAGATATTTATATTTTCAAATAAAGATTTAATAAAAATATCAAGAATTTAAATGAAAATATCTTAAATATCTAATATCATAATTCTAATATTTAATATATTAAAAGATTTAAAATTAAGTTGTTAGATTATTTTTAAATTTGAATTTGAATGTTTGTAGAAAATATCTAAATATTTAAATCTCAACTAACAAAGATATCTTTATTTTAAAAAAAAAATTAAATGATGAAACAAAAAAGATATTTTTGGTTTTGATTATAAATAATTTATTTCTACAAATTTTAATTTAAAAAAATATTGTTTTTTAATTTTTTTTTGGGATGAATAGTACATGTGGTACTGTTCATCGTGCTGGTGTGCGTGGGCGCGCGCGGGTGGCGCATGGAGGCGCGCGGGCGTGCGCACGGGTGGCGCGCGGAGGCGCGCGGGCATGCGCATGGGTGCGCGCATGGGCAGCCAGGCCAAAAAAATCCAAAATTTTTTTTGAGCAATTTTTCAAACAAAAACCATTTTCTAATTAATTTTTAACATGTTTCACACAAAATAAAGCATATATAAAAATTAATAGCATAGAAAACACAACAAAATAACCTAAAAATTGCTAAAATTCACATAAAATCAATATACTCATAAAAACATGAAAACCATCCAATTATTCAAACAAATCAAATAATCCAATTTTAAACATGTTTATGCATGAAAATAAAGATTACCAAAGGCTCTGAGGCCAGTTGTTGGAAAAAGCTTATACAGGATCTTTATTTATTTTCATGTATATCTAATATTAAACAAATTAATACGAGATAGCCTAAAATATGTTTTTAAAATTGAATTCAAGAGAAACAAAGAATAGAATACTTACAGTATACGCAGCGGAATTAAAGAGTCCTTCCTTCAGTTTCTCTAACTCTTGTATCCTCTCTGTCGCAGAGTATTATCAAGAAACTGAACCGATCTTCTATTTTCTTCACGATCTTCCAATGTATCCTTAGAACCACCTAGACTAGTGTGGGCAATTCTCAACACATGAGTTAGATATAGAGAGAAGAAGAGAAAGTAACAAAGTGGCTTAGAAAATGACTTGTGTTTAGAGAGAATATAAAACTATCAGAAAATCTGACTTGTGACTTATCTGTCGTCTCAGAAATCTTCTCTCTAAGCACTCATTTTATAGACTCAATTAGGCCATTTAATTTAATTAAAAAATCATCAAAATAACAGCCATTTTGAAGCACTAGGTCGAAATTATCATGGGCTATAGGCCCGTGAAATTTCCCATTTGATTATAAGCCCATTAGACTTAAAATCAAGGCCTGTATTATTTTCTATTGATTTAATTAATTAAATAATTATTTAAATCCTTTATCAAATTAATTATTTATAATTTGAACCTTGATTTGAATTTATTTACTAATTTAGATACCAATTTATCTTAATTAATAAATCTGCCATAATTTCTCTTTTCTTCTCAAAATTACATAACTCTGTGAAACTATCCAAAATTGACCTGGTCAACTTTGATAATTCTAATTGATAATTAAATCAATTAATTGGGACTATCTAGATGATTTTATCCAAGGTACAATGGGGACCATGGGCCTATGAAATCAAGCTCCAATAAGTTATCATAAATCTAACAAATAAATTCACTAACTTATTAATTCCTCGTGACTCCACTATAGACTTGGAATTGCACTCTTGAATTCATAGAACACTCTATAACAAATATAGATACGCTATTAATTATCCATTGTTACAACCATAATTGTCACTCAATCCTCTATAGACGGTCTACAATGAGATAGGACTAAAATACCGTATTACCCCTCATTGTATTTTATCCTTAAAACACTTAGTTCCTTGTAAATGATATTTCAATAAACTAATTTAATTACTGAAATGAGATCTCTATCATTTAACACCTTGAACCAAACTAAAAGGAAACCATAATTTCACTTCTTCATTAGAAGCTATAGATGTTCATATCTATGATTAACACTCCCACTCAATTATACTACCGAGTTCCCAAGATGTAAGTATGGGCTAGTCCGTAGGGTAAGCTGGTAACGAACAAGTCAAAGAACTCAAATAATACAATCAGTTAGAATACTAACCACTCAGAATAGAGATTGAATTGACCTATGGTCAAATATATGATATGACTAGAATAGATAATAACGACATGTTTACTTATCTTATCAACTGTCAATATCGGTCCTGTCCGATGTAACATATACATCCGATCTTATCTACTTTGCTAATGTTCTGGAAAGAACATAACACTGTAATGTGTAAGTAGATCATATCGTAAATTGGCAAGTCAGTGTAAATCCGGTGCACTGACTAATCTTAGGACTAACTTATTTTGAACATATAATCATATTTATATTCCACTGTGATTACGTCACTATAAATAAGATTAGCTATATGCTCGAGATTTAATAGAAGTTTATATTAAACAAATAATCAATAAAACATGTGAGCAAAGTGATTGACCAAGTCAAAAATTGATTTCTATTCTTTTAATGATAATAAAATGAGATTACAAAGAATTTGGGTTTTAATTAGGGCATAAAACCCCAACACTAGCAACTTTGCTGAACTCATTCTTCGAAGAAGATCAGTGCTTTCGAGCCTGCAACTTAAGCTCGAACAATGTCACTCATGCTCGAGTGTTAATAACTGACAAAACTTGGAGTCATGTCAATTTATACAAGTGTACAACCAACACTTGTTATTTTCGAGCCTGTATTTCGAGGCTATTTATTTATTTTCGAAATTTGAATGTAATATATTGTTTTTACATATATGTTAAAATATTTAAATTTTGAAAAGTTACAGGTACACTACTACATGCATATTTTTTTAATATTTTAATATTATTTATGTATTTTTAAATTAATATGTCATCATTTTATTTAAATTTTTAAACAATTTTATAACTACTATTAAAAACAATGCTCAACATTTTGAAAAGAAAGGGTAGGAAAAAAAAATACATAAATACAATTAAAAAAATACTATCCAATATATAACAATTTCACATATGATATTCACATCACTTGAAGTTGAGTAAAACGAATGACTATTTGTGTTTTTTCTTTTTACACATTCAGGAAAAGAAAAAAATAATTACGTTTTTATATTCATTATTAATTTGTATTATACATGAAATTAATACTTCAGTATTGACAATTTCACTTTAGATCTATCACAAATAAAAAAAAAATTTCTTAAATATTTATAAGATGAAATAACTTATGCTTTTAATGATGACAAAATAAAAAATACCTGAAGTTGGGGGAAATAATTTCTATGGATGGAAAGAATATATTTAATTTTTATTAATGAAATTATGATATATATGTTTATATGAAAAGTGTGTAGATTACATTTTTTTTTTTGTTTTAATGGTTTCTTTTGTTAATTTTAACGGAATATTCTAAATATTTAACAGAATATATTTTTAAAAATAATTAAAAATAGATATTTATTAAGTATATTAATATAAATTTAAATATTAAAACTTATCATTATTATAATAATATTTAATACAAGACTACATATATAATAAATATATTAATATAAATTAAATTTAAATATTATAAAATATAATTATTATAATAATATATAATACGAGACTAGATATTTAATAATTATATTATAGTAAATTGCGGATAAAATACCTAATGCTTTCAAAATATTTCACTTTTATACTCAATCTTTTTTTTGGCGGTAAATATACTCAATGTCTTCAAAATATTTCACTTTTATACCGAAACATGTTTTTAGTAGTAAATATATCCAATGTTTTTAAAATATTGCACTTTTATACTTATTTTTTTTTTATTTTGATAAATAATAAGAATGTAAATGAAAAATATAGGTTTTTAATTTGTTGACACCGTTTTTCATCAACGTAAATAGTAGAGCAATCAAGCAAATGGAAAATGGAGCGAATGAATTTAAAGAAGAAGATAAGAATGTTTTTACGTGGTTTAGTAGTTAATTCTGCCTAGTCCACCAGTCTATATTATTAAGACTTGGAGTTTTCTGGAAATTATTCAGAGATGAACTACCCAGAGCTTTTTCTCAAGAAGTCAGAAATCAGAGAATCGGTCCCTTACAAGTGGTGATTCCTTCTCCATTTATAGGGAATGTTACAGAGTTCATTTCCACACATTTCGTGAAGATATTCCGTATATCAATTGAAATAATGATATTAGATGCAATATCTCCTATATACATGGAAACGTCCCATGAAAATCGAGAACGGATAACAGGTTAAATGGTATCCCTTAAATATTGGGATTTCACAACAATAAATATGTTCACACGTAATGGGCTATCACAGGTGACTCATCAGGTCTTCGAGATCAGCAACCGACATTGTGACTGTCAAGACTTACGGAACTGTTACGAACTTGTCACCCAACTTTAGGTCATGCTCATGATAGGTAGGTACTGTCGAGGTTGTCACACCCGAGCTTGCACTTCCCAAGTTTGGACTGTCTTATTTGAAGACAATCTGTAAAAGATATATCCCAGTGTCGTGCCATTTCGAACTCAGAAAATATCCCGAGGTTACACATCTTTGAGGTCATCGTTCTACTTCAGAGATTTTACGGCTGGACCATATGATGTTTTCATACATTTCGAGCTCACACCTGACGAGCCCAGTTTTTGGGGTCATAACCTCTTGTCTCGAAATCTGGGTGTAACATTTTTCCCCTCAAAAGTATCAGTTCGAATCTTATGAGAAGGAACCTTTTGAACTGCTCCTCTTGGAAACTGTACCATCAAATACACTCGAGTGTGGACACGCGTCAGCTGGGCATTGACCAACCAAAGTACTTGAGTGCCTTGGAATCCTGCCCACGCTCGTTCGCCTGCCAACTTTATGGTACTATCATCTCATTGGTCCCTGACCATCGGATCGGATACGAAATCTGGCCAATGGCCCAGATTAGTTCGAATTTGAACATTCCCAGGGGTCTATAAATACATTTCCACCATCTTCCCCATTTTACTTTTGCCTTCAAGCTTTCAGAGAGAGAAAAGGAGAAAAACCAGAAATTTCTTTGCCCAGCTCTTGCATGTTCTCCAAGCCGAGAAGACAAAGCAACATTGGCCTCTTCGACTCTGTGAGATCGTCTTTGCAACCACTTATTCGGTCATCAATCTCTCTGTTTTCGCCGACTACATTGTGTAAGTTTAAGTTCTTAGTTTTTTATGCTCATGTACATGCATTGTTTTCATGCATGTTTATATTGTTGCACTGTTGGTTCACTTACTAGTTTTTCACACTAGAGTATTTAGCCGATAAGTATTATTATTAAGTTCTAATATCATGGGTTCCAAACCCAAATTATGTGTAATAGATCCAAATACGATTCTTTTACTGAGTTTTTGAATTTCGGATGACATATCGTGTGCACCAAGATACTGGGTATAAGATTAGGGTTTTCAAATTGCACGTTTCCCAAAAAATATCACTTTTTGAGTAACCGCCAACTTTTTTCCCTGAAATATCGGGATCTTCAAAAATAAATCCACCTTCCTTTCTTTCTGTGGAATACACGCTCCGAGACTGGCCTCGTCCTTTGGATCGAGTTGCCCCGTAGCCTCGATCATTTGAGCTTAAGTCATCCTGATTTTCATTCTTGATTTCTTGTTTGCTTGGCCCTCACCCTTTTGCTCTTTGCTAGATGCCGCAGAACTTGGAGAAGCGGTGCGGGTCAAGGCTCACAATTCCTTACTCACTGAAAACTCCGAGCCCGGAGTCACCTTTCACTGGAGTCCACGCTTGATTTGGGAGCACCAACTAAGGCGTGAGCAAGAAGAAACCTGAGATCACTTTCGACGTCAAATCGACGAAGACGAGGAGAGGAAAAGGAAGAGACTTAGGGTCGCCATCTACCCAGATCCAGACTCCGAGCTCAGACTAATCCTCATCGATCCCACTCTTAGAGTAACAATCGCCTTCAAGCCAGGGGACCTTCAATTTTCACTGATGGGAGAACTATCTACCTCACAGTCAACCTCCATTCCCACCTCGAAGGGAGAATTCTTCGAGGTCGAGCACTACTGGAGCTCGGTTTCTTCACTGGGGCAGATCTCTGAGATTTTGTCTCTCCACAGGATCAGACTATCAGGCTTGCTGAGGTGTCGAGCCCCGACCTCCCACGAACGAAGCTGTCGTGCTTCGGGAGATGGGCACCCCGACAACAAGGTGAAGTACGCGGCCTGGAGCACTTGAAGGCAGGGGCTTTATTGCCCTTAAAGTCCTTTTTCACGGACTTTTTAGACTTTTTCAGGCTTGCCCCTTTCCAGCTCAACACCAATTCATACGGGGTTTTGTCAGCCTTGAGGTCGCTCTTCCATGAGCTAAAGTGGGAAGGACCTTCACCAAAGGAGATTCTGTATCTCTTTTTCTTGAAAAGCAATCCCTCCTGAGCTCAGGGAGGAGACGGCTTCTACTACCTTTCGAGCTATCCCAAGGAGAAGAAAATCTTTGAGTATTTACCCAACCACCCCCCCAATTTCAAGAAGGCTTTCTTTTGGACAGATGGCCTGGCTCCTTCCAGATATTATTCGTTCAGATGGATTTGTAAGTATAAAAAATCTCTTCTTTTTGCGCTCGAATTTTTTGCTTAGGCTCGAATCACTCATGTTATGTTTATTTCTTCAGCCAATTATCATTGGCCTTCTTCCTCCGATAAGATGAAAGAGCACAAGGAGACCTTGCTCCAATTACCTTATAGTAGGCGCTCCCTTTCCTATCTTCTTCATGAAGATATGCTTCGAGCTTGCGGGCTTCTGGAAAAGGATCAGTCTACAAATGACTGGTCCAACAATAAATATACCAAGTGGGAGTTTGTGCCTCTCCCAACTGGCAGCCTTCCTCCGAGGCGCAGTTCTAAGCAACAACCCCCAACTCGACGTCCCAGGAGTCCGCAATCAGTGAATGAGGCAAATGACGAGGCCTCGAGCTCGAGCGACAGAGGTACAGTCATCCATAGCTCGGACTTATGGTCTCCATCATTACTTAAGCATAAGCCAGACAGATTAGTCTTGTGTGAAGATGATAGGGACCATTTTTATGTATGGTCCTGGGTAGATGAGAGAGTACATAGGTTCGATAGTTGGCTAGGGAAATATGACACTATGTATAGTCTAAATGAGGTATGGAATGGGATAGTTGTTCAATATGGGACAAATGATTATAGAGACCTTTCGAGGTTGACTTCCACGTATAGGGAAGGTACTCCCCCCGCCTCCTCTGAAGGTGGGGGAATTACGTGGTCGCCGAGCACGAGCTCAGGGGAGAGTTCCAGTTAGGTTTCTCTTTACTTGTCCTTTTATTCCTTGCCTATCTGCATCATGCTAACTTTTTGTCTTGGAATTTCTTATAATGCGGTGTAATTGTGCAGGTGTTATGGACTCCGACCTCGACACTGTGCTCACCAGTGACGAGGGGGCCTAGAGGAGTAAGTGCCCAAGGGGCTCGCAGAGGTCAGATCATCCTGCCAACGTCCTTAAGCGGACTGAGAAAACTCCTCCTCCTCCAGCTCCCACTGTTACGAGCTTGGTTGTGGATCTTGCTTCCCAGGTTGAAGCTTCCACCACAGATGTCCCTCCTGTGCCTCCTACTATCCTGGTCCGCCCAATTCTCGGCCCTCCTCCAAAGAAGCCAGCGTCGAAAGAGTGCATGCTGTCAATTTCTACTCATGTTGATGAGTATGTTGTTGATAGCGCTGCTGGGACTCATGAGGCTACTCTCGACTTAGACATCTTGTCTCGGGTAGGCCAGAGTATCAGCAGCTTCGAGGCTCCTCAGTGGCAGTTTTTGAACAATGCTCGGGACTGCAACACCCTTTATGATAAGAGTGTCGAGCTCGTTGTTGCGGTAATTTCTCTCGATTTACCGTTTATTGTACTTATGCTTAACATGCATTCTAATTGGTTTTGTTTGTGTTTCAGTCTCTTGCTGCCATTGCTCAACTTAACTACAAGTTGAGAAACAAGGTCCACTCGAGCATCTCCTATGCCCAAGAGGCTAAGAATCTTCAGCTTAAGCTCACTGACGAGTATAAGGCCACGAAGGAAAAGATGGAAGCTGAAGCTTAACTACAAGTTGAGCAACGAGGTCCACTCGAGGGATTGTGGCGAACCGTTGACACTTGTCGCATTTCTTGACGTAATCAAACAAATCTGCTTTGATGGTAGGCCAAAAGTACCCTTGGCGTATGATTTTCTTGGATAGGCTATGCCCCTCGGTGTTGTCTGCACAGAATCCTTCATGAATCTCTTCTATGATCTTCTTAGCCTCGGGTGCAGTCACACATCGGAGTAATGGCATAGAGTATCTTCTTCTATATTGCCTTCCATCCACAATGGTGTACCTGGGAATCTGATACATCAGTTTTTGAGCCTTGGTCCGTTCTGTTTGGAGAATTCCGGTTTCAAGGTACTCAATTATCGAGGTCATCTAGGTTGACTCAGAGTTAATCATGCAGACATCTTCCTATTTAGGCTCGCGTATACTGGATGTCGATAGATGTTCGATTGGCACGACGTTTAGCTCATCGATCTCGGTGGATGTGGCAAGTCTAGCTAGGGCGCCTGCATTTGAATTTTTCTCTTGGGGAACCTACTCTATCGTGTAAAATTCGAAATGCTCAAGTACTGCTTTTGTTTTTTCTAAATATGCAGCCATTCTTGTCCCAGGAGCCTAGTATTCACCTAAGATTTGGTTGACCACCAACTGGGAGTCACTGTAGCAATGTATCACCTTAGCCTTGAGTTCCTTGGCTATTCGAAGTCTTGCTAGTAGAGCTTCATATTCAGCCTCGTTATTTGATGCCTCGAAGTAAAATCTCAAAGCGGAGTGAAATCAACTTCCTGTTGGGGTGATCAATATTATTCCTGCCCCGACCCATTTTCATTGGAGGACCCATTAACATAAATTTTCCACAACTCGCGAGCTGGGGTTATAATTTCATCGTCAGTCATTCCAATGCATTCCACTATGAAGTCTGCTAGGGCCTATCCTCTTATGGTTGTCCTTGGATGGTAAGTGATCTCGAATTTTCTGAGTTCAACGACCAATTTTAGTAATCGGCCTGAGGCTTTTGGATTGGATAAGACCTGTCGCAGTGGTTGATCGGTCAGCACATTGATGGGGTGTGCTTGGAAGTAAGGTCGGAGCTTTTGAGATGAGTGGATTAGGCTGAGAGCCAACTTCTCCATTAAGGGGTATCTCGATTCTACCCCCAGTAACATTTTGCTGACATAGTATACTGGCTTTTGCACCTTCTATTCTTCTCGGACGAGCACGACGCTAATGTTGTCCTCGGTCGTAGCGAGATATAGGTACAAAATTTGTCCTGTGATAGGTTTTGACAAGATAGGAGGTTTCGCGAGGTGCTTCTTGAGCTCCTCAAAAGCTAGCTCACATTCCTCCGTCCACTCGAATTTTTTGCCTCCTCTCAAAACCTTGAAAAATGGAAGACAGTGGTCTGTAGATTTCGAGATAAACCTACTCAGTGTCGCCATCCGTCCAGTCAAACTTTGGACATCCTCATGCTTTCGAGGTGAGGGAATATGAATTAGAGCCTGGATCTTGTCAGGATTAGCCTCTATGCCCCGGGCATTCACAATGAAACCTAGGAACTTCCCTGACAACACTCCAAAAGAGCACTTCTGGGGATTGAGCTTCATGTCGTACTTTCGTAACACGACAAAGCACTCTTCAAGGTCGTCCACGTGGTTATTGTTATGTGTAGATTTAACTAACATATCATCAACATAAACTTCCATGTTATTACCTATCTGTTCGGAGAACATCATGTTTACGAGTCGTTGGTAAGTGGCTCCAGCATTCTTGAGCCCAAACGGTATGACATTGTACCAGTACAGTCCTTTATCTGTCACAAAACTCGTATGCTCCTGGTCCAGGGCATGCATGGAAATCTGGTTATATCCAGAATAAGCGTCCATGAACGACATAAGTCCATGCCCAGCTGTGGCATCTACAAGCTAGTCGATCCGAGGTAGGGGGAAGTAGTCCTTAGGACAAGCTTTATTGAGGTCTGAGTAATCAATATAGGTTCGCCATGTCCCATTAGGTTTCAAAACTAGCACCGGGTTGGCGACCCAATCAGGGTAGAAGGCATCTCAGATGAATCGGTTTGCCTTTAACCGGTCGACCTCTTCCTTTAGGGCCTTCTTCCTGTCGTCGTCCAAGAGTCTTCGTTTTTGCTGCTTCGGGGGAAGTTATTGTCAATATTTAGAGTGTGGCTTACCACATTCAGATTTATCCCTACCATGTCCGAATGTGACCATGCGAAAACATCTTGGTTCCTTTTCAAAAAGCAAATTAATTGTTATTTCGTTTCTTTCGGAAGGTTTTTCCCTACATTCACTGTCCTCGGAGGGTCTACTTCTACGAGCTTGACCTCTTCAAGCTCTGCTATTGGCTTGAGGTCAGCTCTTTCCTCTAATCTCAGATCAATTTCTTCGTCTATCTCGAAGACTGTCCCATCCTTATTCTGAATTATGACAAGTGTTTGTGCACTTGTCTATTTCTTTCCTCTAATGGAAATGCTATAGCATTCCCTTCCTACGATATGGTATCCTTTCAGTGTCCCGATGCCACTAGAATTTAGGAACTTAATGGCCAAATGCCTCACAGACGAAACTGCGCCCAGCCCTACTAGGGCGGGTCTACCAAGCAGTACGTTGTAGGCCGATGGTAGATCCACTACTACGAATTCAATCATCTTGGTTGATGAGACTGGGAAGTCTCCCAAGGTTACAGGGAGTTCGATGGATCCATGATAACTCTATATTTTAGAGTTATTAATTTAGCTTTTGGACTTAAAAAGTTAGGTGAAATTGAGTGTTTGTGCTGTTATTGTGTGGTTTTAGTCACTTTGTCTCTTAACTTTGTTTGTGTAATTTGTTTTAATTAATGATAAATCTTGTGGAAAATAATGGAATTATGTTCTAAAAATGTGGTATTTATTTTGAAGGCATAGCTAGAGGGTGCTTGGAAAGCTTAGTGAAGCATGTGGAAGGAAATCATATTAGAGCTGAAATTCTGGCTGTTGTTGCAACATCAATCAACTTTGCTGCAGCAAAGTATGGACAGTCAGCAACATAAAGTCTGCACACTTGGCATGTACTTAGATGAGGTGGAAAGGAGCTGCAACTTCTGAAAAGGAACAGAATATTGCCCCCCACGTGTAGAGAGAGAAGGAGAGGATTTATACCCTTTGTGAGCCCAAAAAAAGGGTTATCTTCTTCACCCAAGAAAATAGAGAAAAGAGGAAGAGAACCAGCTACCCAAAGCTCCATTAAAGGGGTTTATTTCTGAATTTCTTGGAGCTGAATCATCAAGAAGAGAAGAGGAAAGAGAAGGAAGCTAGAAGAAGAAGAGGATTAAGAGTTAGAAGACAAGAAGAGAATATATCTATCAACTTGGCTTGTTTTTCTAAACTCAACTTTCATATAATTTTATTTTCTTTTTCTTCCTTTCTTGAACTCTTGAGATAATGCTGAATATTTATTGTGGTGATTTGGGTATTTTTACTATGACTTAAGTTATTTGTGTTAGGGATATTGATGAACCCTAATTTGCAATTGCCCCCAAATTGTTGACTATTTTATGAAATTTTTCTCTTGTTCAATTGAGCTATTTTATTGTGCAAATCTCTTGCTTGAGAGTGATCAACTTATGTGAGAGACAAGCTAGTTTTAATTCCGGAAGGGTAAAAAATTAGTGGAAATGCTTGATTGATGCATGTTGATACTTTTGTATTGAATAGTGAATAACTTAGGAATATTTTATTCACCTTGCAAACTTGGCGGATTGATGCTAGGAATTATGTTCTTGAAATTAAATTTAGCATTGGAATATGTGAATCTAATTGATGGAATTTTAACATGAGCATTTGGAAAAATGGCATGTGCAATAAATTGGAAATCCTAGTTACAAGAGAACTTTGCTATGAACTTTGTTGCAACATCAGGGGCAAAACTACAAATTAGGGGGATTTGATATGCCTAACTTTTATCATCATAGTAATCACAATTTGTTATTTTCCAGCTTTATTGTTAAACGCCGAAATTAATTATCTTGTTTAGTTCTTTTTTGTCCTTTAGTTAATTTGATTAATCATAAAAAAAGGGATAATTAATTGCACCCCAAATTGTTTGATGATGATTTTTACAATACTTGTTTGGCAATCCTTGAGGAGACGATAAAAATTACTTTCATTATATTACTTGTTCAACGATTGTGTACACTTGCACACACTTAGGAAAATCCGCAACAATCCCATATAGGCAATCCCCTATCTTGAAAAGCCGTACAATGTCGTTGCACAGGCCTTTAGGTCACGAAGCGTGAGTCCCATCTTTTCTAAGGTGGCCTTATAGAGGATATTCATTGAGCTCCCATTATCAACTAGGACTTAGTGAACCCTCTTGTTTGCGAGCTGAAGGGTGATGACCAGTGGGTCGTTGTGAGGAAGCTGCACATGAGACACATCGTCCTCAATAAAAGTTATAGGTTGAGATTCAACCCTCTGCGCTTTTAGAGCTCTGGGTTCGGGTTCGTAAGGGGACCCATCACCAGTTTTCAGCTCATTCACGTATCGTTTTTGGGCGTTCCTGCTCGATTCTGCAATATGCGGTCCTCCTGAGATGGTTACGACATCTTCTCCATCAATCAGAGGGGGTTGCTCATCCTCCCTTGTTCGAGAGTTGCTGTTTTGGGCAGGCGGTGTTGTGGCTGCCCACTGGCTGGTAGAAGCCTGATTGGCAGGAGCTTCAGCCTGGGTACTTCTCTGGGGCCTTGAGGGAGCATGCTATTCTGCCGGTGGCGGAGGTTGCTCCGTTCTTCGGGTGGCAGCATTTTTGCGAGGTCGCCCACGAGGCCTGCGTGGTGGAACATGAACGTCTCGTGGAGGCGGAGCTTGGGCCTTTAGCGGAGGTGAGGCCTGAGCCGCCTGAGCCTCGGCAGCCAGTCTGGCCAACTCCTCATTACGTTTCTTGGCTTCTGCCAACTGCTTTCGCAGTTGACGATTTTCGAGCTCCACTATTGGGACATATCGTTTTGGATTATAATACATGTCCTTGTCGTCCCTGGGGGACGGTGGTCCCCGAGAGTCTGATGATCCGCTCCTTTCATCAGGGTCCGAATTCAGCATTGGCTATTTCCAGGGCGTCGGGGGTAGTCAGCCTCATCTAAAATTTCCTCCTCTGGAATGTTGGGATCATTTGCTGCCATTGTTGATTCATGGAGGCTTTTTGACTAGACTCACACACGTTCTGCTTAATGCTCTCAACGAAAGCACCAATTTGTTGACGTCATTTTTCGTCAACTTAAACAGTAGAGCAATTAAGCAAATGGAAAATGGAGCAAATGAATTTAAAGAAGAATATAAGAAGGTTTTTACGTGGTTCAGCAGTTAATTCTGCCTAGTCCACGAGTCTATATTATTAAGATTTGGAGTTTTCTGGAAATTCTTCAGAGATGAACTACCTAGAGCTTTCTCTCAAGAAGTCAGAAATCAGAGAATCAGTCCCTTACAAGTGGTGATTCCTTCTCCATTTATAGGGAAGGTTACAGAGTTCATTCCCACATATTTTGGGAAGATATTCCGTATATCAATTGAAATAATGATATGAAATGCAATATCTCCTATATACATGGAAACGTCCCATGAAAATCGGGAACGAATAACAGGTTAAATGGTATCCCTTAAATATTGGGATTACACAACAATAAATATGTTCACACATAATGGGCTATCCCAGGTGACTCATCAGGTCTTTAAGATCAACAATCGGCATTGTGACTGCCAAGACTTACGGAACTGTTACAAACTTGTCACCCAACTTCAGGCCATGCTCGGGATAGGTAGGTATTGTCGAGGTTGTCACACCCAAGCTTGCACTTCCCAAGTTCGGGCTGTCTTATCTGAAGACAATCGGTAAAAGATATATCCCAGTGTCGTGCCATTTTGAACTCAGAAAATATCCCGAGGTTACACATCTTCGAGGTCGTCCTTTTACTTCAGAGATTTTACAGCTGGATCATATGATGTTTTCATACATTTCGAGCTCACACCTGACGAGCCCAGTTTTCGGGGTCATAACCTCTTGTCTCGAAATCTGGGTGTAACAAAATTTTAAATTATTTTCTCTATCTTATTCTTTCTCAAAATAACTATTTTAAATTAATAAAAATGATTTAAAATAATTAAAAAATATATATTTTCCCATTAATTTAAAATAATTTTTTTAAAAAAAATGAAGGAAAAAGAATAAGGAAGTCAAATTAATTTAAAATTTAAAAACCTATATTTTATCTTCACTTTTTTATTATTTAAAAAATATGTATAAAAGTGCAACATTTTAAAAATATTAGGTATATTTAGTGCAAAAAGAAAGTTTGAGTATGAAAGGGCAACATTTTGAAGACATGGAGTATATTTACTGCAAAAAAAAAAAAATTGCGTATAGAAATGCAATATTTGGAAAATATTGGATATTTTAGTGGCAATTTACTCATTATCTTAATATAAATTTAAATGTTATAAAATATAATTATGATAATAATATATAATCCTAACCTTTTACTAATTATATTAATATGAATTGAAATGTTATAAATTATTATTAAATAATAATATTTAATATAAGAATAGATATTTAAGTTACATAATCTTAATTTTTATTAAAAATTATCATTTATATTTAAAAAAGCTTATCGTATTATTATATATATTTTAAAATACCATAAAGAATGTTTCAGTTTATTTTTTTAATATATTTATGTCATTCTTTTATATATAATATTATTTATTTATTTGAAGTTTATACAATCGTACAAATTTAATAAAAATAATATATAAATTCTATATATATACACGAAGTAGAATTCTATTTAAAAAAAAAAGTTAATTTCTTAATTACAACTAATTCTCCAAGTGAAATTAACAATCTCAAATATATGTTTGAACCTAGTGAATGATATAAAACTAAAATCTCATCAACTCATCAATAACTTAACTCATAATATTAGGAAAGAGAATGATTTTTTTATATATTTATCAAATGGTACATGAAATGGTCTTATAGGCCAACAGATACAAACACAAATAGTTAGCCATCAAACTAACATAGTCAACAAGTCTAACCAAGACTAACAGAAGCTTAACGGAATAGTACTCTAATAGCCCCCCTCAAAATGGAGTGTATACATTTTTAACACCCATTTTGGTAACAAGGGAAGTAAAAATAGAAGGAAATACAACTTTGGTAAAAACATATGCTAGATTATCTTTTCTTGTGACATGATTGATTTTGATGATGCCTTGGTTAGCCTTTTCCTGAATTATGTGACAATCGATGTCAACATGTTTTGTTCTTTAGTGGAAACCTAGGTTCTCTGAAATGTGTATCGCTACATTGTTATCACAAAAGAGAATGACAAGTCCGTTGTGTTGTGTGCCGAAGTCTTTGAGGATGGAAAGTTTCCAAGTAAGCTCATAAGTGGTATTGGCCATTGCACGGTACTCAACTTCGGCAGATGAACGAGATATTGTACTTTGTTTCTTAGATTTCCATGAAACTAATGAGTTTCCAAGAAACACACAGTAACCAGAGATGGACCTTTTAGTGTCAATGCAGTTGCCCCAATCAGCATTAGCAAATGCTTTGAGTTGAAGGGCTTGATTGAGAGTTTGTTGGTGTAGGGAGTGGAAAAATAATCCTTGGCCTGGAGTTGCTTTGAGGTATTGAAGAACCTTTTGAGCAGCATGAAGGTGAGGAAGCCGTGGTTGAAAGAGGAATTGGCTTAATCTGTTGATGGAAAAGTATACATCAGGCCTTGTAATAGTAAGATATAAAAGCTTACCAATGAGACTTCTATAAGAAGTGGCATCAGGTAATAGGTCACCAATATCCTTGCTTAATTTAAGTATGGTTCCATGGGAGTGGAGGAAGTCTTGGAACCTAAATAACTTGTGTCAGACAATAGTTGTATAGTGAAAGGACATTGAGAAACAGAAAATGCCATTTTTATTCCAACCAATTTCTAACCAAGGAAGAAACGAAGAGGACCTAAGTCCTTGAGTTTAAATTTGTTGTCTAATTTTTTTTTTGAAAGAAACAAGAGTTGATTTATTATTAGTTGTAATGAGAATGTCATCTACATATATTAATAGGGTGAGGAATACACCTAATTTTTTTTTGATGAAAGAGAGTGATCGGATGGAGATTGAGTGAAGCCATGTTGTAAGAGGGTCATGCTAAGCTTGGAGTACCATTGTCCTTGAAGCTTGTTTAAGACCATACAAGCTTTTTCTTGAGTTTGCAAAATAGATTTGGAGGAAGTTGTCCATTTTATACATAACCTTGGTGAATTTTCATGTATATAACTTTATCAAGGTCACCATGTAGACAGGCGTTCTCGATATCCATTTGGTGTAGACTCTAATTATGGATAGCTGCTAGGGCTAGGATGATTATTAAGGTGTTGAATTTCGCAACTAGGGCATAAGTTTCAATGTAGTTAGCTCCTTGTTTTTTTGTATAGCCCTTAGCTACTAATCAAGCCTTGTGTCGGTCTATTGTACCACCATGAGTGTATTTGAATTTGTATATCCATTTCTTGGCAACTGTGTTGAAACCAGAAGGAAGAGAGATAACTTCGCAAGTGTTGTTGCATTGTAAAGCTTATGGTTCCAGCTGCATAGCTGATTGCCATTCTGGTAATGTAGATGCTGATTTGTAGCTAGTTGGTTCAGTAATGGTGTTTGTAGCAAGTATGACAGCTCTGAAATGAGAAGATAACTTATTATAAGATAAATAATTTGTAATAGAATGAGATGTAGAAGAATTAATATTATTGCAAACATAGTCAGCTAAGTGTGGAGGTCGTGAAGTGTGTCTGCCAGCCCGAGTTGTGGTATCTTCTTTGGTTAAAGTGGGAGTTGTTGGGATGGAAACTTCGTCAAATTTAGACGTGTAACATGGTAAAGTAATTGGAGGAAACATGGAATCAATCAAGTTAGATTGGTTAGTACTATGAAAAGTAAACATGTTTTAGTGGAATTGAACATCACGAGAATAAAAAATTATGTTTGTCTGAAGGTCAAGCAATGTATAGGCTTTCATGCCTTTAGGATAACCAATGAATACACATTGTTTTGAGCGTGGAGAAAATTTATGACGCTGACCAACTAAGGGGGAGGCATATGCAAGACACTCAAAGGTGCTTAGATGGTCAAAAGCAGGAGCCATTTTATGTAAAAGCTGAAAAGAAGTTTGATATTTCAACAACTTAGATGGAGTCCTATTAGTGAGACAAATAGATGTTTGCACTATATAACTCCAATAAGACAATGGTAGAGTAGAGTGAAAAGAAAGAGCACGTGCAACATTAAGTATGTGTTGGTGTTTTCTCTCAACTGTTGAGTTTTGTTTAGGAGTGTCAACACAAGAGTGTTGTTGTAGTGTGCCTTTTCTTGCATAATAAAAAAGAGGAGTTTAACTCTTTAACATTGTCAAAACTAACAATTTTTATGTTGGAAGCAAATTAAGTGTTAATAAGAGTGAAAAATTTAGGGGTAATGGTGCTAACATCTAACTTAGCCTTTAGTAAGTAAATCCACGTGTATCGAGTACATTCATCAATAGTTGTGAGAAAGTATTTATATCTTTCTATACTAATAATGTGAAATGGATCCCATATATCTAAATGAATAAGATCAAAAGGAAGGGGTGGAAGATTATTATTAGAAACAAAAGGTAATTTCCTTTGCTTTGAAAAATGACAGATGCTACAATGTTTGTCATAGGGATTTTGTACGGAAAAATCAAAAGACTTATGTAAGCTTGTTGTGATGGACATAGAAGGAAAGTCGTGTAAGAAGTAACACTTGTTAATTAAATCTCCAGGTCTATTGCAATGGATTAAAATGGTTGAGGCTTCTTTGACCTAGGAGGTTGATATTGAGTTGTAGATGTTGTTGCTGCAGTAATGGTGGGAATGGATGAAACAGTGGTAGAGCCAAGAATCCGCTGGCTTTCTTCTTGAATGACAATAGAGAGGACCTTAGAGATGTTCGAGAGGGTCAAACAGAAGAATTTGAGCACGAATAGGATGATAAGACTCATTCAATCCTGTCAAGAGCTATAAAACTTGATCAAGATTGTAAAAATCATTGAGATTTTCCATTGCACCACAAGTGCATATAGCAGTAGGACGAAACTCAGCAAATTCATCCCAAAGAACATTGAGTCTAGTAAAGTATGTTTGCAAATCTTGGTTTCCTTGCTTGAGAGCAATAGCTGATTCTCTGAGTTGGAAAACTCTAGGCCCATTGCATCGATTGAAACGATAAGCCAAATCTTTCCACATAGCAGCTGCAGTGGTACAGAACATGAGGCTTTCAGCAATATTGGGGGAAACGGAATGTAAAATCTAAGAGATTGTCATGTTGTTACATCTTAGCCAATGGGATAGGTAATGATCATTGGGAGGAGGTCGGGGAAGAGATCCATCGACAAAAGTAGTCTTGTTCTTGGCTGCAAGAGAAACAAAGGTACCTCTTTTCCATGATTGATAGTTGGGACCAGTGAGAAGAGAAGTTGTGATGATATGGTTTGGGTGATCGACCGAGCTGAAGAAGTAGGGTGTGTCTTCGTCTTGAAGACGTGGCCTTGCGTGGATGTGCTCGGGAATAGGAGAAGCCCTTTGTTGAGGAATTTCAGTGGCCATTGATTCTTGATGCACACGAGGAAGAGCGATGGTCGCGGTCTTGCCATGGAGATGTGGATTTTCTGGGCAATTTGCAGAAGAGGGGACATCGCTGGTGCTGGTTTCGCCATGGGTGGCGGAGCTTCTTGTGTGTGGTCTAGCCATGGAGATGTGGAAGGGCGGCAGAGCAAAGAAGAAGGAAGAAGGGGAAAGATGGTTAGGGTTCTTTTGTATTCTCTGATACCATATTAGGAAAGAGAATGAAATTTTTATATAGGGTTTATACCTTTTTGGACCCTGTGTTTTTTCCCAATACCTGTTTGGACCCTATGTTTTGACAAATTACTTTTTGGACTCTATGTTTTGTAAAATGGTTAAAATAGAACCCTAAACCCGATTTTGGTCAATGTTTTTTCAACTAAAATCATAAATACTTTACCAAACTAACAATTCAGAAGAAAAATAAAATCATTCTGTTTAAAAACTGTGTTGTTATATTCAATTTTTTCTTTATTAAAATTGAGTTTAGGGTTCTATTTTAACTATTTTACAAAACATAAGGTCAAAAAAGTAATTTGTCAAAACATAGGGTCCAAACAGGTAATGAGAAAAAATACGGGGTCAAAAAATGTATAAACCCTTTTATTTATTAAATGGTACACCAAATAGTCTTATAGACCAAGAAATAAGAAAAGAAACAGCTAACTAACATAGCCAACAAGTCTAACCAAACTAGCAGAAGCTTAACGGCGGATGAGTATTCTAATACATAATTCTTTGAAGTCAGGCCAATCATATAATAATATGTTTGGAAAAATATCTTATCCTAACTCCATACGTCAGATGGGGCTTGGTATGACATGCATAGCCCATTTAGTATATGAAAAAGAATAACCCCAATTATTTGATCCGAATGGCGGATATATCTAAGGTTAGTGTCCACAGTAGACATAAAAGATTTCAAAGTAGAAAAGTGTCATTATTGTTAAATAATTAAAGGATACTAGATCATCATAAGATCCAAATTATTAATAGGATTATATATGCTCCATTTTGAGCCAATGAAAAATGTTCAGTTTTTAAAATGATGCATTAGGTGAACGATGGACAAAATATATAAATTAAATATGGCATACATATATTATTAAGAATAGTGGTGTCAAATCTTATTATATAACAGTACTGTTTGTTACTTCATATATAGATGTAAATTGGATTTTGTAATGGTACATCGTATATGTTAGCATTGAAATTTTCTCTTCACTTTTGAACTATGATTGCGGCTAGTTGTCTATGATATAATACCAAATTATTTAAAAGCAAAATTATAGTTGGCTTTAATAGGGTGGGAAATAATTGGGTAGGGACGGGACTGATTTTCTACCCACAATTATTAAATGATACAGCGATGGGGATATCACTCTCTGACGAGACCATTTAAATTTGTATTTATTTTTGTAATATATATTTTTTAGCTTTTTCCATATATTATTATAGCATTTTAGTAATATATAAGTATTTTTAATTTTATTTTAGATAATATTTAGTAATTTAAATCATATATATTGTTATTCCAAAATATACTTAAGTTCAATGACGTGGCAATCGGATATGACAGCCGGCAATGCATAGTCATTAAATGTTTGACTAAATGACATATTAATAGCCCATGCCCGATCAGTGTTCCATGCCGACCAGTGGTTTGCCTATATTGACCAACAGGCGTGCTTTGCCTATGTCGACCAGAGGTGTGCTTTGTCTATGTCGGCGAATGAGCTTGCCTATGTCGACCGATGGTGTGTTTGGCGTTGTCTTGGCCGACCAGTTACTTCGGGGATGGAATTGGTTCTAACAAGTTACCATCTACGTGACTCTTTGGTAAAGCCTCAGTAACAGCTTCAACCCGAATCATTCGCAAACATCCCATAATTATCTCAAACATCCCGGAATAATAGCTATATTGTTTAATTTGAATTTGTTTATTATTTATTAATTAAAGTTGTTGAAACAACCAAGGACCCCGTCAAAGCGGCATATTTTCTCATATATGATCCATGAGCCTATAAATAAATGGCTCATGGCATTATATAGGGGGATCAAATTCTGAGAGAAAAAGGAGAGAGTCTACTTTGGAGATTTGGGACCATCATTTGGGGCATTATGAGAGTATTTACTGAGAGTTTAGAGAGAGAAACACTATATCTTTTTACGTGCACTTGAGAAACTTAGATGACTCAGTTTCATCGAATGTTAAGTGTACGCTGAATATATCACAACTCCAAGTGGATTAAGCTATTACCAACATATTGAGGCTGAACCACTATAAAAAGTATTGGTGTTATTTACTTTCTATTCAAGATTCTTGTCATTTTTTACGTCTACTCGCAGTTGGCCAAAATCGTGGTCAACATTTTTGGTGCTTTCATTAAGAGCATGAATAGAAGAAATACGCTGCTATCCTACCAACATGGCTCCCAATAATACTAGTATGGCCTCCAAAAATCCAGGTACATCAAAAGATCCTGCTAGGGCAGAAGGTTCTGGTCCTCGGAACCCTACGACTGAGCCCAGGGTCTTTCTCGAGGAGACAACTCCAGAAGTTGAACAACTCCAGGAAGCAATAAGCGCTTTTCAAGAGGAGATGATGCAATTCAATGCTCGATAGGAGTCTTTCGATGAGGAAATGGCCAGGCAGAAGGCTGCATTCGAGTAGCAAAAACAAGAGATGGATGCCAGGAGTGAAGAGATTAGGCGACGTCAAGAGGAGTCCGACCGGCGACATCGTGAGGCTGCACTTGCTCTAGAAGCGGCCACTCAATTGACCTAGGCCAATGCCCATATCGCAACACGAGGAACAGCCACCCAGGGAACAAGGAATAATAATGCGGGTCGAGAGATTGCTGGCAGAGCCAATTCTCAAGGACCAGACAAAACTAGGAGTAAGCCCCCTGGTCGGGAGGACGATGGGGTCTGCTCCGGAACTGCCTCGACACAAAGGGAGAACTCTAGAACCCCCTTCAGGAGCCACCGATCAGAAACCTCTAGAGCAAGAAGTCACCGGTCAGGTAGTAAGAAGACTCCACCCAGGCAGGATCAGACCAGGACTCCTCAAGATAAGAAAACTTTGCAGTTTAAAGATGGAAATGGTCGTGATGGGCAGATAGTCATCACACTGATCGGTCAAAGGATAAGAAGGCAACGAACCACAAGGAGGAAAAGACTACCCGGTACAAATCGAAAAGCCTCCATTACATCCCAGCCAGCAGTGTAGTGGGAAGGAGAAAGTCCCACGCAGTAAGCCTTCTGAAAAATCTAAGAGCATAGTGTTTGATCGATTAGGAGGACACACTTCTCGGAAGGATCAAAGGGATGTTATCAGTGACAAGAGAAGGACTGTCCCGGTCGAAGGGTGAGATCTGAACTTCCTTGCCAGTCAAGTAGAAATGTTGGATCACAGTGCACCATAGAAATGCCCGACCAGGCAGTCAAGACCTTGAGACCCCGACGATCGCCTCAGCCATCCAAGCCCAACTTGATGCATTAACGGCTGCAGTTCAAGGTTTGTCAAAACAACCTTCTAGAATGGATGCAGTAGACCACAGGAGTGACAGTCCATTTTGTGCCTGAATCAAAGCAGCCCAGCCACCGACAAAGTATAAAGCACCGATGCTGCCAGTATATACAGAAAAGGCATATCCCATAAGACATGTTGGGAAATTTGAAGACCAAATGAAGTTGCTCGGGGTAAGTGACGATTATCGTTGTAGAGTTTTCCCTACTATGTTGTCTGATACTGCCTAGGAACGGTATTGGATCCTGGATCAAAAAATGTTCTATGCAATGCTTAGTGCTGAGGAGCTGGACGTGGGGGGCTAAGTGACTACGGAGAACCTTTGGTTGGTCAGGTTGATTACCACGAACCACTCGAAAAATGCCCTTAGCATTCGGAGGCTGCAATGCGAGAGAGACCCACATTGAGGGAGGAGTTGGACCTTATCCATATTGAGGCAGTGGAGGCCATGGCGAAGGCAAACGCAGAGAAGGAGTAGGCCAGTCAGACGGAGAGGGCTGAATCCGAAGAACTTGATGCTCTTCTCAGGGGGAGGCAGCCTAACAGTGGAGCTCCCAGGGCTAGCATTTTGTGGAAAGGTAAAACGCCTCCGATTTTAACTTATGCCCCTCATTTTGAGGGCTTAGTTAGGAATAGGCAACAGTACCAAGATTATTTTACTGGAACTGTCAACAACGTGGGGCTTCCTTGCCCCATTGTTATAGATACATTGATCCTCATGCACTTGTCCTGATTCCTTCAATAGGGTAGCTTTTTGGACCTGGATGACATGGGGGACCAAATTCATTCTTTCGACCTAGGAGAGGTTAGTCGTGCCCATTCCATAGATCAGGGTTCGTCCCAGAATACTTTAGACTTAAATGTTCTTTTTATTTTTGATTGTAACCCCCACTCATTTACTTTACTGATAAATTTTCTTTTTCTGTCTATCTCAGCTGATCCAGAGATTTCCAATCCAGTGGTCAAGATGAAGGAGATGATTGAGGCCAAGGCGGCAGTAGCCAAGGCTTCGACAAAGAAGGCCACCAAGGGCCCGGCCAAAAAGAAGGTCATGGCGATGATACTCGAGGATTCAGAGCCAGACCTAGAGGCTTTTGAGAGGGATCCCCCTGCAGATTCTGTCCCGATGGTGCACGTCGAACCGGTCTCACCCAAACCTGCTCCTCTTTAGGTTATTAACTTAGATAAGGAGCTTTCTAAAGAATGAGGGACGGAGAAAAGGAAAGCAGACTTGATCAGCGCAAAGTCCTCGAAGCGGGCCAAGAGGGCAAAGACCAAGGATCCTACCCAAGCTAAGGAGCATTCCTACAGGGAAAGGTTCATTGATACGCATGAGGTGCTGAAGGCTCCAGGGCTTCCCATCAACCCAATCCTTCTTGAGGAAGGGGACCTGGTCCCTCAGAAGGAGAGGATGAAGATGGTGTCCTGGGCTTGGGATGAAGGTTAGGACAAGCGGAAGGTGGATTTTGCCAATTGTTTGGAGGCCTTCAATGCTCCCCAATAGATAGTGGACCTACTTTTAGTCGAGATCGAGTTTCGGCTTAAGTTGGGGCAGGACACGGCTCCGCTTGCTGGAGATTTATTGGCCTAGGTGGGGGCTACCATGTCTACCCTTCAGCTAACGTGATATGCCACCTTAGCTAGCCAGGTGTTATACCCAGATTTCGAGCCTTGAAAAGTGTGACCTCGAAAGCTTGATTCATAGTGAATGAACTCGTAAAGTTTGAAGTATGTTCTAGGACTAAGCATCGAGCCTGCAAAGCTGAGACGACTTCGAAGATGGTGGCCTTGAAATCCACACGAGCTCGAAGGGTAGGCCCCGAGGTTCATCTGTCCTCAGGGATGACCTCGGATCATGGGTTCCAAGCTTGACGGGTGTACGATCTCGAAGTCATGTGGCCTCGGGAGATGTTATTAGCTCGAAAGTTGATGTGAGACCTGGGAGAATAAGGCCTTGATAATATAGGATAATAACCTTGAGAATTTTAAAATGTTATCTATAAGAGATGCGGTCTACATTTATTATTGTAAATCCCCTAAAATCATGGGATATTATTTGATCAGTTATACGTCCCCTGGTCTTCAGGGGACATTTCCTTTTATATCGGATTATAGGCAGTTAAGGCCATTTGATTTATTTGCACAAAAAGAGTAACTACCCAAAATATGTGGGATAGTATTCTGCAATCTTCTCTATAAATAGAGAGGTCATGTACCATTGTAAGGGACCGAAATTTTGTGATCTTGAGAGAAAACTCTGAAGAATTCATGTTTAAAGAATTTTCAGAGATCGTCTTGAGTTTAATAAAAAAGACTCGTGGACTAGGCAGATTTAACTACTGAACCACGTAAAAATCGTGTTTTGTATTATCATATTTATATTGGCCATCACTGTTTATTGTTTACGTGCTCTTTTTTCACTGTTGACGAAAAACAACGTCAACAGTTTGGTGCTTTCATTGAGAGCCTTAAGCATTCAGTCCCTGAGTAAGTCATGGCCACTAATAATCAGAATGCTACTGAAGAAAATTACCCAAGATGTCCTGGGAAACAACCAATGGAAAACCCAGATGTCGAAGAAAGAAGTGGATCTTCCGATTCCCGGGGACCACCTGCTCCACCAAGGGATGAGGATATGTACTACAATCCTGAGCGGTATGTTCCCATTGTGGAACTTGAGAACCGACAACTGAAGCAGCAGTTGGCAGAGGCCAACAAATGGAATGAGGAGTTGGCAAGGATAGCCGCAGAAGCGCAGGTGGCTCAGCCCCCACCTCCGAGTGAAAACCAAGTCCCTCCTCCAAGGGACGTACACGTTCCTCCCCGTAGACCCCGTGGACGCCCACGGAAAGATGCTGCCACAAGAAGGCCGGCTCAACCTCCGGCACCAGTAGAGTCATCCGCTCCCCCTAGGCCTCAGAGAAATACTTGGGTTAGGGCCTCGGCAAATCCACCTGTGGAAGTACCTGCAGGAACTGAGAACAACCGAACCCGTGCAGAGGCTCGGACTCAGATACCTGGGAGCGCACCAAATGCGATCGACCCATCTCGGGCAAATTCTGGACCGTCTAGGCCGCGGCATGGATGGCAGCCACCGTCACCCATACGGTTCCCTCCATCACCTATAAGATATCCTTCGCCCCCTCGCAGGAATGCTCAACCAGTTTGAGATCAGGGTGAAAGGCGTGCGGGAGGAAGACAAGGAAACGGGGAGGCTTTCCAGGAGTGGAGAGGCGCCCCATCTGAAAAAAGTCAAACTTCTCGGTCTCGCACGGCGGAGACGAGGCGACATGGAAAGAATCCATCACGAAATAACCATGCGATGAGTTTTACCAGTGATGATTCTGGAGATACCAGGTCGGTCAGCAAGCATGACCGAGGTCGTAAGAATACTGGAAGCCGCAGAAATCGTCCTGACCTGCGAGATCACCTGAATCAAAGTCGGGGTAATGGTGACCCAATAAATCCGGACCTGAGGGATCGCTTGAATAGTCGTAGAGATCCCTTGCGGAGACGCGAGCCTGGAATTATGATCAATGACAATCGATTCCAAACAGTACCCCTTGCGGACCCAGTCCAAGAAAGAATCGATCAGCTTGAAAAGGCCTTTAGGCTTTTGAAAAATGAGCAAGATAATGATCGATATGAAGACTCTGACGAGGAGCTCGAACCGTTTGCTCCCCATATTTCCAATACTCCATTTCCTCAAGGGTTTCGGATCCCTCACGTCCCAACGTTCGAAGGAAAGACCGACCCGTATAGTCATCTGAGCACGTTCAACACCATAATGAGAGCTAGTAACGTGGGATACGAGCTCAGATGCATGTTATTTCCAGCATCATTGACAGGACCAGCTAAAAGCTGGTTCGAAAAATATAAGAGACACTCGATAACTTCTTGGGAGCAGTTGTCTAAAGACTTTAAGAAGCAGTTCAGAGCAATGATGGGGGTCAGACCAGAGGCATCAACCTTAACTAACGTTCGGCAGCAGCCGGGCGAAACGTTAAAAAGTTACCTAACAAGGTTTAATCTGGAAGTCGCCCGAGCTCGGAACGTAGATGACAATGGACACCTAATGGCTGTCCAGGCCGACGTAATGCCAGGGAGTGCCCTCTGGGACGACATGCAAAGAAAACCAGTGAGGTCCATAACCGAGTTCAACAGATGAGCACAGAGGTTTGTCAATGTAGAGGAAGCGAGGTCAACACTTAATGTGACTTCCCAGCCCGAAACTACAATGGTAAACGTCAACTCTGCCTCAACCTCGGCGGACCCATCAGCTGCAAAGCCTGTCACGAAAAACCCTCCAAGAGGAAAAAGAACGAAGGGAGTAACCCCGAGGCCGAAGGAGGAAAGAAAAAGAAAGGGGAGAGATATTTTTCCGTGTATAGAGTATACACCGAGCTCAATGAGTCTCGGGAGAACATATACCTGGCTAATGAAAACCAGGTCCCCTTTAGGCGTCCGGACCCGATGAGAAATCAAAAGTCCAAGAGGGACTCCAGTAAGTATTACCGATTTCACAGGGACACCGGGCATACAACTGATGAATGTCGACAACTGAAGGACGAGATCGAAGGATTGATCTCGAGAGGTTACTTTTGGAAATATGTCAAAAATCATAGTACTAGCTAGGCGGCCGCGAGCCAGAGAGTAGCCGCGCCTCCGACGGCACAAAACAATAATTCCCGAGCTCGGGAAGAAGATAGGCCCCCGCCGATAGATGGAGAGGATGTAATAACCATCTCGGGAGGGCCTCATCCCGCAGGAGTAGGCAGGAATGCCCAAAAGAGATACGTTAACGAGCTGAAAACTGGGGATGGGTCTCCTTATGAACCCGAACTTAGGGCTCCAAAAAGCCAGAGGATTGAAACACAACCAATAACCTTCACTGAGGAAGACGCGTCCCATGTCCAGTTTCCTCACCATGATCCACTGGTCATCACTCTCCAGCTGGCCAATAAAAGGGTCCACCGAGTTCTCATAGACAATGGGAGCTCAGTCAACATTCTCTATAAAGCAACCCTCGAGAAGATAGGACTCTCCCTTCGCGACCTGAAAGCGTGTGCAACTACTTTATACGGCTTTTCAGGAGAAGGGACCGCCTGCATGGGATCCATCGAGCTCCCCGTGACCTTGGGAGACTACCCAGTCTCATCAACCAAGATGATGGAGTTCGTGGTAGTAGACTTACCATCAGCCTACAATGTGCTGCTCGGGAGACCCGCCCTAGTCGGGCTGGGGGCAGTTTCATCAGTAAGGCACCTGGCCCTTAAGTTCCCGACCCCTAGCGGAATCGAAACATTGAAGGGAGATCAATTAGCAGGGAGGGAATGCTACAACATCTCCTTGAGAGGAAAGAAACAGACGAGCGCACAAGCACTCGCCATCATTCAAAACAAAGACGGAACGGTCTTAGAGATTGACGAAGAGATCGATCCAAGGATTGAGGAGAAAGTTGACCTCGAACCCTTAGAGGAGCTCGAAGAAATTCATCTTGAGGAAGCCGATCCCTCGAAACAGGTGAAGGCCGGAAAACACCTCCAAGATGAGACAAAATAGCAATTAATTTGCTTTTTGAAGAAAAACCAGGATGTATTCGCGTGGTCGCACTCGGACATGGTGGGAATAAGTCCGAATATAGCAAGCCACGCACTGAATATAGACAAAAGCTTCCCCCGAAGCAACAAAAGCGAAGACAACTGGACGAAGATAGAAAGAAAGCACTAAAGGAGGAGGTTGACAGGTTAAAGGTAAACCGATTCATTAGGGATGCCTTTTACCCTGACTGGGTAGCCAATCCGATGTTGGTCCCAAAGCCCAATGGAACGTGGCGAACCTGTATTGACTACTCGGATCTCAACAAAGCTTGCCCGAAAGACTGTTTTTCGTTGCCAAGGATTGACCAGCTCGTGGATGCCACGGCGGGGCATGGCCTGATGTCCTTCATGGATGCCTATTCTGGATATAACCAGATTCCCATGCATGCCCCCGACCAAGAACATACGAGCTTCATCACGGATAAGGGGCTATACTGCTATAATGTCATGCCATTCGGGCTCAAGAATGCTGGGGCCACATACCAGCGGCTCGTGAACATGATGTTTTCAGAACAAATAGGAAACAACATGGAGGTTTATGTCGATGACATGCTTGTCAAGTCTCAACTCAACAAGAACCATGTTGATGATCTCGAAGAGTGCTTCGGCATACTCCGGAAATACAACATGAAGCTAAATCTTCAGAAGTGCACTTTTGGGGTGTCTTCTGGAAAATTCCTGGGCTTTATTGTGAACTCTCGTGGAATCGAGGCTAACCCCGACAAGATCAAGGCCCTGATTGACATGCACTCACCTCGAAGGCACAAAGATGTCCAAAGTTTGACTAGCAGGATGGCAGCCCTAAGCAGATTCATCTCGAAATCTACGGACCGTGGTCTTCCATTTTTCAACCTATTGAGAGGAGGTAAGAAATTTGAATGGACGGAGGAGTGCGAGCTGGCCTTTCACGAACTCAAAAAGCACCTTGCGGAACCACCCATCCTGTCAAAACCTGAAACGGGAGAAATATTGTACCTATACCGTTCAACCACCGAACACGCAATAAGCGCAGTGCTCGTTCGAGAAGAAGAGAAGGTACAAAAACCCGTTTACTACATCAGTACAAGATTACTGGGGGCAGAGTCAAGATACCCATTGATGGAGAAGCTCGTGATCAGTTTAATTCATTCGTCTCATAAACTCTGCCCCTACTTTCAGGCGCATCCCATCCATGTGCTGACTAATCAACCACTTAGGCAAGTCTTGTCTAAACCAGAAGCTTCATGTCGACTTCTTAAATGGGCTATTGAGCTCGGACAGTTCAAGATCACCTACTACCCGAGAACGACCATTAGGGCACAGGCGTTGGTGGACTTTATAGTGGAATGTATTGGCATAGCTGACGACGAGGTAATTACCCCGGCCCACGAGCTGTGGAAACTTTACGTCGACGACTCATCAAATGAAAATGGAGCGGGGGCAGGGGTCATTTTGGTTACCCTCACTGGGAGCAGATTTCATTCTGCCTTAAGATTTGGCTTCAAAGCGTTGAATAATGAGGCTGAATACGAGGCTTTACTCACGGGACTTCGTATAGCAAATGAGCTTAAAGCTAGAGCTGTACATTGCTACAGTGATTCCCAGCTCGTGGTAAATCAAATCTTGGGAGAATACCAAGCTCACGGCACGAGAATGACAGCTTATTTAGAGAAGACGAAATCTGCATTGGAGTGTTTCGAATTTTATACAATCGAACAGGTTCCCCGCGAGCAGAACTCAAATGCGGATGCCTTAGCTCGGCTTGCCACATCCGCTAAAAATGAAGAACTGAACGTTGTGCCCATAGAACACCTATCGGCACCTAGCATTAATGATCCAGAGGAGGAAGATGTGTGTATGATCGAAACAGAACCTTCCTGGATGACCCCAATAGTTGAATATCTCGAGAACGGAGTCCTTCCAAGAGACTGGAACCAGGCTCGAAAGTTGATGTATCAACTTCCCCGTTACACCATTTTGGACGGAAAGCTATACAGAAAGGGATATTCCATGCCATTACTTCGGTGTGTAACCCCACCGGAAGCTAAGAAGATCATTGAAGAAATTCATGAAGGGTTCTGCGGAGATCACACCGGGGGGCATAGCCTGTCCAAGAAGATCATACGCCAAGGATATTTCTGGCCAACTATTAAAACGGATTCTTTCAAGTACGTGAAGAAATGCGACAAATGCCAGAGATTCGCCATGATTCCCCGAGCTCCATCATCCGAACTGACCATGTTGACTTCCCCATGGCCTTTCGCAGTATGGGGCATCGACCTCATAGGCTCTCTCCCGACTGGCAAAGGCGGAGTAAAATATGCTGTAGTCGCCGTGGATTACTTCACGAAGTGGATGGAGGTTGAACCATTGGCAACTATAACTTCAAAAAAGATCCTTGATTTCATAATAAAAAGCATCGTGTGCCGATATGGGGTGCCGAGGAAGATCGTATCCGACAACAAAACCTAGTTCGATTGTGACTTGTTCACCAACTTTTGTGAAAAGAACGGCATAATAAAGAGTTTTTCATCTGTAGCTCATCCTCAGGAAAATGGCTAGGTCGAGGCTGTGAACAAAACTCTCAAGAGTTCTCTAAAGAAGAAGTTGGAGGAGGCAAAGGGATGATGGCCTGAAGAATTGCCCCAAGTCCTATGGGGATATAGAACCACAGCTTGAACATCAACGGGGCATGCCCCGTTCTCTCTAGCATACGGTTGCGAGGCAATGTTGCCTATTGAGGTCGAAATCCCAACAATCCAAGCTCAGATTTATGACCAAAATTCAAATCACACTCAGCTCGAGGAAATCTTAGACTTAATTGAAGAAAAGAGAGAAGAGGCTCAGCTGAGAAACGCTGCCTACCAGCAACGAGCTACCAGGTATTTCAACAAGAAGGTTCGAGATCGAAAGTTTGGAATGGGAGATCTGGTGTTGAGACGCGTATTTTTGGCAACACGAGATCCAACAGCTGGAGTGCTCGGGCCGAATTGGGAAGGACCATACCAGATAGAGTCAGTCATTCAGCCCGGTGTGTACAAACTTACGAGATTGGACGGGAGCCTGGTCCCGCGAACGTGGAATGGCGAACACCTTAGACCTTACTATCAGTAGTGTAGGAAAAGTGTTGCCTGTAACCATGATTTTCTATATGTATTAGTTTATTTGCTTTTGAATTCCATCAAATAAAGATTTATTTCGTTCAATATATTATCTCTTTTTATTTTTGCAATCTCTCTTAATTTAATAACCTATGGTCGCACTCATAGGATATTAAGGGGGCTTCATTGGTATATATACCATCGGCTTAAAAAAAATAAAAAACACAGCAAAGTATTTGGATATAACCAGATACGCGAGCTTGGATAGTTTGGACATAACTGAATTATCAAAAACATAAAAGTATTTGGATATAACCAGATACGCGAGCTTAGATAGTTCGGACAACCAAACTATCATAAGATAATAACGTTTGGATTTAACCAGATGTGCAAATTTAATAGGTTTGGAGCAAATCAGCCAAAAAACTAATCGACGATAAGTAGGAACCTAAACCTACTTCGAGACAAGTCGAGATCGAGGCTGGAATAACTTAAAGGAAAATAGTTTTGACCTCATAACCTTGGAGTAAAAACCGAGGACGAGAAAAAGTAACTAAGCAAAAAAGATATAACTAAACCAGTCACATTACATACCATATGAGAACTTTCGGGTTCATGGTTAAAGTAATATCCGACCTTGATAAATGACGTGATCGGAAGCGGATAATTCGAGCAAACGATGCATGAATGATTCGAGTCTCGAGCCTAAATCCACACTATGTTTGTATGAATAAATAAACATAAATGATTCATCAATATAAAATGTGCAAAATATTTTGAGTTGAGAAATGTAAAGCATATATAGGTCAATATAAAAAGAAATTGTATCAGCCCTGTGGGCATAAATTGAAGTAATTACAAAAATGAGAGGACGCAGCCCCAAGATAAGATTTCCCCGAAGTCAGATTCAAGAAGGAGGAGTCTCCTTGGCCTTCTCAGCATCAGCATCACCGGACCCCTCAGGACGAATAACATGACTATCCTTCTGGGCTCCCTTTGAAACAGCCTCTCGATTAGCCTCTTCCGCATCAAGCCGAGCATTCCACTTGTCAAGAATCTTCACCTCGAGAGGACCTAAGAAGCTAGTATCCAGGTCTTCGTTGTTGGCCCACATTCTGTACATGGCCGAATCAACCGCCTGGTCCTTCTTCTCTTTGTACTCAGCAAGGTGATGAGCTTTTTCACCCTCCATAATATCAAAGGTGGAGGCTTTATCTTCTTTGAGCTTTTTGTTGGTCTCCTGGAGCCGAGCGTTCTCCTTCTCAAGCTCCTCGAGCCTAGCTTTCAGCTTCCCAAGCTCAGATACCTTGGCCTCGAGCTCCTTAGCTCCTTCCTCAAGCTTTGCATTTGCTGCCTTTAGGTCATCACTTGCTTTGAGGTGGAGATCCTTCGCCTCCTAAGCGTGAGACTTGCTCGAATGGATCTCATTGTTCAACTTACAGTTGAGCTGGGCAGTAAAAGCGAGAGACTGACAAAAGAGGAAATCGTCATTAGCGCTAGAACTGTGTGATTATAACTAAGAAGTAGAAGAAAACTTACCGCGGCAGCGAGCTCGATGCTCTTCTCATAGAGGGCAGTGCAGTCTCAGGCATTGTTCAAGTATTGCCACTGAGGAGCTTCGAGACTGCTAAAGCTCTGACCGATTCGGGACATAACATCCGAGCCCAGCGTAGACCCATGGGACCCAGCTGTATTGTCAATTACGTACTCCTCCATGTGGGTAGAAACTGACAGCTTCTGAGTTTGAGAAGCAGAAGGCTTTCTAGGAAGTGGACCGATTGTAGGCCGAACAACTACAGGAAGTTGGGGCCCGGTCATGATAGAGGCATCAACCTGCGAAGTCGATGCCACAGTTGCGGCACCGACCTGCGAAGACGGCGCCGTGATGGAACTGGTAACAGGAGGAGCTGGGGGAGGAGGTGTCTTCTCGGTCCTCTTGGGAACTTTGGTGGTCTGATCCACCTTTCGCGACCTTGCCCTGGGACGCTTGCTCCTTTTGGCGCCACTACTCTCGATGATATTGTCGAGGTCGGAGTCCATGGAACTTACACAGTTCCAATCGAAGTTAGACATAATGATAATAAGCTTGGAAAATAAAAAAGAAAAAACCAAGTAAAGAAATACCTAACTGGAACTCTCCCCCGAACTAGAGCTCGGGGACAATGAAATTCCCCCATCTTCAGAAGAGGCAGGGGGAGTACCTTCCCTATAGGTGGAAGTCAACCTCGAAAGGTCCCTATAGTCGTTTATCCCATATTGGACAGCTATCCCGTCCCACACTTCATTCAAACTATACATGGAGTTATACTTCCCAAGCCAACTATCAAACCTATGAACTCGGTCATCTACCTAAGTCCAAATATAGAAGTGGTCCCTATCGTCTGGGCACAAGACTAACCTATCGGGTTTGTATTTTAATAAGGTGGGGGACCACATTCTCGAGCTAAGGATGACTTTACCTTCTTCATCCGAGTCTGAGCTCGAGGCTTCATCATTAGCCTCATTCCCCGATGGCGGACTCCTTCTGCGAATTGGAGGTGGGGGCCTCACCTCTCTCCTCGGAGGGAGGATGCTTGTGGGCAAAGGCACCTGCTCCCAATGTTCATACTTTTTATTAGACCAGTCAAAGGTGGACTGGCCCTCTCCAAAAAGTCCGCAATCTCGGATCTTATCCTCATGCAAAAGGTACAAGATAGACCTCCTGCCATGAGGGAGTTGGAGCAGGGTCTCTCTATGCCCCTTCATTGCCTCGTCGGGAGTAGGACGCTAAAAATTGGCCGGAAAGCAGGACACATTTCAACTAAGTACGGATTTTACAGCTAAAATCCCGAGCATAGAGATAAAAAAGGTTGGAATACTTACGAATCCGCCTGAATGAGTAGCATCGAGACGGAGACAAGCCATCTGTCCAGAAGAAGGCTTTCTTGAAATCAGGTGGGTGATTGGGAAGATCCTCAAACACTTTTTTTTTCTTTGGGATAGCTCGAAAGGTAGTAAAAGCCATCTCCTCCCCGAGCTTGGGAGGGATTGCTTTTCAGACAAAAGAGATATAAAATCTCCTGCGGCGAAGGCCCCTTCCACTTCAGCTCTTGGTATAGCGACCTCAGGGCAGACAGAACCCTGTAAGAATTGGTGTTGAGCTGGAACGGAGCCAACCCAACAAAATCCGTGAAGTCCTTGAAAAAAGACTTCAAAGGCAGTAGCGCCCCTGGCTTCATGTGTTTCTGACTCCATGCTGCGTACCTCAGCCTGTTGTCACGGTCCCCGGGGACGTAGCAGCTTCGTTCGTGGGCGGCCGGAGCTTGATACCTCAAGGAACTTGACAACCTGAGGCCATGGAGGGCCAGAATGTCAGTTATCTGACTTGTCGAGGTAACCGAGCTCCAATAGTGCTTGGCCTCGAAGATTTCTCTCCTCGGTTGCGAGGTAGAAGGCTCCCCCATAAGTGAAAATTGGAGCTCTCCCGGGCTGTACGCAATAGTCACTGTCAGTTTAGGGTCGAGTGGAATCGGCCTGGGCCTTGAATTGGATTTTGGGTAAATAGCCTCTCGAAGGGTCCTCATCTTCATCTCTATGACCTCGTCAATTTGGCGGCGGTAATGAGCTCGAATATCCTCCCGTTCGCGTGCGAGATCGTACTCGCGAATTCGATGTTGATTTCGAGCAAACAGCGATTCCGGGCTCGGGGTTTTGGGCGAATAAGGGATTTCCAGCAACGACCCCCACCGTCTTTCCAGATTCTGTGACATCTAGTGAGAAAGAAAAAATGGTGAGGGCCATGCATGCAAGAATTACGAGCTTGACAAGACAAGCTCGGAGTCTAGGAACAGAACGAGCTCGATACTAAGACCCTTATTAAAGAGTCAGAACGTGTGTTCCACGAGAAAAGGAGGAGGGTGAACAATTTTTTTTTTAAAATCCCAAAAATCAGGGGAAAAAGAGTGGCGGATAACCAGAAAAGGTAATCTTGGGTATCGTGCATTCATCAAGGCCAAGGTTTTATACCCGATATCTTGGTGTACAAGAAATGTCTTTTAAAATTTTAAAGCCCAGAAAAAAGAGATCTTGCTCAAACATCAAAACTGGGTATGAACCAGTGATGTAAACCTAGTAGGGAAACTTAAAACATGGAAGCCTATCAGACAAAAATTCCCTAACGTATTGTATTAAGAAAATAAACTAGTACATTCACAGAGATAACAAGAACAATATGAACAAAAACTGGGATAAGGGAAAACAAAGATTGGACACTTACACAATAATGGCGATTGCAGAGAAATTGCTAACTGAAGGAGAGGTTGCAAATATGAGCTCACGGACTCGAACAAGCCGGAGGTCCTTTGTTTTTTTGGCTGAGAGAACATGCACAAGCAAGAAGTTCCCTGGGGTGGCCTCTGGTTTCGTCTTTTCTCTTTTGTTTTTGATGCGTGTAAAATAAGAGGAAGAAGAAGACCTTGAATATATAAAGGAGAAAAGTGATATAAAGGATTAATCTGAGCCATTGGCCAGAATCCTCATAAAATCCAACGGTCAGGGATCGATGACATGATGGTACCGAAAAGGTGACAGACGAATGATCGTGGGTAGGTTTCCAAGGTACTAAAGTACCATGAATGGTCAATACCCAACTGACGCGTGCCCATTATCAAGTGTGTGACAGTACGGTTCCCGAAGAAAGTAGTTCAAAAGTTTCCTTCTCTTAGGATTCGAACAAATACTTTTGAGGGGGCAAAAAGGTTAATACCCAGATTTCGAGCCTTGAAAAGTGTGACCTCGAAAGCTGTATTCATAGTGAATGAATTTGTAAAGTTTGAAGTATGTTCTAGGACTAAGCATCGAGCCTGCAAAGCTGAGACGACTTCGAAGATGGTGGCCTCGAAATCCACACGAGCTCGAAGGGTAGGCCCCGAGGTGCATGGACCTCGGATCATGGGTTCCGAGCCTGACGCGCGTACGATCTCGAAGTCATGTGGCCTGGGGAAATGTTATTAGCTCGAAAGTCAATGTGAGACCTGGGAGAATAAGGCCTTGATAATATAGGATAATAACCTTGAGCATTTTAAAGTGTTATCTATAAGAGACGTGGTCTACATTTATTATTGTAAATCCCTTAAAATCATGGGATATTATTTGATCAGTTATACGTCCCCTGGTCTTCAGGGGACGTTTCCTTTTATATCGGATTATAGGCATTTAAGGCCATTTGATTTATTTGCACAAAAAGAGTAACTACCCAAAATATTCGGGATAGTATTCTGCAATCTTCTCTATAAATAGAGAGGTCATGTACCATTGTAAGGGACCGAAATTTTGTGATCTTGAGAGAAAACTCTGAAGAATTCATGTTTAAAGAATTTTCAGAGATCGTCTTGAGTTTAATAAAAAAAACTCGTGGACTAGGCAGATTTAACTACTGAACCACGTATAAATTGTGTTTTGTATTATCGTATTTATATTGTCCATCACTGTTTATTGTTTACGTGCTCTTCTTTCACTGTTGACGAAAAGCGGCGTCAACAATGAAAGAAGAGCACGTAAGCCATATTCCCTAGGCCATCTGTCATCAGGCCACTACAATAAGCCATATTCCCATCTAGTCTTTTATTTTACCATCATTATTCCTTGTATATTTTCCAACTTTGATTCATTCAAGGATGCCTTGTTGGCCCATAAGAATGCAGATTTGGTGGCCGAGATGGCGGTGAAGCTCGAAATGGCCTAGATGGAGCTGGAGGGGGCTGTTAATCAGTGGGAAGTTGCCAGGGAGGCCCTTGCGAAGGAAGCTGTTCAGATTAAGGCTAAATGTGAAGAGGCTGCTCAGGTTGAGCTCAGCACGAGGAAGCTTTGTCCAGGAAGGAGGTCGAACATAAGAAGTCAGTGGACAACTTGGAGGTGGAGTTATTTCATGTTCATTGGCTGGAGGCTCGACCAAAGCCCTTTTGGAGGCAACTGAGGCCCAACTTCACCAGGAGCGGGAGAAGGTGGCAAACCTTGAGTCATGAAACTAGGCTTTGGAGGGCATGGTTCAGCTGGAGATGAAGCGCAGTGAGGAGGCTCTCCAGGAGAAGGAGCAGGCTGATGAGATGTTGGCAGTCACTTTTGATGAGACCATTTACATGGCTGGGCTCCAAGACAAGAACACGATTCTCGCCCTCTATTTGGATCCATCTGCAAAGAGGAATGAATTCGAAGCCAAAGAGAAAGCTGATGCGGTGGTCCTAGCTCAGGATCAATAGGGTGAGAATGCCCCGGATGTCCCAGACCAGAACGAAGCCTAGGCTTGAGCCTCTGTATTTTAGTTAGGGCTTTCTTTCTGTTTTTGCAATTGTATTACTTTTATGGACGCGGATGCGTCCAAGAAATTTTTTATTATCCATATTGTTATATATTGTTATTTCTTTGCATTATGGTTCCCACATTATATTCGTTTATTTTTTCTTCTAAATTCACTAAGTGTTTTATCACTCTGCACGAATCCAGGTTGAATATTGAGTCCTGGTTCCAATGGCTAGGACTACTAGGGGAATATTATAGAGGGTCTTTAACCTATTCTGAGACCCACATTCGGGTCTTGACTACCTAGACCGTCTTGGACATAACCAATATAACTTAACTGATTTATCCCGACTCTATGATTCAGATTCTAATAGCTTGGATTGTTATAGATTTTTTTAGATATGACTTAATTAATTAACTTATTCCGAACCCGAGGTTCAAGTTCCAACGACCTGGACCGTTAAGGAGTTAAGAACTGCCGTCTGATTTAGTTGTCCTCACTCTCGTGTTCAGGTTTCAATGGTCTGGACAATCAGAAATTAGTTGATTGGCTTATTTCGAACCCGAGGTTCAGGTTCCAACATTCTGGGCCGTTTATAAGACTAAATTTAACCAATTTAAACCTAACATTCATGTTTCAATGGTTCTGGGCCATTCTAAGGAAAACATGAATAGGGATTTGGTTATCCAGGACCACGTTAGGTCTGCACCAATTTTTGGGAGTTGGGTTTTGAACCCTCAGACCATACAGGTCCAAGTTAGGATTGGGCTTTGAGTCTTGCACCCTATTTTGGTTGACAACCATAGATCACACATATCCGGGTTAGGACTGGGCTTTGAACCTTGCGTCCTATTTTTTTATTGAGAGTTGGGTTTCGAACTCCGCAGACAATGTGGGTCCGGGCTAGGACTAGGCTTTGAGCCATTCATCCTACTTTTAGGAGTTAAGCTTCGAACACCCCAGACCATGTGGGTCTGGGCTAGGACTGGTCTTCGAGCCTTGCATCCTATTTTTAGGAGTTAGGTTTTGTACCCCTGGATAATGTGGGTCTACGCTAGGACTGGGCTTTGAGCCTTGCATCCTATTTTTATGAGTTGGGTTTCGAACCCCCTGGACAATGTGGTTCCAGGCTAGGACTTAGCTTTCAGCCTTGAATCCTATTTTCAAGAGTTAGGTTTTGAACCCCTTGGAAAATGTTGGTCCGGGATAGGACTGGGCTTCGAGCCTTGCATCTTATTTTTAGGAGTTTGGTTCCAAACCCCCCCAGACAATGTAGGTCTGGCTTAGGACTGGGCTTTGAGCCTTGCATCCTATTTTTAGGAGATGGGTTTTGAACCCCCCAGACAATGTTGGTCTGGGTTAGGACTGGGCTTTGAGCCTTGCATCCTATTTTTAGGAGTTGGGTTTCAAACCCACCATACAATGTATGTCCGAGCTAGGACCGAGCTTTGAGCCTTGTATCCTATTTTTTTGGGATTTGGGTTTTGCACCCCTAGTCTATACGAGTCCAAATTAGGAGTAAGGATTAGGACTATGCTCTGAGCTTTGCATCCTTTTTTGTCTTCATTCCTTGACTTGTATAGATGGCCTTACCCCCCAAGTGACTAAAGAGTGTAGTCTTAGGTCACTTGTTTGTGTAAAACTTGAGGAAAGTCGCAAACTTTTTCTTTCCTTACAACATTTCTTATGGTGTTTTGTATACACCATGGAAATCACCCTAGGGCGTACACTTTAAAGTTAAAGTGTCTGGCGATCTTTCCCTGATACATCTTTAGCGACACCTGTGATTCCTCCCAGATCTCTTCGATGAGATCTAGGGATTCTTGGAGAAGGCATGGTTCCAGACGGGATCGTATGTGTCCTGCTTGTGAGACGGGACCGCCATTTCTAGTAGGATGACTACTTCACGTTCGAACACCATTGAATAAGGAGTATGACTGGTTGACATTTTTTCTGTGGTTTGGTAGGCCCAAAGGACATAGGGAAACTCTTCTGGCCACTTGTTCTTGCAGGCTTGTAGCTTTTTTTTTTAATGTTCCCTTAAAAATTTTGTTCACGACCTCTGTTTGCCAGTTTTTTGGAGGCCTTGGGATCATGGAGAAGATTTTGATGATGCCATGTGTTTCATAGAAGTCGGTGAAGTGGATGCTATCAAATTGCTTACTGTTGTCGAATACAATTTTGTGAGGGAGGCCGTATCGGCACACAATGTTGTTGATGACGAAGTCCAGGGCCTTTTAAGAGGTGATGGTGCTCATTGGTTCCATTTCGACCCACTTGGTGTAGTAGTTGACGACTACAACAGTGTATTTTAATTCACCCTTCCCGGTCGAGAGGGATCCAACTAAATCGATTCCCCCAACGACAAAAGGCCAGGGAATGACATCAAGGTTATTTCCGTTGGAGGGGCTCGCGGGATCTTTGCGTACCTTTGGCACTGTTCACATTTGTGGACGTAATCAACACAATCCTTATTAATTGTGCATGATTTCACTCATTTCTGTCCCGGATACACATCGAAGATAGGGCATGGACAACTCTCTGCCATAGAGTTTTCTATCCATCATGTCATATTTGGGAGCTTGGTATTGAAGTTTCTTGGCAGGAGCCCTATTTGCGGGTAATTCCCCAGTGGTTAGGTGCTAGATGAGAGGGCCCATCGAAGACATAGAGTAATCGATGCATTGATGATTATGGGGACTTGAATACTAGGTGCAGGTAGATGGTCGATCGGGATTACTGTGGAGGGTTTCGATTCAACATCCGTGGCTAATTTTTCCAATGTTTCTGCAAACACATTTTACTCCTAGGGGATTTGGTGGATGAAGTATCTCTTGAAAGATTGGAGTAACTTTTGGGTTCATGTCATGTAGGCGGCCATCTTCTCCCATTTCATTTGGTATTCCCCCAAAATCTGCTTGACCACCAGTTGGGAGTCGATGTGGACTTCTATATTTGCTACTCCTACCTCCCGGGCAAAACGTAGTCCGAGCAGCATGGCCTCATGCTCAGCATCGTTGTTTGACGCTTTGAACTAAAGCATAGGGCACTTTATAATTGGCAACCTTGAGGAGATATCAAGATGATCCCGGCCCCAACCCCATTTTCATTTGAGGCTCCATCTATGAAGTTTTCAAAAAAGGCATTATGGGGTTGACGGGTCTTCATCTTCAGTTATCCCAATGCATTCTAAGATTACGTCGACCAAGGCCCATCCCTTGATAGAATTCCTGGGGATATACACATTGTCAAACTGGCTAAGTGCCATGGCCCACTTCAAAAGTCTCTTCGATGATTCGGGTTTCTATAGTACTTGTCGTAGGGGATGGTTCGTCAATAACTTAATGGTGTGAGCTTGAAAGTAAGTTCTCAACTTCGTAGAGGTGGTCAGTAAGAAAAATGTTTGGTTCTTCATTAAGGGATATCTAGACTCCGCCTCCAACTACCTTTTGCTTACGTAATAGACTGGGAGCTGGACCTTTCCCTCTTCTCGCACTAAAGCGACACTGATGGCATGTTCTGACACTGCCAAGTAGAGGTATAATGGCCCCCTATCCATTGGTTTTGACAAGATTCATGCTTGGGCAAGATGTTCCTTTAATTTTTGGAAGGTTTCTTCACATTCGACCATCAATTCGAACCTCTGGTTTCCGTGAAGTATGTAGAAGAACGGGATGCACTTGTCAGTGTACTTTGAGACGAAGCAGCTCAAAGCTGCTACTCTTCCCATCAAGCTTTGAATGCCTCTGTGCGTTTGGGGGCAAAGGCATCTCGATCAATGCTTTGATCTTGTCTGGATTGGCTTTAATTCCTCTTAAGCTTACTATGAAGTCCAGAAACTTCTCGAATGCCACGCCAAAAAGGCACTTTTTTGGGTTTAGCTTCATCGCATAGTTTTGGATAATCGCAAATGCTTCTGCCAGGTCATCCGCCTGTTCGGCCGAGGTGTTGGACTTGACCAACATGTCATATATATAGACTTCCATGTTATTTCCTAGCTAGTTCTGGAACATCCTGTTGACCTGCCTTTGATAGGTGGCCCCAACATTCTTTAGCCCAAAGGGTATGACAATGTAGCAGTATACACCGTTGTTCGTCTGAAAGCTTGTGTGTTCATGGTCTGCTACATTCATTGAGATCTAGTGGTAGCCAGAATTGGCATCTATGAAGCTCAACAACTCGTACCTGGAATGTAGCATCCACCATATGGTCTATTTGGAGGAAAGGGAAGCAATCTTTCGGGCAGGCCTTGTTAAGATCGGTGAAGTTGATGCAAGTCCTCCATGTCCCTTTTTGGTTTTGGTACCAACACCAGAATGGCCAGCCAAATGGGATATAGGGCTTCCAGATGAAGTTGATAAGGACAACTTCTCGAGTTCTAACATGAGGGCATCTGCCCTCTCCGCCCACAGGGGCCTCCGCTTCTGCTGGAAGGGAGTTGTAATTTTGTCAATGTTCATGGCATGATATTTGACATTGCGATTGATTCCAGTCGTATCGGAATGAGACTAGGCCAGGACATCCTAGTTCTCTTTCACTCGGGCGATTATGGAAGCCCTAACCTCCGTGTTCAGGTTTCTCCCAACTCGGATTACTTTTGTCGGGTCGGTATCATCGATGCATACCTCTTCCACCTCCTCCATGGGTTCTAATGCCCTATCTGCTTCTATTCGCAAATCCAATTCGTCTTCTTCCCAGACTACCCTTTGTGATGGCTTTGGTGTTGGGATTAGATTAGCGTTTTCCACTTCAAGAAGCCATTCGCAGACCATGAAGATTGGTCGGGCGGAGACATGATACCACTTTTTCGTGCTCTTTTGATCTCCCCATACAGTTCCCACATTTCCATTATCGCATGGGAACTTCATGTAGAGGTGGCAGATGGAGGTGATGGCGCTGAAGTCGACTAAAGGAAGAAGACCAAAAATTACGTTGTACGCAGTGGGGTAGTCCACCACTACGAAAGTGAAATATTGTAACGATCCTTGAACCTCGTTCATCAATGTCGCAGGTAGTTGAATCTTGCCCATCGGGAGCAATGAATTCTCATTGAAGTCGTAGATCTTTGTTGGATAGGAAGCGAGATCTTCTTCTGTCAGGCCAATTGTTGTGAAGGTCAGCTTGAACAGTACATTGATGGAGTTCCTGTCATCAACCAACACTTGGGATACTCTTTTGTTGGCGATTTGAGCATCAATGACCAAGGGGTCATAATGCAGAAATGAACGTTTTGGGCATCCTCTTTCGTGAATGTGATGGGTAGGTTCTTCAACTTCGAGCGCTGGGGCAGAGTTCAAACCAAGGCGCATACCTCATGGTCGTGATCGAGCTCGCTGAGGTATCTTTTCTGACCATTTCGAGATGGTCCTCCCAGATGCAGGCCTCCTAATATGGTTGCCACATGGCCATCTACCCATGGAGGCGCACTTTCCGGGATGATATGGAATTCCAGGCCCAAGTGTTTGCACTATTGGGGCCCCTTAGGGGTGTGTGCTCCCAACCCTGGAGTGTACCCTCCTCGAGGAGGTCGGTACGATTCGGGTGCACCTGAGGCCATAGTTTGTCCGGGAGCTGGTGGCAGTCTCGGAACTCTTGTTGGCATCTTGACCCATTGATGGAGATGCCACAATTTGATCAGGTTCTCGATCTCGTCCTTCAGCTAATGACACTCTTTGGTCGTGTGACCCACGACCTTGTGGTACGCGCACCTTTTGCTGGTGTCCCTAGAAATCTTTCCCCCTTTAAACATGGGGGCTAGCTTCCAGTAATGGACTGCGTTGCCCGTGGCCTGGTAGATATTTTCTTGAGTGTACACAAAGTTGGTATACTCCATGTATTGTGGCTCTTACCCCCCTTTTCCCTTCTTTGATGACTTGGATCAGTTTTGACTTTTTCCCAATATCTTTCCCCCAGAGCATTTTATGCTTGCCGCAGCTACTCCAGCTTGAGGCGGTTGGGCATCACCGGGAATAACACTGTACCCGATGGATGCGACTCCGTATCTAGAAAATGGAGCTGATGGAACTGGAGCATATCCCATCGAAGTGGGCCCATAGACCGTCGGGGTCATGAATGGCATCCCGAGGGTCCCAGCGGATTTAGACCACAATAAGGATGTCAGATAGATATTTTCCGGAACTGGACTACGTATTCGGGAAATGTTTGGGCAGTCGACTATGTTGTTGGATGCCACCCAAAGGTTTGGATTCAGGCCTCCTCCCTGTTGGTGAAACCTTGTGCCCTCCTGATGAAGTCTTCAAGAGTGGCCGCCTTGATGCGCTACATGTTGTCCCAAAGAGGGGACCCAGCTCTAATCCTAGACTGGAGAGCCACCAGGCGCTATCCGTCATCCACCTTAGTTTTTTAGGTGTCCTTCGTAAAGCACTAGATGTAAGTCCTAAGGGATTCTGTGGGATGTTGTTTGACATTAGCAAGCGCAATGACTTACATGTCCAGCTTTACTGTATACAGAAAGCTGACTAAAATCCAGACCAAGACTGGATCAATCTCGCCTTAAGTCTTTTCCACCACTCTTTTGCAGGTCAAGCTAGAGTGATTGAAAAACATAGGAACTTGCTATTGTCATAGACGTGAGCTACATTCATAAGGTGATTGTAGCAGAACAAGTGATCTCTGGTGTCCGTGTTTCCAGTATAGGTGGGTATGTCTGGCATCTTGTACACTTTTGGTAGTATGTGCTCGGCGCATGGCTCCTTTTCTTTTTCTTTGGAATCAGAACCTTTGTCTTCTTATTTCTAGACTAGGTGGATTGTAACTTTTTTAAGAGCGACAAGCTGTTCCATGAACTGTCTGGCCATTCCATCGTCTAGGGGGACTCTCTCATTCTTCCTATTGTTGAGGTTATTCCTTAAGTCGCCTCCTCAGGGGCAAATCTTTTCCTTGCGAGCCCATTGCTTTCAGGCATTGAGGCCATCACGCAAGTCCACTCAGGAAGTATCGTCTCCAAAACTGACTACTTCTGGCTCTTCTCCGCGTTTGCGCCCTCCATGATCCTTGTTCATGGAGGTGCTGCAATAAATGCATCGTTCTCGTTCATCATGTCTAGGGACGTTCTGGGGCTTAGTACCCTGCGGGTTCTTCCCTTGCAGATTGTTCAGATGATCCTATCATGATACAAGATTCATCCATTCTTTCCTAGGGAATTTCCCTAGGTTAGCCCTAGTTTTTGGAACGACATGAGCTCTTTTCAGGGGGTTTGTTTTTCCAACAGGATTAGCCATTTTCGCTTTTCCTTTTTCATGAGCAGGATTCAATAGGTCGACTCTAGGATGCGGGGATGGTCCCGTAGGAGGAATATGGGTAGCGTTGTTGGGTATGCCAGTCCTAAGAGGTGGGACAAGCGGTTGCGTTCCTTGGGGAGGAACAGATGAAGGGTTGGCTGTTAATCCTTGGGCAGGAATAAAGGCCTGAAGAGCCAAGAGGGACTCTTGGATCTGGCAGGTGACCTCGTTTTGTTCAGCTATCCTGGTTTCTTTATATAGGACTTGTTGTCTCAGACGGACCACCTTTGGATCCTCTTGTTTGGGATCCATATCCTTCTCGCTAGGATCAACAGGGTTCGACCTCATGATCCTCATATTCCCCTTCATCTTCCTCGTAATAGCCTTCGTCATAGTCACCCCCATCCCTGAAGTTTTGGGTGTCATCGAGCAGAGGCCCCGGATAAGGCGTATCCTCAGGTTGGTCTTAAGGAAATGGTTGATTGGGAAATTGTTCTCCATTGTCTTGTTCTTGCTAGTGAGCAGGATCAAACACGGTATGCCTGGTGTTCACCATTTTTCGCAGATGATCGAGATTGATTCAAGCTTCCTTTAGCTCCCAATGAAATAAAGGATTAGAGATGAACAATCAGAGTTTTTATGTGGTTGGGGTGTTAATGAGCCTTAGTCCACAAGTCACTAGTAATAGGCTTTAGAGAGTTTTGACAATGGAGTTCTTCTACAAGTTTTAGCTGAGTTTTTACTTACAAGAGAAATTTAAGGATCCTCGCTACAGTGCACAACTAGCTCTATTTATAGGCAGTCAAGCACATTGAGCCGGACTAATCCGGGCCCAATAGGGATGTAATTACAGTTTGCTCGCTAATGGAGCCATAATACAAAGAATGTAACATAATAAGATGTTAATCTGGGCCCATTGTACGTTAGCACGGACTGGTTCGCGTGGGCTTCTAAGGGGATCCTAGGAACATGATTTGTCAGAGTAGTGGCCATACCATTTCCTAGGAACACTGTACGTTTTGGGTGTACCCTCTTCTGCAGGTTATTTGAGGAGACCAGTTGCCAGATTTCATGGGGACAGGTCAGCATCGGGGAAAACTAGGCTTGCCCTTTTTGGACGTCTGGTCTAGATTCGTTTAATAATGTCTTGGTTCATTTACCGGAGTCCTAGTTCGTTCACCATGACTCGGCTTTATTTGCCAAAGTGGACATCGTGACACTAAGGATCTCCCCTGGATTCTTGATAAGGCCCATCTCCATTGACTAGTTAGTATGCCACCTTAATAAGCATCCCAGAGGATGTAGATTGGTCGGGGCCAGGATGATGAGTCAGGCCTGCATCTTTATCCTAGTTCCTTCATCATGCTCGCTCCCATTGAATGTTGTTGGGCTCGATGGTGCTTGGGCTATCTGTGGTTTCCTTCTTCCCCGTTCATTGGTTTCAGGATGGGCCCAGACCTTTTAAGAGGGCCACTTGGCCCATAGGGTCATGGGTGGAAAATAGGGATAATAGACATAATCTCTAAAGCTCAACAATAAAAGACATAAAACATAAAACATAAATTAATTCATATCATCACAGCCTAAAACATAAACTACTCATAGTCGATACCTTAACATACAAACTTCCATAACCAAATATTTCGTACCGTAACATAATCATAAAATAATATAACATATCCTAACAAAACATAACCATAGCGTAATGTAACATAAACATATAATAAAATAAATAAAGTGTAACATATTCAATCCATAACATGTATTACTGGTGTCATTTTGGCCCTTTACCGGTGTCATTCTGGCCCTTTACTGGTGTCGTTCCGGCAAGTTGTGCAACCAAGGATGAATTGATGTAAGCATGCATTTTCTTAACATAAGCATGCCACACAATCATACAACATATTCACACATATCATAGTCACACACAACATGCATAACTCATAATATAGCTCCTAAAATAACAAATAACATAATTCATAATGTAACTCATAACATAATAAATATCATAGTTCATATCATAATTCATAGCATAGTTCACAACATAATTTATCATATAATCCATAGCATAGCTTATAACATTATTCATAAGTTAACTCTTATCATAATTAATAAAAGAATTTATAACATAATTCATAACCTAATTCCTATCATAATTCATAGCATAGCTTATAACATAATTCATAATGTAACAAACAAAGTTTACAAAATTTAAGTACGTTGAGCGTACACCCTGTGTGCATGTATCTACTCTTCTTACCACAAGTCTAGCAGCACTCCAAAACATGGTCCTTGATCCATTCAAGTATCCTTTAGATCGTCCTTAGCCAAACATCATACAAGATTCAACTTAGAGACCATACATTCTATTAGACTTTATGCATGTTGCGATAATTTCAATGTGCAAGTATACATAATCGTAGACAAGTAATAATAGAGTTAAGTAAAGTATCATCCCACAAAGATTGTTTATTAAATACCAATAATTAATTTTCTAATTCAATTTGGCTAATAAGTTCTAGATTGAAGAATATCAAGAACAGAAACAAGAATTCACAAAACCAACAATTAACTAATAACCTAAACAAATAATAGCAAAATTAATTCCACGGATGAAAACCTAGGGTTTATAATTTCATCATCTATCAACTTTATTACTCCATAAATAAAATTTCACTATTCTTTCTCTTATTGTAATAGAGGATTTACTAATGTAATCTATATTCTTATTAGGAGATATAAATCTCTTAGCCTATATGTGAATTTTCTACATCTCTGTGATAAATTCTGAACATAAGGCAAGCATTAAGAATAGAAATCCTAAATGCTACACAAATCATATAGGTACTCTCGTCTTACATCAAAATCTATGTCTATTCAACTATAACATATTTAACCCTCACCTATCATATTTTGAATCAAATTCATAAGCAATTCAAATAACGACGTCAAATTACTCACATTCATTAAGCACACATTGAATAGATCGCAATGAAGTAAAAGAAATCATAGAAATCACATTAACTAATAATAAAGTATCAAGAGACTACATTAAAACCCTAGAAAATAAAATTAGTTTGTAATTTAATTCATAACATCCATTGATTCAAAAAATAACATAGAAAAAGAAACTAAAGAAGAAAAGAAGAAGAACTCTTGGTGAATTCCAGCAGCTCAAAGTGATTTGAATAGCTCAAAATTAAGCTTTTTTTAAATAAAGCTAGTGGTTCCCTATGAAAAGACCTTCTTGCACCCATAAAAATGTGATTTTCGTACGATGTACGGACCCAAGCGCTGTGGCCCAGCAATCAAGCGCCGTGGCCTGCCTCCAGTTGCCGAGATTTCTTTAGCCTTTAACTTCTCAAGCGTCGTGATGCCACTTATAAGCGTCGCAACTCTATTTTAACAACGAGTTCACGCACCGCGACTTTAATTCAAGCATCACAGCCCTTCTGTTTCCATAATTTAGCATCCTCTCTGACTTTGCATAAACTGCGACTCTACTTACAAGCGTCGAGAACCTATTGTACAATATTTTTAACTCACATTTTGAACTCCATTTTATCTGTTATGGTCTCTCTAGGCATCCAAGAACAACCAATCATCAAAATATATGCAAAATCCACTAAAATCATCCTCAATTTAGGAAAATCAACATATAATAAAGAATTTCAGTCAAAACATTCTTCCAATTCACTTAATTAAAAACAAAAATAAAATCTCTCAAAATCATAACTAATAAATAAAATTCATTCGAATCAATTCTTGCTCACCAAATTGTTTCATTACAATCAATTAATATTATTATTCCATAAGCTTGATATACTTACTAATCTCCACTAATGTAGACAACACATGCTCAAAAATCAATAGGTCTTTCACAGCTTATAATTGAAGGGCTTGGGTAAAGGTAGATGAAAAAGTAATTTCGGCTCAAATCTACCATAAGCACACAAACCAAACAAATAAATCTTGTATCAACTTCCAAACCCCAAAAGCAATAAAAAATGTCCCAAATTTTCTTATTTTGAGAAAGAATTCATAAATTGATTTTTTTTTTCTAATGATACTACACTCCCTCAAACTTATTTCTTTGTATTTTCAATTGCAATGTAATTCATATTCAATATACTTTTTTTTCTTTATCTCTCAATTTTTCTTCTTCTATTGACACAAATTTCTAAATATAAACCTCATTACAAACCATCTCCCAATCACTTTTCACATGCTCATGATATATCAAAGGGAAAGAAAAATAACAAAGTTTCAAATAAGCTCAAAATAAATGTCAAACAAAAAGAATCAAATTAGGCTCAAAATTTGGTAATTTAGGATTTAATACATCAAGGTTGGCTTGAAAGGCTCAAACATTCCAAAGAATTGTCTGAATCAAAGCATGCATCATCTAGGATTTCATCTCAAATAGTAAGTAAACAAGTTATAGGATAACAACATTTTCATAATTTATTTTTAGTTTCGACATTCATCAAGCATAAAAATTGTTCAATTACAAAATATTTATTAAAAATCATGATTAAACTGTCAATTATTAAAGTGGACCCATGTAAACCAAAAGAGAAGTTCAACCAAGCACACAGATGTTTAAAGCTTCATTCCCATTTAATGTATATAACATATCATTTAATATATTGTCATTGGCTAATCATTGTCAACTTGATTCAACAAACACTCTAAACAACCTAGAAAAAACATAACTAAAACAAACCAACACAAACACACAACACTAAAACTCTTCCCCCAAACTTAACCTAAACATTGTCCCCAATGTTTAAATAAAAGCTAAGGAAAAGAAACTTACCTAACACTTCTGATTGCTTAACATGATACATATTGAGATGGTGAATCAAATGTGGGGAAAGAAATTTTTTGGATTAGCCCATAGTTCATTCTGCCTGGGGCCGAAGTAGCACCGCAACACGTCCTTTTTTTTCAATACTCGCAAGTTTCTCTAGAACTCATCACGTCGCGACTCATCATACAAGTGTCGTGATTTAATCTTTTTCTTCTTCTTTTTCACTTTTATCACAATTCAACGTTACAAATTTAATACTAAATGACATAAATTAAAACTAAACCTAAAAATATTTATACTCAAAATACTAAAATTAAGGGGTTCATAATCCAAAACTTAAATAAAACTAAAAAAAATCCAAATAAAAGATTGGAATGCCTCCAAAAGCGCTGTCGTTAATTACAATTAGGCGGACACTGAACTTTCTCTTCAAAATCAACTCAGATACAAGCAACCACTCAAGTCCTTGAGATCCATGGTATCATGAGAAAACAATCATTTCATGATATTGCATATTTTTGGAACTTTCCACTATTCATGAAACAATCGGTTTTGCTCACTAAAGATTCTTTTAACTTTCTGATGAACTTCTCGCTTTCCACCTCTAACCATATATATCATCTTAGTGACTTCCAACTTATCACCCTCACTTTCCACCATATCAACTTCACAAAAAATTAGAACCTTCGTTGCTGCAAAAACAATAAATGTTACCTCTTCTTTTTGCACTGACAAGTTCAACTCGCCTTTTTCCACATCTATTAAGGCTCTACTAGTTGCAAAAAATTGGCTTCCAAGAATAATTGGAATATTTTCATCTTCCTCCATATCAAGAATAATAAAATCCGCAGGGAAGATGAATTTGTCCACCTTTACTAGAACATCCTCGATAATACCCCTAGGTTGCTTTACTGAGCAATCTGCCATTTGAAAAGACATGGTTGTAGGTCGAGTGTCTCCCAATTTTAACATTCGAAAAATAGATAGAGGCATTAAATTTATTCTAGCCCCCAAATCACATAAAACCTTAGTTTCTATTGAACCCCCTATAGAGAATGGAATATTGAAACTACCAGGATCTTTAAGCTTAGGAGGTAGCTTCTTTTGATGTATTGCACTGCACTCCTCAGTAAGTGCCAATTTCTCATAATCCTCTAGTTTCCTTTTCTTTGTCAATTTTTTTTTCATAAACTTCACATGACTCGACATCTGTTCAAGTGCTTCGGCAAAAGGAATGTTGATGTGAAGCTTCTGAAAGACATCTAAAAACTTAGAAAATTGCTTGTCAAGTGTCTTCTTTTGAAGTCTTTGAGGATATGGGATCTTAATGTGATGCTCTATACTTATTTTTGACTTGTTTTTCTCAAGGTTTTCATTACCTTCTTCAATTTTACCCTTTTTCTCATCGACCCCTTTTGGTAACTGAATAGGCTTCTTACTTGGCTCTTTCAACTCCTTACCTCTCCTCAAAGATATTGCGTTGCATTGTTCTTTTGGGTTTTTCTTTGTAGTGCTTGGTTAGTTCCCTTGAGCACAATTTGTCATTAGGTTAGCCAACTGACCAATTTTAGTCTCCAAATTTTGAATTGATTCCCTTTTCTTAGTCTTAAATTGGTTCAGTACATTAGGCAATGCTTCAGGTTGCTTCATGGGTATTGGCTATTGTGGTGGTCTATTTTGTTGTTGATAAAACCTAGAAGGAGGATGTTGGAATTATTGTTGGTTATGTTGGAAAGGTTGTTGAACCCTGTGATTATTACTTTTCCAAGAAAAGTTTGGGTGATTATGCCACCCTTGGCTGTAGAACATGAAATATGTGTTATTGGCTAGCCTTTGGCTTTTTCCTATGGCTTGAACTTGTTCCATAGGCAAATTATTTAAATCCATTGTAGGACACTGGTTAGGTGGATGCACCATTCCACATATTTCACCACACTTTGTAATTGCATGGCTTAAGCTGTGAAGTTATTTTGCTGTAGTTGTTTCGTCAAGGATGCCACTTGAGCTGTAAGCATTGAGAAGACATCAAATTCAATCATCCCAACCGCCTTCTTTATAGTTTTACTCTCAGTAGGCCGTTGTAATTGTTCATGGCCATCTCTAACAATTCATAAGCTTCATTAGCACTTTTTCTCATGAACGCACCTCCTGCTACAACATCTATTATGGTTCAAGTAGTACCATTCAGCGCATTATAAAAGTTGTGGACCAGCATCCACTTCTCTATACCATGATGCGGGCAGTTCCTTAACAACTCTTTGAATCTCTCCCATGCATCATACAGTGATTCCCCTTCCGTCTGGTAATAATTATTAATTTCCCTTCTCAACTTTGCAGCTTTTTCCGGAGGTAAAAACTTTGCAAGGAACTTTTGAGTGAGCTCCTCCCATGTGGTAATAGAGTTAGCCTGTAGGGAAATCGACTAACTCTTTGTGTGGTCCCTTAGTGAAAATGGAAATAGCCTCAACCTTATTGCGTCATTGCTCACCCCATTCTTCTTAAACACCGAACAAAGCTCCAATAAATTAGGTATGTGCAAGTTGGGGTCCACTGTAGGCAAGCCTCTAAACAAAACAGTATTCCTATTAAAAATACTTAATGGCATGTAATCTCGTTAGTCTAGTTATATTTAATTTTTCTAGTAACTTTTCCTCATCCTCAAGTATGATCTTGAGATCGCTAGGTCGAAACTCATTTGCAAAAGTTTCCAGCCGTAGTCTCGACTTATGACTTTTTTTGGTTTATCTAGAATTCCAACTTTTGATTGTGTCGATTAGGTTTTGGTGGTTTGTTCCAGACCTGTTTAATTCGTGTTTGGTTAATGATCCGTACACTTATTATTTTCTTCATCTTAGGTTAATAATCCATACATTGCTATTAGGATTTATTTTTATTGATGTCATATGTTTTTGAGCTCATGTTATGATTCTATACCACTTATGTTCCCTTAATATCCTATGATTGCGATCTTAGGTTATTGAATTTGAGGGTTCTCAAAAAATAACAATAAAAAACAACAATTGAATGAAATTCAGTGCTTTATTGATGAAAAGAAACAATTAAATACAAGCTTGGTTAAAAGGAATAAACATCATTCCTACATTACTGATAATAAAGTCATAGATGTTCACCATCCAACCTCGCTAGTTTATAAACTCTAGGTAGAATGATGGACTCGATTTGGTAGGATTCCTCCTAATAAGGCCCGAGCACCCCAGTTGATTGATCTCGTGTGACCAGAAACACAGGCCTTAGCACCAACTCTCCTAATCCAAATTTCCTGTCTCAAACCCTTTTGTTGAAATATCTCGTAGCCCTCAGCTGGTATGAAACATTTCTTAGCTGGGCTTCATCTCCTCTTTCTTCAATAAGGTCCAAACTTTCTTTGAGCTGGCATTGGTTCGAAGTATGATCATATGTGTCGCGCCTTATAGTTGGGATTTCTACCTCGATAGGAAACATGGCCTTGCATCCATAAGCCAGGGAGAAAAGGGTATGCTTTGTTGAGGTTCATGTTGTCATTCTATATCCCACAAGAGTTGTGGTTGTCCCTTTAGCCATCTTCCCTTAGCTTCTTCCAACCTTTTCTTCATAGAACTCTTAAGCATCATGTTTACTGCTTCAACCTGACCATTCTCCTGTGGATGGGCCACAGAGGAAAACCTTTTAATAATTTCATTCTTTTTGCCGAAATGTGTGAACAAGTCATTGTCGAATTGGGTCCCGTTATTTGACACAATCTTCCTGGGCATCCCGTACCTAAAAATTATATTATTTACTACAAAATCTAGGACTTCTTTTGAGGTGATATTAGCTAAGGGCTCCGCTTCAGTCCACTTGTAAAGTAATCTATGATGACTACAACATATTTTACCCCTCCTTTTCCAGTCGGCAATTAGCCTATGTCGTCGATCCCCCATACCGCAAATGGCCAGGGGGAGCTCATCATGGAGAGCTCGTTGGGGGGAGCTCAAGTATCAAAGAAAACTATTGATGCTTAACATATTCAAAGGAGTCTGGTTTAACTATAGGCCAGAAGTATCCTTGACTAATCACCTTTTTTGACAGACTATGCCCCCCAGTGTGGTCTCCAAAAAACCTATCGTGAATCTCTTCTAAAATCTTCTTTGCCTCGAGGGGTGTTACACACCTAAGTAGTGGTATGGAATACCCTATTTTTTACAACTTTCCTTCCAAGATGGTGTATCTTGGTGTTTTGTACAGAAGTTTTCTAGCCTCGTTCCAGTCTGCTGGGAGAATTCTAGTTTTGAGGTAGTCAATTATCGGGGTAATCCAGGTAGGTTGTGAGTCAATCATGTTGACGTCTCCCTCCTCCAGCTCGGTTATGCTTAGGACCAATAGGATATCGGCCAGAACTACATTGAGTGTGTCAGGCTCTTTGGTCATGGCGAGCTTAGCCAATGCGTCTACATCTGAATTTTTCTCCCGTGGGACTGTTCTATACCGTAGAACTCAAATTCCCAAAATGTTACCTTAACGTTCTCCAGATAGGCTGCCATTTTAATGCCACGAGCCTGATATTCACCTAGGACATGGTTAACGACAACTGAGAGTCACTATAACAGTGGATGGCCTTAGCTTTGAGCTTGGAGGCTATCTGGAGACCTGCTAGTATTGCCTCATACGCAGCCTCGTCATTCGACGCTTCAAAGCCAAACCGCAATGCTGAATGAAAGCGATTTCTCGTCAGGGTGATCAAAATAATTCCTGCCGCTGAATCATTCTCATTAGAGGACCCACAGACGTAAAGTCTCCACAGATCGTGGGCTAGGGTTACGAATTCCTCGTTGGAGATTCCAGTACATTCTACAATGAAATCTGCCAAAGTGTGTCCTTTGATCGTCGTTCTTGGATGGTAGGTGATTTCGAACTATCCAAGCTCGATATCCCATTTTAACAATCTCCCAAAGGCTTCAGGCTTGGATAATACTTGCCTTAACGACTGATTAGTTAATATTTGTATAGGATACGCATGGAAATAGGGTCAAAGCTTTAGAGATACATGTATTAAGCACAAAGAAAGTTTTTCCATTAATGGGTATCTCGATTCTGCCCCCAGTAACCTTTTGCTGACATAGTAAACAAGTTTTTGTACTTTCTTATCCTCCTAAACAAGTACTGCACTTATGGCATGCTCGGTTGTGGCAAGGTATAAGTACAAAACTTCCTCTGTGATTGGTTTAGACAAGATTGGTGGCTTAGCAAGGTATTTCTTAATGTTTTGAAATGCAAGTTCACACTCGTCCGACCGCTCAAATTTTTTGCCCCCTCTCAAAAGAATAAAAAATGGAAGGCACCGATCTATAGATTTCTAGATGAACCTACTTAAGGCTGCCATTCGTCCAGTTAGGCTCTAGATATCTTTATGGTTTCGAGGTGAGGGCATGTCAATTAATTTCTTAATCTTTTCGGGATTAGCTTCTATAACCCGAGCATTTACTATGAATCCGAGAAATTTTCCCAAGGACACTTTGAATGATCATTTATGTGGGTTAAGTCTTATGTTGTATGATTGGAGCACAGCGAAGCACTCAGCGAGATCATCCACATGGTTACAGTTATGCTTGGATTTGGCTAGCATATCGTCCACATAAATATTCATTTTATTCCCTATCTATTCAGCAAACATCTCATTCACCAATCTTTGGTATGTGGCTCCCATGTTCTTGAGCCTGAAAGGCATTAAATTGTAGCAATATAAAACTTTATTGGTCACAAAGCTCATATGTTCCCGGTCTGGCACATGCATGGCTATTTGGTTATATCTAGAGTAAGTGTCCATGAATGACATGATGGCGTGACCCGCGGTGGAATCTACGAGTTGATCAATTCAAGGCAAGGGAAAACAATCCTTGGGACATGCCTTGTTGAGATCCAAATAATCAATGCAAGTTTGCCACTTTCCATTGGGCTTCAGAACCAGTACATGATTAGCTATCCAATCAGGGTAGAAAGCATCTCAGATAAATTGATTTGCCTTCAGCCTTTCAACTTCTTCTTTCAGGGCTTTCTTCCTGTCATCATCCAAAAGCCTCCTTTTTTGTTGCTTCGGAGGGAAGCTCTTATCTATGTTGAGTGCATGGCTTATAATGTTCGGGCTAATCCCAACCATATCCTAGACATTCTTTCCTATTGTCACCACCCTCGTGGTATCTTTCTCATCGAGCTTTATTTCTTCAAGCTCCTCTATTGGTCCGAGATCATTCCCATCTTCTTCTACTCTAGGGTCGATCTCTTCTTCGATTTCGAAGACAGATCCACTCACTTCCCGAATAACAACAAGTTCTTGTGCACTTGTTTGGTTCTTCCCTCTCATGGAAATACTATAGATTACCGTTCAGCAAGCTAGTCTCCCTTCTGCGTCCGAATTCTAGTTGACGTCGAGAACTTGATGACCAAATGCCTAATGCCAATGCCAATTAAGGCTGATCTCCCGAGTAGTATGTTGTAGGCAGATGGGGTGTTCATCACTATGAGCTCCATCATCTTTGTCATTGAAATTGGATAGTCTACCAAGGTAGCAGGGAACTGGATGGATCACGTGCTGGCTATCCTTTCTCCTGAAAATCCATACAACATCATTGCATAGGCTTCAACATATCAGGACTCTAGAGTGGCCTTAAAGGATGTTAGCTGAGCTCTTGTTATCTATCAGGACTCTACGCACCTTTTCGTTGGCGAGTTTAAGTGTGATGACCAGAGGGTCATTGTGGGGAAACTGAACATGCGATGGATCCTCTTCTGTAAAGGTAATAGGTTGAGATTTAACCCTTTGTTGCTTTGGAGCTCGCGGTTCAGGTTCGTAGGGAGAACCATCTCCCATCTTTAGATCGTTCACATATCTTTTTTGGGCATTTCTACCCGATCTAGCAAGGTGTGGTACTCTAGAAATGGTTACCACATCCTCCCCATCTATTGAGGGAGGTTGATCATCCTCCCTTGCTCGTGAGGTTGTATTCGGCTGGGCAGGCTGCGTAGGAGCCGCCCTTTGTTTAGCTGACGCCTGAGTCAGATTTTGGTATCTTATGTATTGTCTAAAATACCCTCTCGAGATTAAACCTTCGATCTTGTCCTTTAGCTGTCAGCATTCACCGTTGGTATATCCAATGTCCCTGTGGAATCTGTAGTATTTATTGGTGTCTCTCTTTGATTTTTTGTTTCGCATTGGGTCGAGTAACCTAAACCAGACCTGATTTTCATGTGTGACAAAAATGTTCCCTCAAGTTTTGGTAAGCTCGGTGTAAACTGTATAAATAGAGAAATACTTGTCTCCTTTCTTCTTTTCCCTCCCATCCACCTCTGAGTTATTCGCTTCATTTTTCTTTCTTTTTGAAGGGTTGTCTTCTGAGGGTCAAGACATTGAGGGGGTAACCGAGGTCGAGGTTGAGTTAACATTTGTCGTTGTAGTTATAATGGGCTGAGGGGTTGGTTTCAATGCTGACCTCACTTCATCTACATTGACAAATCTCTAAGCTCTTTTGTTGAACTCAATTATTTTTCTTATCGGTTTTCTCTTAATATCATCCCAAAGGGGGCTTCCTAGAAATATACCAGCTCATACGTCCATAAGATGACCATTGTCATCAACATTATAGGCTCGCACCACTTTGATGTTAAACCTTGCTAGGTAGCATTTTAATGACTCTCCTGGCTGTTGTCTAACATTGGTCAAGGTCGAGGCTTTGGGGCTGATGCCTACCATGTCCTTGAATTATTTCTTGACTTCTTTTGATAATTGATCCCAAGACGAGATCTAATGCCTTTGGAATTTATCGAACTAGTTCTTTGATGGTCCTGTCAGAGCTGTTGGAAATAGCATGAATCTGAGCTTGTAGCCAACGTAACTGGAAAACATAATTGTGTTAAATGTTCTCAAATGGATATATGGGTCTGAGTTTCTATGAAAAGGAGCTACATGTGGTATCTTGAACCCATATGGTAATGGTGTATTTGATATATGTGGAGCAAAAGGCTAGAGCTCCTCATGGAGTCATCAGCCTTGTCCTTGTTCCTTTCTTCTTGAAGGAGCCTGAACGCTCTTTCGAGCTGATGAATTCTCTCCTGAACCAAGTCCACCGGAGGTTGAGCTTGCGCTTTGGGTAGTTGGTCACTCCAACTCCCTACCCCGGTACAGGGTTATACTGGTTCCCATATATTGGCTGCACATGCTCTTCTAGGCTATTCAGATGTGCCCACAAATCGAGTTTTGAGGGGTTAGCCAGCCCCCGATTTTGATTTAGATGATCTCGAAGATCAGGATTGTTTTCATAATTCCCAATATTCCTATGTTCGGTATTATATATGCTCCCCGACCTATTTAGGTCCAAACTTCCAATCATGAAACTAACATTTCTTTCTGGTTGAGGGGCTCGATGGTTACGAGATTGATCTACCACTTGCCCCCTCACTCCAGTTGCTTATGACCTTGACATGTGACTTCCTGTCGGCTGGGATGCCCTATGTCCTCGGGTTGCTTCCTACTCGCCCCCATGTTTGGATCGAGCTCAGTGATTCTCGTCTCGGCTGCCACTCCGAGAAGGTCTCTGTGGTGCATGCTACCCCATTTGGTTCCTATTAGAAGCTGGCTAGGGTGCCTCTCGAAGTGGAGATGGGTGCCTTATGGTGACGGAGGGTGCCTTATAGGCGATGGTGGGAGCCTTACATTGTTGGGCTTAGAAGCTCCAAAATTAGCCCAGACTGGCTCCGAGTTATTCTAAGGCTCAGGGTTGGTGTTCCGAGCTGCTCAGGGAGCTCAGTTATTCCCTGTTCCTGCAGTTAGACTCACCATCGAATTACCAACAATATTAGTTTAAGTATTCCTCTCAAGGTGATCATTGCCAGTGTTTGCCTTGGGCCTTGGCTGGATCTGCTGGGCGGTTTGTCCGTTCCTTCTAACGGTCGTACTCCCACGTGGACACCCCCTGGGCCTCCGGGGAGGCGCCTGGACCTCGGGGGCTTGCCTGGCCAATTCTTCTTTACGTTGTGTGGCTTCAGCCAATTGTTTACACAGTTGGCGATTCTCCAGTTCTACAATGGGTACGTAACTCTGAGGATTATAGTAGAGGTCCTCTTCGGGCCTGGGGTTTGGAGTAGGTGCCCCCTTGGAGTCAGATGATGCATCCCCTCGTCTGGGCTGTGGTCTGACATTGGTTGTTTCCTAGGCCTTCCGGGATAATTCGCAGTCTGAGGAGTCTGTTCCTCAGTGATTTAAGGCAATGGTCGCCCACCAGCTTCTGGGTTGTTCGTGGCGGCCATCGATGCAATGTAGGAGGTTTCTGATTAAAAAATACAAGGATTTGCTTAATGCTCTCAACGAAAGCACCAAACTTTTGACATCGTTTTTTATCAACTTAATTTTGAAGAGCACTAAACAATATTTTAAGAAGAATAGAAAAAGGGAATAACTTTTACGTGGTTTAACAGTTAAAATATGCCTAGTCCACTAGTCAATATTATTGACCTTGGTACTCTCTAAAAACTTTTTCAGAGCAAATCGACACAGTATTCCCAGTACAATTTTGTTCATGAGTACAAATCGACAGAATGTCTTCTCCTTATTTCGTGATGTTACAATCAGTTACTCAAATTTGAAATAAATGTAAATAAATACATTAATTACATAATTTACCATGATAATTGGGATTTATTATCATATAACAACAAATCCCTAAGGAATAGGGATTTCCTAACAACTGTCATGTGCAAAACGCGTTGTTGATCTCGAATGCATGGTTAACACGCTTTCGAGATCGACCAAGATTTCGAGCTTGTTATTCTAGTGGGCCTCCTCCTCACCTAGAGGTTTCATCGAACTCAGTCTTCAGAGACCAATGCCTTCGAGTTTGCAACTAAGGCTCGAATAATACCCACATGCTTTGAAGAAGATTCTTTCTTTCAAGTTTGGAACCTATGCTCGAACCTTCCAACTTGTGCTCAATTGCTAACAACAACATCAGGAATCATGCCTACTTATACAAGTGTTCAGCCAATGCTTGTTATTTGCGAGCTTAAGTTTTTCGAGCCAACATTTCGTGACTTATTTGTTCATTCGCGAAATTTGGGTGTAACGTATATTCTCACAAAAAATAATTTATTGTAAAATATAATATTACAAATTAAAGTTTAAGTAGGTTTATAGGTTGATATATACACATCAAAATAGTTTATATCTTTTGAATTTACAATCTCATGTATTCTAATTTTTCTTTAGATTATTATTTATTTTGTAAACAGAAAATTTAATTTCATTATAAATAGGGACTAATTAATGTAATAATTAACTATGTAAATGATTTAATGTAAACTTTTTTAAATTGGGCCTAAAATTCTAGAGACGGAGCAGTTTAGAAATTATACTTTCAACAATATAAATAAAAATATTAATTTATTATGTATTATCACATTTTAATGAAAATATATACGATTATAATAAATAATATTAATTCAATTTCATATATATATATATATATTTATGGAAATAAATATTTTAACTTAAAAATATAAATACATATATTTTGAAAACTTATTAAAACATTTTATTGCAAAATCACTAAAAATGTAGCCATATTAAAAATTAATCTACATATTTATATATTTTAATTGTTTATGACTAATATGAACGTATATTCTCTAGCACTACTTTTCATATACATACCTTATATGATGTGTATTAATTGAGCTGGAAAGCCAGATATAGCTAAACAATATATTGTCGGAAATATTAATATTATGTATAAAAATAGAGAAATTGGTGAAAATAGTCTCTTTTTTTAAGGTGGTTTTGTACTCTGGGCTATTTTTGATAATTTTTTGCAAAATGGTCTCTTTCTAAAATTCGACCAGTTGTCTAAATTTTTTGACCAGCTGTCTAAAATTTTTGACCACCTGTTTAAATTTTTCGACCACCTGTATAAATTTTTGACTACCTGTCTAAATTATGAGAGACTATTTTGCAAAGAATTATTAAAACTAGGCTAGAGTGCAAAATAACTTTAAAAAATAGGTCATTTTGCCAAGAAGCCCATAAAAATATAGGGGAATTCTCCTATAGGGGCATCACTTTAAGCCCTACTGGTGGGACTCTCAGTGTTCTCCACCCGTGAATAGTTTTCGGCATGATTTTTTTTATGACCGTGTATATTGTAGATATTTAGAGCATCCTGCAAATTTTTAGAAAATTTAGAATAGTTTACAGTACCGAAAACTAGGTTCAAATAAGTTGATTTCCACGCGCATTAAAAAATTTAGCTGCGCGTGCAACAACATATTTGAACTTAGTTTTCGATACTGTAAACTATTCAGAATTTTCTGAAAAATTGCAAGGTGCTCTAAATAGCTACAATATACACAGTCATAAAAAAAATCGCGCCGAAAACTGTTCACGGGTCGAGAACACTAAGAGTCACACCGATATAGCTTAAAGTGAAACTTCTATAGGAGAATTCCCCTAAAAATATATCACTAATAATATATAATTTCTATTAGTAACAATTGATCTTTTGAATATCGGTCTGACATTCAGCTTAATTATTATGTACCATGGAAATAAGTCCAAGAAATGATAAATCCCTGATCATTACACCATTCACCATTGCTACAAAAAATGATTTTTCCCTCCGGTTATTTTCCTTAACACACTGTAGTTTTTGATAGTACCATGAACCGCAGTAGTGTTTGACACAACAGAGAAAAGTAATAACAAAACTGTAGAAAAAAGTGTTCTTTTTCTCTGCAGTTTCGTCAAAATCACTATAACCCAAATCATCAATTCTTCGCCTCCCGAATGGATATAGATTATTATTTTTCAATGATTCCTCACGCCAATACTATGTACAATAACATGCATCAAATCTCCAAAAAAATACATGATTATTTATCATGGTAATATTTTCTTTTGATCCATTACCATAATCTATACATGGACAATGAATTCTTTCCGGATCACTACAATTTTTTTGACAAAATTCTAAAAATTGGTTGAATATGTCTTGACATTGTTGTGTTTCTTTATTCTTAAGAATCCATGATTTATCCATAATGATAGTATCTACCTAATTCCTATGTCAATAATGATAAGAAAATTAATATTGTAATTGAACAAAATTATGTTCAATTAATAAATTCTAAAATAAAATTGGCAGAGTTTCCTTCATTTCTATAATATATCAAAATGTCATATATATTTACAATTTTAACATAAACAAACATAATTATTATACATATTAACCTATAAAATATGTTCAATTAATATTTTAATCTTAAAAAAATTGGGCAGAGTTTCCTCTGTTTTTATAGCATATTCCAAGTTCTTACTACCTATAAATTCAAATCAAACAAAACATACAACAAACAACATGCATGTTCTCAACTATTAGCCACCGCACAACACACAGAATTCGTAGAACCCACTTCACTAAGACACATATGCTCTCAACCTTATGTTATCTCCGAAACACACAATTTTATCTCAGAACATACTTTCACTACAGATGAATATCTAATATATTCAAACTCCTCTAACAATAGTTTGTAAATATCAAAAATAAAATTAAAAAATCAAGTAGTAATTTTTACTCTCCTTCAAAATTAATCCACTACAAGAAAAAAAGTCTACAGTGACGACTTTTGATGTTGATGCAGATCAAGAATTCATTGCCAAAATGGTGTCGCTGTAGGTGCGTATGTGTAGCAATCTACAGCGATGACAAAAGACAGTCGTCACAGTAGGGGTTTACAACAGCGACGACATGTCGGTCGCAGTAGGAAATCCTTTTTTTCAGTTGGACTGGGATATTGCGACGACATGTTGTCGCTGTTGGTGGTTGCAAAAGTTGAAAACTTGAATTTCAAAAACTCCTACAGCGACGACAGGTGGTTGCTATAGGTCGGACGACCGCCCCATCCACAGCAGCACCATGTTATCACTGAAGAGTGTATGGGTTAAATTCCTTCAACGACAACATGTCATCGTTGTAAATATATAATTTAAAAAATATATATTTAATTAATTATCTTATTTAAATTTTATTTGATAAAATATTAAATATTAAATATTAAATAAATAAATAAATAAATAAAACCAACTTATTTAATGTAACACCCTTGATAATCAAAACCGTTACACTGTGTGTTAATAAATGTGTAATACTTGCTAATAAAATCATTTAGTTGAAAATGTGTCACTAAACCATTATTGAACTAGTGTTAAAAGATTTTGGTCATAAAAGATAGTTTTTTTTTTCATTTAAATAAGTGTTTGTTAAACAGGATCACAAAAATAAACAGGGTTAAAGAAAAATTTACAAAATTCCAAAGGTTATAAACAACTGTAACCTAATCTAATGGAAAAACAAGCATTTTGGGGTCTCCTGTCCCTGTATCATCTCTCGGCTGTGGCTGCTGAGCAGCCAGCTTATGTACAGTCTGCCCCGTGAGCTCTCTAAATCAGGGTTGGTCTAGCTTACCCTTGCCTTTACTTGCACCATGCATCATCTGTGAGCCAAGGCCCAGCAAGAAAACTATATAACAGATCATGATTAATATCAGAAAGCATATAACATACAAATCGTCAATCAGATATTCAATAGACCACATCGTTCAAATAATCATTAAACAAATCAATAATCAATCATTCAGGTAATAAACATAACATAATCATCAGATTAACATCAATATTCATATCATACAATTTCCAGCATCGACGCTTTTAGGCCACACCCTCTATTTATCCCACTGACTCTGGCTCGCTTAGGTTGAGCTCAGTGATCATATAATTAACCACAGCTACCAGTGGCCAAGCCGCATCCTTGTGCGCCAATATTAATTCCGGCACTCTTAGGCCATTTATTTTATGTCCCCATGGCATAATACCATCATGTGACCTTACATACAAATATAAGGAACTCTTAGTCCCAATATAACCACATAATCAGGTGTGGTTTTCTTACCTTTGATTCCGAGCTGGGAAAGTGAATTGACTCCAAGCACGATCCCTAGCCTTGAGCCTTGGCGACAAACCTAGTCACAAGAATTATCGATATCTATCAACTTCCAATAAGAAATAAAATACTTAAGTAACAAAACTAGTCTCCGAGACCTCAATTTCTACTAAACCGGGCAGTAGAAATTGTCCCGAGCCCCTAGGTTCGAACCCCCGAGCCCTAACAACACTAAGAACTCCTTTAAGCTCAAAACCCCAGGCGGGTTACGACTTGGCCAGGCATGTCACGACGCGCCCCCAGACAGAGAGCTCCCATGGACAGGAAGGCCACATGCACCACGACACCCTTAGGTTGGGTCGTGGCGCACCCTACAAACCCAGGGAAAACTTGGGTTTTCCTCCTTCTTCTTCAAGCCAAGAACATACCAAATTACCCAGATTTTTCCCTCAAAATTTCCCTCACTTTCAGAATCAATCAGCAACAACTCAGAACCAATTTACCCATATAAACCACTCAAACACCTCAACAACATCCCTCAATCACTAGCCTAATTAACCTAAAATCCTTACCCCAATTCAGCTGTTAACTTCACCTTGAATACCCAAAATTCTACATAACAAACTCAATAACAATCTAGAGCTGAAAAGCATGAATTCATACCTCAACCAGGTAGCCTTTCTTCTGAACTTCTAGCTCCTACACCCAACTTAATTCTCCTTCTGTTTTCCTCCAAGAATGCCCAGCCCAAGCTTAGCACAAGCCCTCATCAATGAGGATTGAGAGAGAGTGTGTGTGCTTGAGGGAATGAGAGAGAGAGCTGAGACCTTTTTCTTTCTTCTTTCCTTAGAGTATTATCCACTCTTTTACCTTAATCTAGCATAACATCTGAGTATATCCTTAATCCTAGGAAAATACCATTTCGTCATCCCATAACATAACTAGCATAAAACTTAATTTAAGGGTATAATTGTCATTTGTCCCCAATTTCGACTAATTCCTTAAGTGTTCCTAATATTTACCACTTATATCCTACTCTGCAATCAATCACCAACAATTAACCCAATGTCTAATAATCTCCAATATATCTCCTAAATTCCCAAAAATAGCCCCCAGGCTCCCCTGAGCCTTGTATAAATCCCGACCATGACTATTTCGCCAAACCGCTCACTAGGACCGTCTCGAGCCATATGCTGCAAATATATCTACATAATAATGTGGTGTCAAAATTTACCACATATAGTCACATTTATGCTCTCAATGGGCCAAAATTACAAATATGCCCCTATAATCTAAACAGGGCCTACATGCATACTAGTATTCATAATCAGGAATCTCATATATCCATATAACCATATAAGCATGCTTATCACATAATCATGCATTAAATCATTTAAATCCCACATAAACCAATTATGCCCTCCCGACACACTAGTCAAGGCCCTTAAGCCTTATTAGTGATTTTGGGTCGTTACATTTCATTAAATAATAAAACTAATTTATTAATTAAATAATAAACCAATTTCACAATATCCATAGTCTCCAAAATACAAGTAGTATTATCTCCAAAATAAAAAAAAGAACACAAAATATTAATACTTTAAAAATAGTAATATGATAAAAATAAATGTCATCAAAATCAATGTGAAAGTCATTATCATCGGGTTGTTGTTGTGGCTTTGGCGGTGGCTGTGGTGGTTGTGGCTGCTATGGTTGAAAGTTTGCCATCTTGGATGTTCAGATTTGTTGCTTGCAAATATTGTTGTATTTGCGAGAAGTTGTTGTTCTGGGTCATAAAAGCTTCACTGAAGTATTGAATCATGGACTAGAAAGCCTCAGGTGGTATCGTTGGAGGGCCAACTGTGGTGGATAGAAATGGTGATGCCTTTGATTGTGAAGAGGATCCAGAGGCACTTGAGGCAAAGGTACTAGTGCCCTTCGACTTCCGTCCAATACCTCGGTAACTTTGAGATGACTTGTGTCTCATAGATAGAGACATTTCCTGTTTCAGATTGAGATTGAGAGTGGGATTGGGTCTGGACTTCTTGCTACAAGGCATCCTACAGTTTAGAAACAAGACAATTCATACATAATGTAATTGAATAATATACATATATACAAAACTTGGAAAGTTACTTAAATATGCATCCTTAGCATTCATGTTCACCAATCCATGTGTCGGATGATTGTGCATGTCATGGAACGTATCGATATTGTTGGCAACTCCTTAGTCTGAAGATTCATATTAGGAAAACAAAATTTAACAAAATCTCAGTTAAAAATTGAAATTATTATTTAGATAACTTAAAATATTTCAAATTCTCTATATATTTTTATTTACCTTCTTAAATCGAGCAAAAGCATAAGAATTCGATCCATGGAGACTTGGATACTTCTGTTTTACTATGTTGGCAGCATTTGCCTTTGAGCGTGCCATGAACTGTGGAGTGGTGGAAAGGTCAACCAAATTCTGCCAACTATCATTCTCAATGTCCTTTGGTGGATTCTCTCTAGCTATCTCAATATCCTCATACCCTTCATGTTCATCGAAGTGTCTTTTCTTGTGACCTTTTCTATCCTTGTAGCGATCCTGAAACTCTCACTCAATCCCAGTCTCTATCAGTCGCCACTCAGGGAAAGCTCGGGGAAGAATGAAAAATTCCTTAAAAAAAAAATGGTGAGATTTTTTTTAACGACCCAAATTTCTTAATAAGGTTTAGGACCTTGATGAGGAGGTCGGGAGGGCCATAATTGATTTATTATGCCATTATATGATTATATGCATGTTTATGTGGATTATATTATTATATGATGATAAATGCATGCATAGGTACACATTTTTTATGAGGGAATTTTGGTAATTTGGCCTATTGAGGGCGTAATTTTATATTTGTGTGTACGTTTGTGATCTATTGTTGAGGCCACATTAAAATGTGGATTTGTTCGAGCTATTCGGCATGAGACGATCTTTGTGTATAAGTTAGCAATTTGGTCATAACGGGATTAAGTTCGGGGCTCGGGGTGAGTCTCGGGGTAATTTGGTGATTAGAGCGTTGCTAGGAGTTAAAGGGTAATGGGATATGAATTATTGGTATTCGAGGATATTTAGAATAACAGGAATTAGAGGGTGTTAATTATGGTTAACGAGATTGGCGGGAAAGGATGGTTTTTCCCTTGGAAGCTTTGAATGGGAATTAAAAGACCTAGGGGTATTTTGGTCTTTTGACCTTAAGGATATATATGACCCAAAGAAGACTGTAGAAAATAGGAAGCAACATAGAGCACTTCAACCTCTTCTCCCGTACATTATTTTCTTCTCTTCTCTTTTGAATTTTTGGAACTTTTCTTGAGGATTCAAGCAAGGGAAGTGGATCTTGAGGGCTTAGGATTGTGTTCCACCATTGAATAGGATCCTAATATGAGCTTGAGGTAAGTTTCTAGCCATTAAAACTCTAGCTTTGCTCTGTTTTTGGTTTGGTTTTCAGCTTGGTTTTCTAGATTGGTTAAAGGGAATTTATGGGAGTTTTTGGCTAGGGTTACTTGGGTTGTGATGCCTAGGACATGTGTAGATGGCTTTTGGGTTCAATTGGGTCTTAAAATGAGGTTTGGAAGCTATTGGTTCAGGTTGGAAATGGTGGAGTTGACGGGGAAAATTTATGTGCATTTCTGGCTGAGTGTAGCGCTATAGCACCCATAAGTGGGCAACACAACGCTACTCAGGGGGGAGACTTCTCTATTTAGGGCGCTAGGGCACTGGGGGGTAGCGCTACAGCGCTACCATGCTTCTTCAGATTTTGGTTTTGGACATTTTTAAGGGTTTTTGGCTTGAGGTTTCAATTCCTAAGGCTCGGGATTGAATCTACTCACCGTTTGGGTTCAATTCAGGGTCCCGGGAGTGAGGTTTAGGTCAAGACCCTTTTATTGTTGTTTCATTAATTGGATTCCATATTTGATTATGACCAGGTGACCGCTAAGGGACCAAAGGATCGATCATTCTCAGGGGTCGTTTATCTACTTTTCTCGCTAGAACCAGAGGTAAGAAAACTGCACCCGGTTAGGTGGACACTATATTTGTATGCACTGATATATGATTGTGATAAACCATGTGAATATAAAATAAATGTTCTAAGAGTGTCAGAATTGATATTTGATTGTGACATGCCATGTGAGCATGGGATGAATGGCCTAAGAGTGCTGGAATTAATATTTGCACACATGACGCGGCTCAGCCACTAGTAGCGGAGGATAGCTTATTAATCACTGAGCTCGGTTAAGCTGGGCAGAGTTAGTGGGTTTAACACTGGGCTCGGCCTAAGTGAGCCGAAGATAGTGGGTTAAACAGAGGGTGCGGCCTAAGGGCGCCGACCCTGAATATTGTGTAATGGTTGCAATAAACTGTTGATCATGAATGTGATTATTGTTGTTAATCTGATGAATATGATATGTTGATTATGTGGATGACAAATTGTCGACTGTTATCACTGAATAGGAAAATGTTATGAATTGTTGAATATTTGGTTATTTATATTGATTATACTATAATATTATGGTTTTCTTGCTGGGCCTCGGCTCACTAGTGCTGCGTGGTGTAGGTAAAGGCAAGGGTATGTTGGATCAACCATGAGTTGGAGAGCTCTACCTGCAAGGTGTACATTGTCAGCTGCTCGGCCGCCTTGGTCGAGGGATTGTACAGGGAGGGAAACCTAAAATGTGTATTTTGCCATTAGAGTGGCCTTGGTTATTTAAACTTCTGAAAGTTTGTAAATATGTCCTCTAGACCCTGTTTTGGGATCCCATGTACTAAAATTTCATTTTAATGAAAATAACCTGTTTATGACCAAAATCTTTTATTCCTAATCCGTTGATGATGTTAGGTTCACATTTTTATTTAAATGACTTAATTAGCAAGTCTTGCACTATTTTAAGTCTTACCAATAAGTCTCGTGAACAACATCCCAAAATCACAAATTACTTTGTAGAGCCCCCCTGTTTATGACCAAAATCTTTTATTCCTAATCCGTTGATGATGTTAGGTTCACATTTTTATTTAAATGACTTAATTAGCAAGTCTTGCACTATTGTAAGTCTTACCAATAAGTCTCATGAACAACATCCCAAAATCATAAACTATTTTGTAGGTTCTCTCCTTTAGAGAAAATTGTAGAGCCAACAGACCTTTATTGTCGTTGACGAGCTGCTGTAAATTTTTGGATCGAGACCGACCTCTTCTTTTTGCAGCAGCTACTACATATGTTAATTAAAAATACAATTAAATTGAATAAAATAATAGCAATTTTTCATTTATTGATAAAAGATAGACTAATTATAGGAACTCGCGTGGGATCTGGAGGTGGAGGAGGATCCACTCCATCACCGCCATGAGAACGAGCAACAATAGCAGACATATCTTTCTTGTTTAAATAATTATTAACTTAAATTCAGTAATAGTTGGAGGTTAATTACATAATTTTAAAAAAAACATTGTTGAGAAAAGTCATATATTGATTGAAAAATCTTGAAATTAAAACATACAAATATGAATATGCATAAGAAAATATTATTCCTCATCAATGTCCATTTCTACGTCATCATCTGTACTTTCTAAATCATCTTCACTAATTTTTTCATCATCATTGTCATTGATGAAATCATCATCTAGATCCATAATAGATCGAGACGTTTCCCCAATTATGCTGATGTGCCTAGGTCAATCCAAATGCATAATCTCCAACTCTCCTAATTCCACAGTGAGTACAAAATTTGATGAAGTGCTATCATGCACGACATCAGCCTCGTTATCATCATTGATACTTAATTTATCCTAGATCTTTCGATGATTGACTTCTTCTACTACCTTCCAATTTTTGTTTCTTGAAGGATCTTCCATGTAGAAAACTTGTTTTGCTTGACTGGCGAGAATAAATTGATCGTTCTTGTACCATTTAGAATTAATCATGATGCTAGTTATGTTATTCTCAGTCACATTTTGACCATTGCTTGTATCGGTGTTGAACCATTTGCATCGAAACAATACTACTGAGCAATCATGGGAATAGCATAACTCTACAATCTTCTCAAGTTGGCCATAGAAAGTGAAACCATCGGTTCCTGGCACCGAAACTCCACTATTTTGTGTGATACGTCTTTCGTCACAACTATGGACCAAAAACTTCACACTGTCGACAATGCAAGCCGTGTAAGAGTATGCATTCTGATTGGACCCGTTTGCTAAAGCAAGTAATGCATCAGTACACTCAGTTCACTATACTTGTTGCAAATGACCCATCTATAGAGTATGACAAAAAAAAAAAAAAAACACAATGAGATGAGTATTAATTGATACGAATTTTGTAAGAATTCTACATTTTCGATAAGTTACCTTCAATTTAAACCAGATAGGGAAATCTTTTTGAAGATTTATGTTTGAATTTTCTCAAAGGCATTCACTGTATAGCACAAAGATTAAGGTAAGATAACAGTTTGCCATGAATTAAATTTAATGAATTCATATATGTGTTGAGCTACATACTCCATATATGGTTGGATTTCAGGGCAATTGTTGAGTACAAACCATTTTGCCTCTTTTCAATGAAGATAGTCAAGGGATATGATTTTCTTTTTGCTACTTGGACGACATTATGATTCAAAAACTGACAACTGTCTTTTAGGAATAACAATATCCACATTTATTTCGGACGATTAAATTTAGTTTGTACGCTCTGAAGATATTACGAACAAAAGCTCAAAGCTTCGTCGGCAACATAACCCTCCGCTATAGAACCTTCAAAGTGTGTCTTATTCCTGACACAATTTTTCAATTTCTTCATATATCGCTCAAACGGATACATCCACCTTATGTAAACTGGTCCTCCGAGGATAGCTTCTTGCGGTAAATGAAGAATTAATAAAATCACTATGTCAAAAAAGGCTGAAGGAAAAATTAACTCCAACTTGCACAAAATTTGTATCACTTGATCTTCTTCATTCCCCATGTCCTTAACAACCAATGTACGAGCACAAATTTGCTTAAAGAAATTGCAAAGCTCTTTGATTGTCTTCAAAATAGACTTATCCAAGTAGCCTCGAACTCCTACCAGCAACAGACGTTGCATAAGAATGTGACAATCATGGGATTTCAACCCAACAATATTGCCATCATTTTCAGTTACTTTCTTAGAGAAATTTGAACCGAATCCATCAGGAAGTCTAACTACTTTTACGAAATGAAAAAAAAACCGTCTATCATCCAGTGTGAAAGAGTACATAGGATGTGGTTTCATCAACTTCGTATCGTCTTCCTTGAGGTGCAACTCTTCTCGGATACCCCAATTCTTCAATTCTACTCGTGCGTTGGTGGTGTCTTTAGATTTCTCATTCATAAGAAAAGTACCGAGTAAATTGTCGCAAATATTTTTCTCTACATGAATCACATCTAAATTGTGCTTTAATTCAAGTTCAGACCAGTAATAAAGTTCAAAGAAAATACTATTTTTACTCCAATTAAGCTCTTTTGGATCTTGCTTTCTTCTCACACCACCAAAACTGACATATTTACCCGGCAAAGAATCTGGAACATGCTCTAATTGTTCGAGTATGTCTCGACTGTTTAATTTTCTTGGAGGACATCCTTTTTCATAATTCCCATCAAACAAGTGACTCTTCCTCCACTTATGCGTAGAAGATAAGAATCTTCTATGACCAACATAAGTTGTATTCCCAATTACCCGACATGAAGGAGTGTCTTTGTTGCATGAAGGACATGCCACATATCCTTGGCCACTCCAAGCAGACAAACTACTACCGGCCAAAAAATCATTGATAGTCCATAATAGTGCTGCATGCATTCTAAATACACTGTTCGTTGCAGCGTCTCTGGTTTGAAATCCTTCCTCCCACAACTCCTTCAATTTGTCTACCACAAGCCTTAAAAAGACATCGATGTCCTTCCTAGGTGATTTCGGACAAGGAATCAATAAGGTAAACCTGAATGATGACTCTTTCATGAACAACCAAGGAGGCATATTGTACATGCAGAATATTATCGGCCACATAGTGTAAGATAGACTGCTGTTACCAAATAGATTAAAACCATCAACAACTAAACCCAATCGAACATTTCTGGGTTCTTTGGAAAAATTAGGATATCTGGAATCAAATTGTTCCCAAGCAGCCCCATCAACAGGATGGTACATCACACCATCTTCTTTCGACCATCTCGTACTATGCTAGGTCATATCATTTGTTGTACGCCTTGAACCATAAAGCTGCTTCAGCCTAGGAGTCAAAGGGTAGTACCACAACACTTTGTGGGCGACTTTTTTCCCCTTTGTGTCTTTGTCAACCCATCGGCTCTAACCACATACAAGACAAATCTGTTCTTGGGAATTCTCCTTCTAGAAGAAACAAGAGTCGTACTTGCAAGAATGAATTGATTGATAACTTAACCCTAAATTCCTCATTTTTTTCTTAGACACGTAGAATGAAGCCAGAATCTTATTCTTCTTTGGGAATGCAAATTTCATAAACTTCAAAAGTTCGTCAAAGGAATTATTTGTCCATTTATTCATAACCTTCATGTGCATCATCTTCGCCAAGAAGTGCAAGGAAGACAACCAAGTACAACTAGAGTATAATTTAGCTTCAACCTCTTGAAAAAGGTCATCAAATTGATTCTTCACACTATTGCCACCACCATCTAACATTCCTTCATTTCTGTCTTCTTCGTTAGTGTCTTGTTCACCAATAACATCATTAATGATGTCATTAATCTCATCAGTCACTAGAGCCCCATTGTCCACTATTGGAGGCATATCAACTTCGCCGTGGTAGGTCCACTTCACGCATCGCTGCAGAAACCCGTATCTGTGTATGTGAGCCTCTACTACATCCAGTTTCTGATTCAGCATATTGACACACTGAACGCATGGGCATGTGACTTCTCCCGAACCATTCACATGATTCTTGACCATTTGTATAAATGATTGAAGACCATTCCAAAACTCATCAAAGTTATGTCGTCTATTAGTTATCCAACTCTTGTTAATCATCATAATTGATTCAAGTGGAAATTAAATGATCATAATGTGATAATCATAAACAAAAAATATTTACTAATAATCTTTTTATCAACAAAACACTAATAAGTAAATTGTAAAATCTTATGAGTAAATTATTAAATTTTATGAATATATATTATTGTTAGTTATGAATGTATTACAAAGTTTCGTTATATAATCAAATATTTAATTACAATTATTATCATGTTATTTAATAATTATCAAATTCTTCATATAATTTTCATTTTTTTCTTTAAAAAAATAACAATAAAGTTTTATTATTTTAATCTTAAATTAATTTTAAGAATAAAGTTAGCTTAATTACCTATTTTATCTACATATATTATCAAATTTTATGAATATATTATCAAATTAATTGAATAAATAAATATTTAATTATAAATTTATTAAATTACCATTAAAGATTATTATTTTAATATCTACTTATTTTATAAAAAAATATCAATAAAGTTTTATACTTGTAAAATTATTATTTTAATTTATACTTTATAATTTTTTTAATTAATTTTTATTAATTGCTTTAAAATTTATTAATTAAAAATTTTAGTCACACTAACTTTAAAATTATTTTGTAATGTTTAGTTTTTCTAAATCTATACAAATTTCGTCAGCATAATGACTGTAATCTAGCCTACCCCAAAATTTAAAATATGCATAAAAACATATAAACCAGTCCCAAAACATAAATAAAATTTAATACAATCATTTGAATTCACAAATAAACAATAAAAACATATTATTTAACAAGCCTAACATATATATAATTCGAAACACAAATTTTATTTAACCTAACATATAAACAATTGAAAACAAAAAATTAATCTAACCTAACAATTTTTAATAACTTAATATCAAATTAACTATAAAATTAACAAACATAAAAATTTAATTTAAAAACTATTTATGTATACAAATTAACTATCATTATTTATCAATACACTAACAATCACAAAACAAAATAAAAAATATTAAAAATTGGAAACAATACCCAAAAGCGGGAGATTATATCCAAAGACTCCAATGCAATCTCAAAAAATAAAAAAAATAAAAAAAAAATTTAACAAACATTTATAAATTAAAATACTAATCAATCACAAAACAAAATCAAAATCAAAATTACAAACTATACCCAAATGCTCAGGATGATATCAATGAATTTGGCAAAGGCTCAGGATGCTCCAATACAATCTAAAAGTTAAAAAATCAATAAAAAATATAACAAATCAATTACAATAACATACAAAATACACACAAATAATCATGAAAAAAAAAACTAAATTTAAATGAAATAACTACATTTTTGGGTATAAAGGAACTAACCTTAACAATGGAGGGCCAAAAATAGCGTTGAAACTCCTTGGGTGACATTGGGCGGCGCTAGGCGGCGGAGAACACACAGGGAAACGTCTTTGTTTTGGAGAAAAATGAAGAAAACTGAAGAAGAAAGGCACTGTTTCAAGTGCAGGAAAATAAACAGTCGTCGCTGATATCAAATGCACCGGTTCACTCAAACTGTGACACCCTCGTGTGCTACGCGTCTACTCTACAGCGACTACATGTCGTCACTATAGATAGTAAAATTTTCCTTAAATTTTTTGGCAATTCGCTTTCCCATGTTTTATAGTTGGGTCCTATTGTGACGACATGTCGTTGTTGTAGAGTACAAAATAAATGATCAGTGGATTATATTGGACTCTATACCAATGACATGTCGTTGCTATAGGGGGTGAAAATAGGCAACCAACTCTGGGCGGTTGAGTTCCCTGAGCATCCTACAGCAACGACATGTCGTCGCTATAGAGAAACATATTTCCTTCTTTTTTTTCTTCTGATGAATACCCTACTGCGACGACATGTCACCGTAGAGTCAGTTCCCGCCTTGTGTTCCCTCCAAATTCCTAGAACTCGTTGCTGTAGGGTATCAGAAATTTGGAGGGCCTGGTCGTGTGCTGTTGACTACCCTACAGCGATGACATGTCGTCATTGTAGCTTATTTTTAAAATAAATTAAGAAAGAATAATTTTTCGTGGATTTCGCCTACATACATCGACGACTTTGGAGTCGTCGCAATGGATGTCATCGCTGTAGAGTCTTTTTCTTGTAGTGGTCTTCAACAATTTCAACACACATCAAATTCAAACAAAAATTTCCTACAATAAACGTTTAAACATTGGTTAGTAAATATATGATAATTGAATTGATCCAAAAATAATATAATTAACAAAAATAAACTTTAAAAAACATTAATTATATGAATAATATAAAAATTTATGTAAGAAATAATATTATAATCTAAAAAATTATGTTAATACATTATTATAATATAAAATTATATGAAAATACAATACATTCTAAAGATTCAACATTATTAATATAAAATTTATTAAAAAAACCATTAAATTAGGTAGATAATATAAAAAATACCAAAATACTGAAATATATATTAAAAAAATTAAGTTTTGGTGATCAATACATGTTTTGAACAATGAAAATGTCTTCTAATCGTATATAAACTTTAAAAGACATTAGAAAAAAACTTGAAAATCACCTTATAAACATACATTGAAACTCACTCAATATTTATTCATTTTTGCCCTAAAACTTAAAAATAAATCAATATTAGTTATTTTTACATGATTTAAAGCTTTAATATGCAAGAAAATGAAGAAAAAAACAAAATAAAATGGTGAAAATTGAAATTATCTGTGGCTGGGGACGAAGGCGAAGCCGTCCTTGATCTTCTCGTGTGTTAAATGTGGGACATTAGGGGTGGAGGGGTTTTCTCTGCAGTTATATATCAAAGATAGCGGAGAAAAGTGGTAAGTTCTTGCTAAAGAATCGTGGAGAAAAGTCCCCGCCTCAACCTCCCTTCAAACTTTACATTGCATTTTTTTAAAACCGCAATAAAATAGAGTGCGAGTATTAAATGTGATATTTTAGACTCTTACAAAAAATTTCTCTTTGCATTTTCTTTAAACTTGTAAAAAAATGCAAAAAAAAAAACTATATTTATAGTACTGACCATCATATAATTCACAGCCAGAAAAGTGTTCAGAGACATTAGAAACATGGTGCGGAGTGTGCTTTAAAATGTGGTGGAATTTCTTTGCTGGAGCATTGATTTCTATATCTGCTCTTATTTTTCAAAGAGGTCAGAGGATGACGACATATTTCTTCCAAATAATGCTGTATTAATTAAGATGATATATGCTAAATATAGATCTAGATTGAAGAAAATGCTTTGGCTTCATACCCTAGTCATGGTTTACCTATTTGACTTCATTTTTAGTGGTAATGATCTCATTTATCATTGACATTTGAAGTTTTGTCTATGATACACTTTACCTTATTTTGCCACTTTTGCTGAATCTTTATTTTTCTTTTTAGTTTTGTTAACTTCTAAACTACAAGCCCATTTCGAACAAGTTTTTATCAATATTTATTATCTTTGATGTAAAATTCTCAATGTTTTTGTATTAAATAATTTGAGAATTTTATATCCTAAAATTCTATTCTATATTTATTTGTATTATCATTTGATTTTAATTTTTCCCAAATGTATAAGAGGCAAAAATATATGGATAATTGTTGGTAGTGTTTTTTTTTATTTGGGATTATTAGAGAAGAATTGTAACGACCCGAATTCACTAATAAGGCTTAAGGGCCTTGATTAGTGTGCCAGGAGGGCATGATGAGAATTATGTGTGATGATTGTGATTAAGATGCAAGATTATGATTTTAAGCATGCTATATGACTATGTGAATTATATTATGTGATAATTATGATGTGTGAATCGTACCACGTGGGTGCTGTGATACTAGTGTGATGCACGTGCCGAGACGGTCCTAGAAAGCTAGATAGTGGTAACTGGTAATTTGGTAACCTGTGTAACTATTAGTAACTATAGAGAGTAACAAGTTTTATGGGGAAAGTGGTAGAATTGCAAAGCTGGCGAAAAGACAAGTGTACCCTTGAGGCTTAGTTAGAAAAGGATATTGAGGAAGGTTAAAAAGGTCTTTTGGCAGTAATATAGAGTCTTTGGCTGAGGGAAAAAGATATGTACGATTTATTATGCTAAGTAAAGCTGAAGTTAAGTCTTGGAAGGCTAGAAAGGTCAAGAAGGAAAGGGAGAATCAAGAACCTAAGAGGCAAGGTGGGAGAGGAACTGAGCTGAGTTCCTTGAGGCTGGAGAAGGGCTTAAGGAGGTGGAATCAAGCATATATTAAGGTTTATACTGAGGTAAGGGATTGGTCTCTGTTTTGTTAAGTTCTGAATTTGGTTTTTGAAAGAATTGAGAGATAGCCATGGTTTTTCTTGTATGGAGTTCAGCTGGTTTGTTAAGGTGGAATTCAGCTCAAGCTTGGATTGGAGGAAGCTCAGGTCGAATTTCTGTTTGAGGTAAGGGTATTAAGTATGTTTGCAATTTCATAGCTGCTATGGTTTAAAGATTTAGGGGCCTGGTTTGTACTTTTCTCAAGTTTCAGCTTAGGTGTTAGAGTTTGAATTTAGGTATGAATTCTGTGGGTGATTGTGTAGTTAAGTTGGGTTATAGTGTTTATAAGTTGTTGGTTGATCAATGTGAGGTTTCAAATGAGTTTTGGGGCTTGGGTATGAAGTTGGGGTGAGTTGGAGTGAGTTAGGCCCGGGAAAAACGCGAAGGAAAACCCAGAAATCTGGGTCTGTGATGGTGTGCCGCGGCACAGCTTTTGCTTGCCGCGGCCTAGGGGTCTCTGGTGTTGGGTTCCGCGGCACAAGGAATGTGGTGCCGCGGCACAAGGCAAATTTCAGGGTGTTATATTTTGCAATTTTTGGCCTTTGCTCCGGGGGTTCGGGGGATGTCTCCGGGGTGTTGTTCTAAGGTTTTGGGGGTTCCGAGAGTGTGGGTTAGGTACCGGGAAGGTAGTCTTGGATTGGTTAATGACAAAGAATATTATGTTTGTGTTGTGATTAGGACTTTGGAGAGGCTCGGGGTAGAGGACCGTGCTTGTGGCTACGTGGCATCGGGAACCAGTAAATTGAAAGGTAAGAAAGCTGCACCTGAGTATGTGGTTAGGTTGGGACTAAGTGTTCCCTATGTTTGTATGCATTATTATGTGAATATGAATAATCATGTGGACACGATGGGACTAAGAGCTCCCTATATTTGTTTATCATGTCGTGAGATGGTGTTATTACGCCATGGGACATGCGATTACCGGCCTAAGGGTGTCGGAATCATTATTTGCGCACTGGGGCGCGGCTCAGCCACTGGGAGCTGAGGCAGCTTGTTTATCACTGAGCTTGGTTAAGCTGGCCAGAGTCAGTGAGTATTACACTGGGGGCGGCTCTATTGAGCCGAAGACAGTGTGCCAAATAGAGGGTGCGACTAAGGGCGCCAACCCTGAATGTTATTTGATGGGTATGACAATCTATTGGTTATGAACGTGAATATTGTGCTATGAATATAGTTAATTGACTGTCTGAATAACAACTGTTACTGCTGATTGGATAAATGTATGAAATGTTGAATTCTTGGTTGAGCATTGTGAAATATTTGTTAAGTGTTGCTGAACTTACTATGTTATCATGCTTTCTTGCTGGGCCTTGGCTCACGGGTGCTACGTGGTGCAGGTTAAGGCAAGGGCAGGCTGGACCAAGCCCGAAGTGGAGAGCTCCAAGGTGGAATGTACATAGCTAGCTGTTCGATCACCACGATCGAGGAGAGGACCAGGACAGGGACTACCTAACTGCTCGTTTTTGCCTTAGTATGGCCAGTCAGTGTACTTAAACTTTGTAACTTTTGTAAATGGCTTTTAAACTGTCGTTTTTGGGATCCCATGTAGATAAACAATGCTTAGTGATGAAAATATAACTTTTGAGACCAAAACACTTTTAACCCTAGTTCCTCCACTGTTTCAGTAACACGATTTTACTTAAATAACTTGATTAGCAAGTCTGGCACCTTATAAACACACAGTGTAACGGTCTTGGCTATCCAGGGCGTTACAACTTGGTATCAGAGCGTCCTAGGTTTATGGGTCCTGAAGACTAGCTGGATATGTACATTCGCCGCGGGAGACAAGCTCAACTCAGGGTTTGGTAATTGTGTATGCATGATGATGTGCTTAAATGATTTGAGTGAGATATGATTGTTGATATCTGTTTGATGTATAGGGAGCATGAGATACTGATGGGGCCTGGCCCTTGACTGCTGCGTGGTGCTATTTAGGCATGTTGATTAGTATTGCTCTTGCATGTGGTTGAATACATGGATAATGGTGATATAGGGATTGCAAGTTATTATATGTTAAACTGAACTTATAAGATATACCCGTTTATTGGCATGGAGGGCATAAAAGGTATGAACGCATCTAGTGATAAAGAGATTTGATAATTTATGCATAATATGGGTGTTTAATATGTTTTATGTGTGTTTGATTGTTATAATTGTTTGGATCTGCCCTTGAGTTGGATTTTGGGTATGAACGTCAGGGCTGAGAAGTTTAGTTGGTGAAGACAGATTAATTCAGGGTGTATGTATTGAGAATGGTCAATTGGATTCAGTTTTTGTTTTGGTAGGGATAGAAGATGATAGCTGGGGGTTGGAATCCTCCACCTTCCCTAGAAATTCGCAGCAGGTGTTTGTTGACATATGAGTCAGGCTGTGAGGTCTGATGGAATTTATTGGATGGATGAAAAAGGCAAATTACTGAGGAGGAACAGACAAGAATTATTGTACGAAAGTCTTATCCTCTAGTTTCGAGGAAGGTTTGGGTTTGTTCAGGAATCAATTAGTAAATGGGTGTGGCTAACCCCGTTCTTAGTGATATGAGAAGGATAAATTGGGACAAGTAACCTTACTAGGTAATTGTGGTAAAAAGATGTCGAAAGTGGCAGGATAGCGATAGTACATATTGTTGAGTTTGGTGGGTTGGTTGGTCCACTTTGGATTATGGTACAAATGGATGAAGCCGGGGATGATAAGTCATTTGTGAGTTAAACTCTGAGTTGGTTGTCTGTGCTTGGGCAGTAGAGAGAGAGGGCCTCATTATCTATGGTGAAGGGAATACATGTGATGATATTTTCGTTCGTCGAAATATAGTAAGTGTGGTTACTCAGTGATTGGAAGAATGAGAACCTTTGGTGGTTTTATGGTTCCTGGTTTGGACAGGAAAGGGGTTCAGTGCACAGGTTGGCCATTGAGGCAGGGAAGACTGGGATACTTTACTCATTTAAAGCCCAAGGTTAGTTTCTCAGAAGTGACCAGTGGATTGGATAGCCTTTGCTTTGGTTGGGAAGAGAGCTGAAAGGAGTTGGTGTTGTGCATCTATTAGGAAAGATTCAGATGGGTATATGTTGAGGGAAGTTAATATGTTATATAAGGGACAACTTTGGACAGTCATGAGTATTTCTTGAAGTATATTGATTGGACTGAATGGGAATTAGATTGGTCAGTAGGAAAGTAGATAAGAATGCAGTTTTCGGCTACAGTTTGGAATTTGGGTATGGAAGAAGTTGGTATCAGGGACGTAATGAGAGATGATACTAGGGATGAAGAGTTTAAATGCCTCGTTACAAGACAGGACGGTGTCTTTAGGAGTTGATTATTGGTCTGGTTATTACTAGATAAGGTTCAAGGAAAGAGACATCTTAGGGAATTATTACTTGTACCGAGAGGGGTGTGATGCATTACTAGTAAGGATTTCTAGTCGTTTGTACTTTAATAACATGAGTAAGTCTGACGAGCAGAGAACAAGAAATGACATGGATGGTTTGCATTCAGGATTCACTAGTGACTAGTTGAATTACTCCCCAGTTAGAAGTGGAATGTGAACGACTACTATACTGATGATATCACGACTGAAGCAGTAGGGTCAAAGGTAAGGTTTCAGAGGATAGTAACTTCATTCTTCAAAGGTATTCCAGGTTAAGTACAGGAAGGGAGGAGATCAGGTACGGAAAGAGTTGATCAGAAGCACACTAAGACCGATGAATGTATCAGCTACTACTTGAAGTATCCTCGAGGACAGTTACAACGTGAGGGTTTTGAACATGAAGAGTCGGTCAAGCAGGGGGAACGGTGATGGGTTGTAAGAAAGGAGCGGTAACTCTTGAGTTTAAAAAGGGGAAATCCTTGCAGTGGCTGGCGTTTATACCTGGAGTGTGAGGTCTACTGCAAGGGAAATGATTAGAGCCTTAGTTGATGTGATGGACACTACTTGAGTTGTATCAGTGGGACAAGACAGACTGGGTTGGTTTATGGGTTTCCAGATAAGTTTCCAAGGAATTCGTCAGGGAGTTCGTCTGCGTAAAGGGATGGATTGGGGATAAGACTGGTGTCAGGGATGGAATTAGATCTAAAATGTTGTATTGAATGGTTTTAACAAAACGATGAGAGTTAAGGTCTTAATTGTTGAGTAGGATGACATACTTCAGGAAGGATCTTTGATCTGGTTATTACCAGCTAGAGATCAGGAATAGTTAGGATCTTTGATCTGGTTATTACCAGCTAGAGATCAGAAATAGTTAAGGATCTTTGATCTGGTTATTACCAGCTAGAGATCAGGTGCAGTTAGGGATCTTCGACCTGGTTATTACCAGTTGGAGAACAGGGAGAAAATAGGTAGGAGATTGCTATCATGTTGGATAAGGGCACTGAGGATGCTAGGTTATGTGTTGAGGGTTTGATCATGCCAAACCGTTTTTGTGAAATAGGTGAAAAGAGTATTCAAAGATTATCTGAGTTGGACTTGTAATTGTCTTGATCGACGGCACAATGATGTATTCTGGTTGGAACTTTGTTAAGGTTGAAGAATGCCTTGGAAGTAAGAGTTTCCCTAGGCAAGCATGATGGTACTGGTAGTTGGGTGAGATTCACGTCTTCTTACAGATTAGAATCAATTGTTGTGTTGCTATGATACCTCAAGACAGGAGGAAGTGATGATCTATGCATGGTGTTGGTTAGAGGATCCGACTAGAACTAGAGTGGAGTATCTAGTAGGCTTAATAGCCAGTGGAAACTTGGAATTATTATCGTATACAGGAACAAGAATGACAGTTAAGGAAATCCCAAATGAAAGGAATTAAAGGCAAGTCTTAATTGAATTAGCAAAGGATTCTACAGTGTTATGTGTAAGTTTATAATGATATAAGGACCAAATTTGGACTCTGATGGACACCGAAATTACATGGAAATTCTGGATGAATCCCGTACTATTCTCTTGGTCCTTTCATCCAGATATTGGGAAAAAGGTACAATAACTTGAAGGTTTTGTATTAGAGGCCTAGATGGAGAGGAATATAATGAATGAGGAACAAAATTCTTATTCCGATAGCCGTTTGTGATAGGCATCGCAACCTTTGAGTATGTTATAATGGGAATAAGGAAATGTTGTGATAGGTATCGCAGAGAGGTTGCCAAAATGGTGGGGTCATCATGGAGCAGCGTTTGGGGAGAACTTGCTTTTATCAGTAAGAATAATTTATACAGCTGACCAGTACTCAGAACTTTAAGCGAGATGGGTGGTAAGCCTCCATGGAATTTGGAGTTAATTTCATTGAACAAGGACTTTATCTTATTCTCAGGTCTTGGGAGGATTAATAAAGGTAATGAATAGATAGACAGAATCTGACGAGTTTTATTATTTTCAGACTGATGGTAAATCAGAGAGAAAGGGAGTTATTTAGTTATTGGAAGAACACTTGATAAAATGGAATATAAGAAGGATTGTATATCATCCCTTCGTTGGAATGAGATAAGTGATAGGTTGTATTTGGATCTGGAGGTAGTTCAGGGGATCATTGAGATTATTAAAAGATTAGAGTATGAAACTCACTTTTCAAAGTAGATGGAAAAGCTTTATTGAATTGGGAAACAGGTGTATGGAGTTTCGAGTAGAAGATGGTAGCTTTCGTGGGATGTCGCCAGAGATAGAGAGGTGAAGAACTAGATGGACCCCAGGGTATCAAGGCTGTTTGGATCCGGTAGGGGATCATTAAGGTTGTTTTTAAGTTGACTACATCTATGGGCACCGTTAGCTAACGCAGTGGATTTTGTATTCCATGTTAGGGACATGGATTGGAGAAACTCATGTGTTGATTGATAAGGATCTACAGATTAAGATGAAGATACTCCATGTGGGGTGACCGGATTAAGCATGAAATTGAAAGACTGAGGTTTTGAGGAATAAGATTGTACCTTGAGTTAAGGTAACACACCAGAAAAGGTAGGGTCAAGAAGTGACCGGGATAGCTGGAATCAGTTGTGTGGCATTTGTGTCCTGAATTGCTCAGGTAAATTTCGAGGACGAAATTCTCATTAGGAGGGGTTAGTTGTAACGACCCAAATTCACTAATAAGGCTTAAGGGCCTTGATTAGTGTGCCAGGAGAGCATGATGAGAATTATGTGTGATGATTGTGATTAAGATGCAAGATTATGATTTTAAGCATGCTATATGACTATGTGAATTATATTATGTGATAATTATGATGTGTGAATCGTACCACGTGGGTGCTGTGATACTAGTGTGATGCACGTGCCGAGACGGTCCTAGAAAGCTAGATAGTGGTAACTGGTAATTTGGTAACCTGTGTAACTATTAGTAACTATAGAGAGTAACAAGTTTTATGGGGAAAGTGGTAGAATTGCAAAGCAGGCGAAAAGACAAGTGTACCCTTGAGGCTTAGTTAGAAAATGATATTGAGGAAGGTTAAAAAGGTCTTTTGGCAGTAATATAGAGTCTTTGGCTGAGGGAAAAAGATATGTACGATTTATTATGCTAAGTAAAGCTGAAGTTAAGTCTTGGAAGGCTAGAAAGGTCAAGAAGGAAAGGGAGAATCAAGAACCTAAGAGGCAAGGTGGGAGAGGAACTGAGCTGAGTTCCTTGAGGCTGGAGAAGGGCTTAAGGAGGTGGAATCAAGCATATATTAAGGTTTATACTGAGGTAAGGGATTGGTCTCTGTTTTGTTAAGTTCTGAATTTGGTTTTTGAAAGAATTGAGAGATAGCCATGGTTTTTCTTGTATGGAGTTCAGCTGGTTTGTTAAGGTGGAATTCAGCTCAAGCTTGGATTGGAGGAAGCTCAGGTCGAATTTCTGTTTGAGGTAAGGGTATTAAGTATGTTTGCAATTTCATAGCTGCTATGGTTTAAAGATTTAGGGGCCTGGTTTGTACTTTTCTCAAGTTTCAGCTTAGGTGTTAGAGTTTGAATTTAGGTATGAATTCTGTGGGTGATTGTGTAGTAAAGTTGGGTTATAGTGTTTATAAGTTGTTGGTTGATCTATGTGAGGTTTCAAATGAGTTTTGGGGCTTGGGTATGAAGTTGGGGTGAGTTGGAGTGAGTTAGGCTCGGGAAAAATGCGAAGGAAAACCCAGAAATCTGGGTCTGTGATGGTGTGCCGCGGCACAGCTTTTGCTTGCCGCGGCCTAGGGGTCTCTGGTGTTGGGTGCCGCGGCACAAGGCAAATTTCAGGGTGTTATATTTTGCAATTTTTGGCCTTTGCTCCGGGGGTTCGGGGGATGTCTCCGGGGTGTTGTTCTAAGGTTTTGGGGGTTCCGAGAGTGTGGGTTAGGTACCGGGAAGGTAGTCTTGGATTGGTTAATGACAAAGAATATTATGTTTGTGTTGTGATTAGGACTTTGGAGAGGCTCGGGGTAGAGGACCGTGCTTGTGGCTACGTGGCATCGGGAACCAGTAAATTGAAAGGTAAGAAAGCTGCACCTGAGTATGTGGTTAGGTTGGGACTAAGTGTTCCCTATGTTTGTATGCATTATTATGTGAATATGAATAATCATGTGGACACGATGGGACTAAGAGCTCCCTATATTTGTTTATCATGTCGTGAGATGGTGTTATTACGCCATGGGACATGCGATTACCGGCCTAAGGGTGTCGGAATCATTATTTGCGCACTGGGGCGCGGCTCAGCCACTGGGAGCTGAGGCAGCTTGTTTATCACTGAGCTTGGTTAAGCTGGCCAGAGTCAGTGAGTATTACACTGGGGGCGGCTCTATTGAGCCGAAGACAGTGTGCCAAATAGAGGGTGCGACTAAGGGCGCCAACCCTGAATGTTATTTGATGGGTATGACAATCTATTGGTTATGAACGTGAATATTGTGCTATGAATATAGTTAATTGACTGTCTGAATAACAACTGTTACTGCTGATTGGATAAATGTATGAAATGTTGAATTCTCGGTTGAGCATTGTGAAATATTTGTTAAGTGTTGCTGAACTTACTATGTTATCATGCTTTCTTGCTGGGCCTTGGCTCACGGGTGCTACGTGGTGCAGGTTAAGGCAAGGGCAGGCTGGACCAAGCCCGAAGTGGAGAGCTCCAAGGTGGAATGTACATAGCTAGCTGTTCGATCACCACGATCGAGGAGAGGACCAGGACAGGGACTACCTAACTGCTCGTTTTTGCCTTAGTATGGCCAGTCAGTGTACTTAAACTTTGTAACTTTTGTAAATGGCTTTTAAACTGTCGTTTTTGGGATCCCATGTAGATAAACAATGCTTAGTGATGAAAATATAACTTTTGAGACCAAAACACTTTTAACCCTAGTTCCTCCACTGTTTCAGTAACAAGATTTTACTTAAATAACTTGATTAGCAAGTCTGGCACCTTATAAACACACAGTGTAACGGTCTTGGCTATCCAGGGCGTTACAAGAATGTTTTGGGGGTATAATATGTATAAAATTGTATACGTTGTATTTATTTTAATGAGCTATGCTATGTTTATTTATAAATGAATATACATTAATTAATTTAGTTTTTGTGTCTATTATATTTAATGTTTTATTTAAATAATTTTATATTTATTGTCTTACTCCTAATTTTATTGAGTGAGTATTTATTTTACTTTTAGTTGGCATTTATTTAATTTAAATTATGAGTTTTGAATTTCGATCTTTTTTTTTTTCCCTATGCTAAGTCTGTTTTTTTCCCATATATGTGTGTGCCAACTTTATTTTTGCTTTTATATATGTGCAAATCTTGATTTGATCTTCTCAGGTGGCAACTTTGATTTGGCTTTGCTATGTTATAAGTTTAGTGTTTGTCAAGGGTTTGGTTTTTGTTATATTTTATTATAAATTAAAATAATCGAAGAAATCCCCCTTCAATTAGAAGAATTTATTTAATTTTTTAACTTTATTTGTAAGAATTTATTGCTTAGTTTTGCGGTTAAAACTGTAGTATTATGCTTATAATATGCTATTAGCTTTGAAGTTTATGGATTGGAGTAAAATTAAATATCATTTTGAGGATTTTAGGATTGTAGTAACATGTAGTGGAAATTCACTTGTCCTTATCTTTATTTCAGTTTGTGGACTCTTTAAGGATTTATTTTCCTTTTGATAATATGTTAGTTTGTGCTTCTAGTGCAAGAAGGTATTCCAATTATATGTGCTGAGAATTATAGATTGAAACCAACTTGTATAAATTTCTTCTTCTACCAAATCTGTGTAGATTTTGATTAATATACCTCTTTTTTGTCACTTATACAGGTAAATTGACATCTAGCATTTTGTCTATTAGTAAATTTTTTAACCTATTAAAATGTCAAAGATCTAATGAGTTTGGATGGAGGAAGTAGTGCCAAGCTATGGGTCTCTAATATCTTTACCTGTATGCATTTCTCATCCACTTTTGTAGGGTCTTTTGGGACTGTAGGTAGGCTTGCCCGTGCCATTTTGTAGGCTTATTTCGTGCATGTTTGTAGACTTATTTTGGGATCCTTTATTGGCTTGTGTGCTGGTAGGCTTAGCAAATACGGAAAATATAACTCATAAATAATTTTTTCAACTGCTAGCAAAATAATACTAATTAAAAATCTGAATTACTGAAGCATGAGTCTCAGATTTCTCTCTTTCCATGGCAAGGAGACGTAAATCTGTGCAGAAGCATGTTAAGCAAGATGATGTGCCGGAGCTCCATTCATCCAATGGTGATGGAAGTGTTCAGGTTCCGATTGCTGAGGAAGTTTTCGAAGACGAAGTGGGTGCTCGTGATGCAGTGAAGGGGTTCGACCCTAGGGATCTAGGTCTCCCAACGAAGGAGACGATTGCTCAAGCTAATGGTCTGGGTTCGATGTCGTGGGCTATAGAGTTTGATGCTCAATCGTTTCAAGATTCAGCCAAAGAAACTTGGGATCGATTTAGGGAATCTCTTCCATCCTATGGTTGTATGAAACTGCATTTCATGGAGCCAATTCAGAAGGATGTTCAGCGAGTTGCTAAGCTGGATGTTGATGAGATTGAAGTGGAAGCTTCATTTTGGAAATCTACTCTGATCTATGTGGTGATAGGTATTAATCCTCCACTAGCGGTTTTTGAAGGGTTCATTAAACAGATTTGGGGAAAGCTTGGTATAGAGCGTGTGGCTCGAAGGAAGGCAGGGTTCATAATGGTGAAGTTTAGGGATGAAGCTACTCATGATCTGGTTCTGGAATTTGGGGTGATTCATTTTGACAAGAAGCCTGTAGTTCTCCGCCCCTGGACTACGGACATTGATTCCTTGAAGTCAGTCAAATCAGTGCCAGTGTGGATTAGATTACCTGATCTTGGTTTACAATATTAGGGAGTGAAATGCTTGAGTTCTCTTGTTAGTAAAATAGGTAAGCCTATAATGATAGATAAGATAATCAAGGATATATCTATGATTAAGTTTGCTTGTGTTTTAGTAGATATGGAGATTTCTAAAACCCTACCTAAATATATCAACTATCTAAATGAGAGGGGTCAAGTTATGGAACAACCTATTGCGTATGAATGGTTACAAACTAAATGCTCTAATTGTAAGAAGCTAGGACATACAGTTGCTACTTGTAAGTTTGGTTCTAAAGTAGCCTGGAGGAAGAAGGATTCTAAGAGTAAGCCAGAAACTGACCCTTCTGGGGTTGAGGAGACTGTTAATCTGAATAGTTATGATCTGATGAGCTCTGTTCAGATTCAACAGCATCAGATAGGATTGACTCAACCAAGTGATAGCACAAAGAGCAACATTGGTCATATCCGAAAAAATCTGGGGTTATGAAACCAGCAGAACAGATTCCAATTAAGCAGACCAGGAACTCATTTAGTGTTCTCCAAGAGAAACAGAGGGTATTGATTGACTCTTCTCTGAATTTAGACCTGAATGGAGTTCTGCAGCATTCTGAGTTGGAATGTTAGAGGTTTGAATAAGAAAAATAAACAAATGTCTGTCGATTGAATAAAGTTGGAATTGGGGCTCTTCTTGAAACTAAAATCAATGGAGAGAAAATTAAGGATGTTATGTGTTCTACTTTTGTTGGTTGGGATTATTATAGTAGTTTAAGTTTGGAGGGTAGAATTTTATTGATTTGGAAGGCTAATTTGGTTCGTATTGAAATTATCCAAGAAAGTGACCAGTTTTTACATTGTAGAGTTAGAATTTGCAATAGCAAACATGATTTTTGTCTTACTATTGTGTATGGTTCTAATTTGTTGGAGGTTAGGAGAATCTTATGGTATGATTTGGCTCATTTGTTCTTCCCAATTAAACCTTGGGTCATTTTAGGAGATTTTAATGCTGTATTTGACACTAATGATAGAATGGGTGGGAGAGCAATCTCAATGAAAGAATTAGAAGATGCTCAGCAGTGGCTAGACCTCGGATTGGTTGATGAATTGAAGATAATGGGATCTTATTATACTTGGTCTAATAATCAAGAAGGGGGGAATCACATTTTCTCTAAGTTGGATAGGGTGTTTTCTAATGAGGACTGGTTGGATTCATTTCCGTTTGTTACTGCTGTTTCTCAATGGGAGGTTATATCTGATCATTGCTTTATTCTTCTCAAACAACTTGAAGTTAGGAAAATGGGGGTGCAGCCGTTTCGTTTCTATAACATGTGGTCCTCTCATCCTAGTTTCAGGAAGACAGTTTTGGCCAGCTGGTCCAAACCGTTACAAGTAGAGGGTCGTGGCTTGGAGCAGATTGTTTGGAAGCTTATCCGCCTTAAGCATGTGTTGAAGAAATTTAATTGGCAGGTTATGGGGGATGTGGTTTGTAATTATGAGAAGAGTAAAGCTTATTTCAGCAGCCCAAATCCAAACTTTATGATGACTAGAACAATAGTTGTTTGAGTTCAGCGGAAAGAGAAGCATTCCTGAAATTTAGTAGACAGGAGAAGCTATATGCTAGTTTCCTTCAACAAAAGAGTAAAATTGATTGGCTTCATTTCGGTGACGAAAATTCCTCTTTCTTTCATGCTAGTCTGAAGAAAAAGAAAGTCGCCAATAGGATTGTGTCTTTCATATCTGCTGAAGGTCAGGTTGAGGATGATTATAATAAGGTTATTCATCATTTTTTGCAGCATTTTAAGAGTTTCTTGGGTTGTGCTAGTAAGGCTACAGGTTGTATTGACCCTCACACTATTGCTTATGGTCCGATTTTGGGTTTTGATGCCCAATTGGAGTTAATCAAACCATTCTCCTCTCAAGAAGTTAAAGCGGCTTTCTTTAGCATTCATTCCATTAAGAGCCCAGGTCCTGATGGTTATGGGGCTGGATTTTTCAAAGCTTTATGGAAGGATATAGGCAAGGAAGTGTCTATGGCAGTCCTTAATTTTTTTGATTCCGATTATATCCCTAACTTTTTGAATAATACTATCATTTCTCTCATACCTAAGGTGTATCATCCGGTTAATGCAGCTGATTTTAGGCCTATCGCTTTCTGTACCACTATTTACAAATGAATTTCTAAAATTATTTGTAGTTGGCTTGCAACTACTCTCCCTTCTCTAATTAATCAAAATAAGGGAGATTTTATAAAGCATAGATCGCTAGCTTATAATGTCCTCATGCTCCGAGACTTGATTAAGGGGTACAATAGGAAAAATAGTTCTCCTCAGTGTACGATGAAGATTTATATTAGTAAAGCTTACGACTCAATTGATTGGGATTTCTTGGAGAACTTATTGAATGCTCTTTGTTTTCCTAGTTGTTTTATAAGGTGTATCATGGTGTGTTTGAGAGGTACTTCCTACTCTTTTGTGATGAATGGTCGAATTCAAGGTCATTTTCAGGGAGGCAAAGGGCCTAGACAAGGTGACCCAATCTCTCCTATGCTCTTTGTTATAGTGATAGATTATCTTACATGATTATTGATTAACCCTCTTTGCAAATCTCTTAATCTTATTAGTCTCTGTTTTGCTGATGATCTCCTTCTGTTTTGTAAAGCTAATACTTAATCCGTTCAAATCATTCAAAAAGATTTTGAGGTGTTTTCTTCTTCCTCGGGTTTGATTATCAACAATCATAAGTCACGTATCTACTTTGGTGGAGTGTTCGAAGCAGTTAAATCTTTTATTCTGGAGGTATCTCAGCTGGTTGAAGGGTTCTTCCCTCTAACATACCTTGGGGTTCCTTTGAGACCAAAAAAATGGAAGGCAATTGACTGTGATATCATACTCAAGAATATTATGATGCGGTTACATGTTTGGGCTAGTAGGCATTTGTCTTATGCTGGTCGGGTTCAGCTGGTGCACTTAGTGTTGTTGGGGATTCGCAATTATTGGATGAGTATTTTTCTGTTACCTCAAGGTGTAATTAGAGACATTGATCATTTTTGTAGGAACTTTCTTTGGGGTGAGAAAGGTTCTCGGAGAAAATTTCATCTTACTTCATGGGAGCAAGTTTGTCGTCCGAAGATTTATGGTGGATTGGGATTTAGAGAGGGGCCAACTTGGAATAAAATTCTGCTAGCAAAATTTATTTGGGCTATCTCTTCTAAGTAGGATCTGCTATGCGTGAAATGGGTGAATTGTATTTACTTAAAAGGGGCGCATCTTTGGGATTATATGTTACAGAATGATACCAGCTGGTATTGGAGAAAAATCATCAAACTTTGTAGGTCTTTGTCCAATTCTGATTTGGCTTCTTTTGTAGTGCATGGAAAGCTTCAGATGGGTAAGCTCTACTCTCTGTTTCTTCTAGGCGAGCTAATAAGCTATGAGAAGACAGTTTTGTGTAAACTTTCAGTTCCAAAACATAGGTTTATCATGTGGCAAGCTGTTAATCATAAGCTTCTAACAAGGGACTTACTTCACTCCTGCCATCTGAATATTCCCTACTTGTTATGTCCAGTTTGTGCTCAAGGGGTTGAAAGTCACTCTCACCTATTTTTTTACTGTATTTTCTCCAAGAGAGTTATGCGCACTGTCTATGGTTGGCTAGGTGAGATCATTTGGCCTGAAAAAGTTTGAGGTTTGGCAAATTTGGTTGGCTGGTCGTAGAAGAGGCTAGGTGTTTCTTGTGGTGGCAGCGGCTCTTGCTGCCTCAATCTATTTTATTTGGACTAATAGGAACAATTGCTGTTTTGAGTATAGTTGTTTTACTGTTTCTTAAATTGATTCTTTGATTAGATTTTCTATTAAATCTAGAGTTCTAAGCATTAATGCTAGGAAATTGTCTTCAAGAGAAAAACAAATGTTAAACTTTGTTTCCAGATTGTAATTTGAAGGGGAGTTTTTGCTCCTGCCTTTTGTTTTTCTAGCTTGTTTGATCAATAATATTTTCTTTTTGATCAAAAAAATAATAATACTAACTATCATTAAGTTGAATTGTTATTAAGCGGAAGTAATTTGTTAATAATCCTACGTTATTGATATTTATTGGAATTCATAAGCAATTAATAATATGTTTAAAAGATAATGGGTGTCACTCAATAGTCAATGAAAGAGGAAATTTAGGAATATTATTTTTTTGGGGTTATATTGCAATAATCTTGAGGATTATAGGTGATATAGATTGCTAATATTTAAGTTTGATTATTAGTTAAGCCTAATCTTGTAAATTAACATGAAACTATGAGAATATTAGAATATAACAATAACTTTTGATATTAATATACTATTCAACCACATTATAAAATGTCATTTAAATTCCAAATTATACATTATTCAACCAAATTTGGAAAAATCATGAAATTAATTAACCATATTAATTGTTAAAATGCGTAAAATTTCAGGTATAAAATTAAATCATTATGTACTATAAAATAAATAAATATCATTTACCACAATTGATTTCATATTAAGACATAATCAATTCTAACAAAGAAATGACCAATAAACAATTTACTAAAATTAAACTAATCCAAATTCAGAAAATAAACGAAATCACATTTCAAACCAACTATACATTTTTTAAATTAAGTTATAAATAAATACATAACATAATAATCCCATTCAAAATGCTAAACTAATTGGAGGTTACAAACCCAAAAGAAATACAATTATCTTATTAATAATTATAATAAATACCGTCCAAAAAAGAAATCAAAAGGTTCCCATACAAATAGGAACATAAAAAATGATAGCTATATAATTAATAAAAACTTAAAAAGAAAAAAAAATTGGTCATTTACCTAATAAGATATATCTAGATGCTAGAATAATGGAGTAAGAAATAGATTAAAAATCTTAACACATTCATATAGGTAAATAATAGGCCTAAAATAAAATCAATTTACTATAATCATGCACAAATTTCAGTGGAATAAATCAAACAGCTATTTATCTGTACTTAAACCACCAAGCTGTACTAAAGCAAACGAATAAATTCTTATTTAATGCATTGTATTATTTTCCAAGATAATAAATAGTATTATATAATTCATGGATAATTCTCCTAAGGGGCATTACTTTAAGCCTTATCGGTGGGGCTCTCAGTGTTATCGATCTATGAATAGTTTTTGACGTGATTTTTTATGACCATGTATATTGTAACTATTTAGAGCATCCTGCAAATTTTAAGAAAATTCTGTATAGTTTACAGTACCGAAAACTAAATTCAAACATATTGTTGCAATTGTGACTAATTTTTTTTATACGAGTGGAAAGCAACATGTTTGAACCTAGTTTTTGGTACTATAAATTATTTGGAATTTTCTAAAAATTTGTAGGATGCTCTAGACAACTACAATATACATGGTCATGAAAAAAATCGTGCCGAAAACTATTCACAGGTTGAGAACACTGAAGAGCCCCACCTGTAAGGCTTAAATTAAAGCTCCTATATGAGAATTGTCCTACAATTCATTCACATCATATTGAATTTTGCTACTAAATTACCATCAATAAAAATAATAAACAACTAATAGAGATATGTTCAAACTAAATAAGAAATGGGATATGATTATCAAAGTAAATTGCTAGAATAAGAGTATTTATTCCTAATTCTCGATTGATAGAAAATGTTCAATTATTGTAGGGCTATATTAAAATACATTTAAGAGAATTTGTATACAAGAATCAAACTAGATATCCAAACAAATAACTAAAATTCTAACAAATAAGTAAAGTCATTAATAAAATCTCTAAGATTACGAAGATATCAATGGAATAGATTAGGAATTGTAGATATAATTTAAGAGCATCTTAATAGGATATAGAAACTAGCAGAGAGAAAAAGAGTATTATTTACTTTTAAATTGAGGATAAGTTACAAGAAAAATATACTAGCATTACCAAACAAATATTCTATTATTATACTCCTTTAATGAGAATTTTTACTATATTAAAAATGAATCAAAATTAAATTATTAAATTTTGCCTTCACATCCAAAGGAGCCCATTCTATAAATCATCCTATCCAAATATTGCAGCTTTACACAAATATCTAAATTTCAAACCTTACCACCTAAAAGATGAACTCTCCAAAACACACTCCTACAGATTTTCTGCAGCTTCACCCTCAAGAACTAGAAGTAATTTCTACCACTTCGCTTACTACAAAATCTGAAGAAATTGACCCTCCAAATGGTATCTGTTGATGTGATTCTTCACCAACAGATAATTATACGAATAAATAGGATGGATTAGTGCTAATTAGTGAACCGTAATGTGAAAATAACTTAATTCTAGACTGGAGAAATTAGTAACATGGGAAGGTGATCACTCCTTTCTTTTTAGGTGGTTCGAAGGTTAAAATCCCTCTAGTCCACCAGTTGATATTATTGATATCTTTTGGTTAATCCTTACAGAGTAGTTCTTTCCAATAAATATGCCAAACCCTTCCAATGCCCAGGGTCTTGGTATTTATAGGGGGAGGATACCTAGGTTGGCAAGGGGGTCATCTCGTGACCTCTTTATCCTTCACGTCATCTTTGTGACACTGATGATTAATTCCTAAAACCTGACAGTGAAGTGTGGTCTAATCAATAGGTAAGGAGGGATAACGGGCCGCATGGCCCAAACTAGGCGTGGGATGTATGAATATGCATGTTTATACTGCGTGCCCGAGAATTCAGGAATGGAATAGACACGTGGTGTTTGATATATGCACGTTTACATTGCGTGGTTGTCTTTACAAGGATTTCGGTGTTAGATCTATGCCACATCCCGAGCTTGATGTAGCGCCAGCTCGTGATATCGGTACCACTGACCTGCTGCCTTCGAGTAAACTGCTAACTCTTTAATCATCTCAGGCTGGACAGGTGGAAACCCGTAACAACAGCTCCAGGTGGACGATTTACACGTGGCGGGTCGAATTAGGCCCTTTTCTAATTCTCCAATAGCTCGCGGATATTTAGGGCGTACATTTTCCCCCAAGCCCCTGTTTGTGACCCATGACGTCATCTGTGACCTTCACAATGGGGGCTTTTAAGTTTCCTTTTCGACTCTTCATGTCCCGTCCACTGCGTAGGTATCAGACACGTAGAGCACCGTGGTTGACGACTGTCCGGCTTCCGAGAATGGCATTAAATGGCCTAGCCTATCTTCGGCCGTCATTTCGCCTCTCGAGTTATGACCCTCGTATCTCGCATTAATGCGATCAAATGGTCCTCGTTCCTTTGTCTCTTACGTATATATAAGGTTGGCCACCTTCCTCATTAGCCACCCTTTATTTGAATTTTTCCTCATCTTCTCTCCTTTTTAGCCTCAGAAGTCTTTCTTCTTCCGGTTATCATCCCAAAGATCCTTACGCTTTTGCCACAAGAGTTTCTTCGTGAATCCAGTTCTAAGGCTCCACCAGGATTCCGATTCCTACACTTCTTTCCGACTTTTACATGGAAAAAACACTGTAAGTCCTCTGCCTATTGCACATTTTGATATTTCTGTTTCTCTATTAGGGAAACTTCTTTCTTAGTCGTACACTGCAGGTTGTTTTTGGATGTGGTTTTGTGCGTAGGTTTTGATCCTAGAAGTATCGACCATATGAGAACATGTCTAGGAATGTGATGTATAGGACAAGATAGTTTCTGGGTAACTTTTGTGGGTAGCTTTTGTGGGTAGCTTTATGGAATGCCTGTTTGGAGAAGGGAAGGCGAGAGGTTTCTGGGGTGCAAAACCGGGTAGCTTAGGGGTCACGCTTCCTAGGCGGTTTTTCTTTTTAAAACTTTCCCTCCAAGGCAAGCATTATCCTGACCCTCCTGACCCATAGATCCCGAGCAATCGGGGATCCGTTGGAAACGTGGGCGCGTAACCTCAACCCGCGTGCGAAAATCACTTCTCGCGCTATATTCCCTTTTCTATTTTTAGGTCGCCTATTTAAACTTTTCTTCATCTTTGTTCGTTAGGCGACCAGATGGGACCCAAGAAGAACATACCTAAAAAGAGCGCTGCCAGATCATCATCCCAGCAGGCTAGCAAGGGGAAAGAGGTAGTTGCGGAATCTCCAATCCCCCACTTCGATCCCACCGTGGAGAAAGAGGTTGAGGTGGGACCTGACGCCTTCTTCGAGGCAGAGAGGATAGTCTCGAAGATTACGACCCAAGGGAGGGTCAACAAGATCCGGCCGTCCCATAACACCGAAATTGGGATAGGCGCTCTTGTTGTCCGACCTCCCCTCGAGGGTGAAAGGAGCTGCACGCCCCTCGACGAGGAGCTCGCTGCCTAGAGCGATGAACACCTCAAGGACGGGGCCTTCCTACCTCTAGACCAGTACTTCGCGGATTTTCTGAACTACGTGAAGCTGGCCCCCTTCCAACTTCCCCCTAACTCCTACCGTCTGCTAGCGGGGCTGAGGTACCTCTTCCCGAAGCATGAGTGGGAGGTCCCTACACCAGTGGACATCCTTTATTTCTTCTGCCTCAAATCCAGCCTGGATCAACGGGGGCGAGGCGACAAGTTCTACTACCTGACCCGTTTTCCCAACTCTCCTACAGTCATCGAGCTGCCAGCCACCCCAACGACTTCAAGGACCAGTTCTTCATGTCGACGGGGTTTCACAACTGCGATCACCACTACTTCAATAGTCCTCGTAAGTTCTTTCTATCCTCAGCTCACAAAATTGCCACATTGCTTTATTTGTTTTCATGTGTATTGACTTGAATACCATCGTGCATCCATTTTTGCGTGGACAGCCAAATCAGTGACCCTCGGGGGTCAATATGAGACCTTGGCCGGGCTCCCACCAAGTGAAAAAGACTACCGCCAGCTCGTATCTGATGAGACGATGCTGGCGTGCAAGTTAATTTCTCCGAGCCAAACCCTGGCCTTGAAGAGGTCGCGGGCTATCCCAACAGCTCGCGAGTTGGTGCCCATCCCCGAGGGGGATGCTACGGACAATGACGAGCAGGATAAGGAAGACGAGGTGACGCTCATGCGTCGGAAGCGGGTTCTCGAGGTTGCCCAAGGCCTCAACACGGATCAGATCTAGTCCAGGGCAGCAACCGGCCCCTCCGGCCAAGGTAACCCATACCTGTTTAGGGACTTATACAGGGCTGCTGCAGACCTACGGCTTGCTAGGTTTAACCACAGCCAGCTCGTACATCGTCATCAAGATGACCCAGACCTTAACATAACCCTACTCCAGTGTGTAGATCAACTAGTGTTGCGCCATGACATGGGCCACCCTAGGGGCACTTTAGTAGTAGACAACACCCTGGCTTATAGGTTAGCCTTTTTTGAGGAGTACGGGACCAACCTTAGGTCGTGGCCCTCCCTTCTGGAGGGTGTAGTTTCTTCGGGGTTAGGCAGTATGTAGAGGTGTCCAGTCTTGAGGCAGATCTGGACCCAGAGCCCCCTCTCATTCGCGAAGTTATAAACATAGACTCCCCCATAGAAGCTTTGCGGTTGGAGGTTGTGGCAATAGATTCCTCCTCTAGCTCGGAGGGTAGGACCTTTTCAATACACCCTTAGATTTTTCTTGTGATCAAGTAACCTTAAATGTATACTAGCGCTCCCTTCTGTTTGTTTCAGGCGAAGAGATGGCACAGCCCAGAGACAACGTCCTGCGGTCCATCTTCCAGGGGGAATCCTCCCTCCAGGTCGTCCGGGCCATTGGTCAAGAAACCCCGGCTGACCAAGAAGACTCCTCCCGGGACCACCTCCAAGTATCCCACTAAGGGGAGGGGCTAGGTCCCTGCAACCGTAGAGAACATGCCCCCACCTCCTCCGCGACCTCCAGTCCCTACTCGGGAACAAGAGGCACCAGCTGGAACCTCGCCAGCTCCCACTCCCACCGTGCGGATACAGGTCAACACTCAGGCTCTGGAGAAGCTCCCCGAGGCCTTCCGAGGGACGGTCTATGAGACCGCGAGCTATATGGTGGAGCATTACTACAACACCACCCTGAGGGACTTGCGGGAGATCGAGATGAGGAGCCCCGAGAATGTCATGGAGTCTTTGCTGGGGATGACCCTCACGGTATGTTTACTTAATTAACCTAGTTAACTCTCTTTGCTTTCTCTCTAGCACATGCCTTATTATCTTTGCCTTTGCAGGTGGCTTTTGCTCTACACCACAACATAGCTCGGTCCAGGGCCAGGTTTGACGAGATCAGGGGCGAGTTCCAGACTGCTCAGGCCGCTCTCGCGTTTGCACAACAGCAAGAGGAAAATGCTAAGGCTACCTTGAAGGCTGTCAAAGAAAGTGAAAAGGTCGTGCAGGTCACCTTGGCCGCGGTGAAGACCGAACTGGAGGCGGCTAGGGTCAGGCAACTGGAGCCTGAGGCTGCACAGGCCGCCTTGGCCGCTGCGAAGATTGATCTTGAGGAGGCCAAGGCCGCCCTCGTGGCAAAGAGGGCATCTTCCAGCTCCTCCATGGAGTCCATGCTTTATCACTGTTGGGCCTTCAACCAGGATGGCGATTTCTCCTTCCGGGCGCCTGAGGTGTGGGAGCCCTTCCTCGAAAAGTTCAAGGCTCGTCTTCAACAGGAGCCGCCCTCTGAAACTGGGGAGACTTCCGCTGCAGGCAAGCAGGAGACCGAAGGGGTGACCTCATCGGAATGGCCTGGGGGGTCCTAGGACTTTTGTTTTTATTTATTTGTAATCTTTTACCATGAGGTTTTTTCTCCTCGAGACAATTGATTTCCCTGCGTTTCATTTTAATCTAATTTTATCATTATTGTTGTTATTTATTTTCAGCACATTTGGTAAAAACTTAGTTCGCGTTAGTTTATTGACTTTTTCTTTGAAACCACAAAGCATTGTAAGTCAATTAACTAACTTCTAAGTTCTAGGACCTGGTTGTATCTAGGACATTGATTTTAAAAACTTAGTTCGTGTTAATATTTTATTGATATCTCGTGCTTTTTAAGAAAAACATCGATTAACCAATTTGAATCAACTTCTAAGTTTTAGGACCTGGTTGTATCCAAGACATTGATTTTAAAAACTTTGTTCGCGTTAATTTTTTATTGATATCTTGTGCTTTTTAAGAAAAACATCGATTAACCAATTTGAATCAACTTTTAAGTTTTAGGACCTGGTTGTATCCGGGATATTGATTTTAAAAACTTAGTTCAGGTTGGTTTTATCGACACCTTGCGCTTTTTAAGAAAAACACCTGTTAGTCGATTTAAACCAATTTCTATGTTTTAGGACCTGGTTGTATCTAGGATATTGATTTTAAAAACTTAGTTCGTGTTGGTTTTTTCGACACCTCGCGCTTTTTAAGAAAAACACCGGTTAGTCGATTTAAACCAAATTCAAAGTTTTAGGACATGGTTGTATCCAGGATATATGCCCCCCAAGTAACCAGGAATGGACCTTTCGTGGTTACTTGGAACATGCTCTTCTAACACTACACTCACGAAAATATAAAATGATACGAAGAAACTACTTCTCATTATTTAATAAAACAAGGTGGCTTTCATAACTAAGCCTTACAAAAGTATTACTGATAATATTTCTTTAGGTGTACAGCCTTCCAAGTCCGTGGGACTGCTTCTCCATTAGGTCGAGCTAGTTTAAAGGTTATTTCCATCACAATCACTATTATTTGATAGGGTCCTTCCCAGTTTGGTCCCAGCACTCTGTAACGCCCTAACTCCAGGGAACGCTACAGTGCATATTGTAAACAGTGCTAAACTTGCTAATCGAGTCATTTGGCCATAAACGTGTAACTAAGCATGATTAGCGGTTTAAGGGTTAAAAACTTTGGTTAGGATTTAACGTTTCATTAGAATGTTTACTGTATACATTGGGATCCCAAAAATATAATTTCAGAGTTTATTACAAAAGATTATTTACAACAGGCCGTTCTAAGCGGCAAAACAGGGTTCAGCCCTAGTTCCACTTTCAAACCTCGCCCAAGTATTGGTCGAGCAGCTGCATATGTACACATCATCAACTAAGCTCTCCAACTCAAGGATGGTCCAACTTCCTTTTTCCTTTACCTGCACCACAAAGCACCCGTGAGCCGAAGCCCAGCAAGAAAACTCATATGCTCATAAACAGTCATCATGATATCAAATCATATCTGACATGCCTAGCATTCATAGCTCTATTCAGCATGCAAATGAATTCAAACAGACGCTGGGGTATCTAGGACAAGAAGTCCTGGCCTTCTGATTGAAGGACTATCAAGTCAGTCCTAATCAGATGAGTGTCGCAACACTTGAGGTTCCGATAAACCATGCTGAGTGACCGACAAGCAAGTCACTAACTCAAGTGGAAGGGTGGCTGTTGGGTAAGCCTCTAACCTTCAACAGGTTCTGGTAAACCATACTGAGTGACTGACAAGCAAGTCACTAATTCAAATGGAAGGTTGGCTGTTGGGTAAGCCTCTAACCTTCAACAGGTTCTGGTAAACCATACTGAGTGACCAACAAGCAAGTCACTGGGGCCTCAGTGCCCAAAGCCATGCATATAATGATCAAAATGATCATACAGAGCTCATAGCTCTGATCAGATGAGTGAATATCACTTTGAGGTCCTGGTAAACCATACTGAGTGACTGACAACCAAGTCACTAGGGGCCCAGTGCCCATAGCCGTGTAACAATACCGTCACCTAGGCTTTCCTGCAATGGCTCTAAATGACTAGCCTTTGGCTAGATAAATGCTTGTTTATATTCATCGAACTTGAGGTCGGTCCTGCATTAATGCTCTTTGAGTCATTCAATGCAGAGGGTCGATTAGGTCCAATCGACATAGCTTGCACTACACACTAGGGTTGTCATGACTAGTGAGTTAGCACAATGTGACCAGTGCCCAGTACCACTGCCGAACCTGACTAATGAGTCACAGCTTCACAGTTGATACTAACACCATTGCCAATTCTGACTAAAGAGTCAGCCTTGTGTGACCAGTGCCCAGTACCACTGCCGAACCTGACTAATGAGTCACAGCTTCACAGTTGGTACTAGCACCTTTGCCAAACCTGACTAATTAGTCAGTACCATGCACAAGTAAGCAATGCTATCAATGTGTATCATATGCCAATTATCCAAGAACAGGGCATTCAACATGCTTACTAAACAGTTGCCAGCATAATTATGATCATGCACAAACTCAGAGACTCAAGCCCTGACCAATCTCATATTCATCATTCATGGCATGCCCTAATCACATGTTTCTCGTGTATCACATGCATCACACTTAATCATCCAGCATGCCTCAATAATAATCATATGCAAATGGGCAAGATTGCCAAGCATTCATTATGCTATCAATGTTTACATATAAACATCCAACATGCATCAATCACAACCATGCATGTCACATATGGGGTGCAGTTTTCTTACCTTGGGTCCAAGCACAGGTTACCAACAAACGAGCCACAAGAACGATCCCGATTCCAAGCCTCTAGTGATAACCTAGTCACAACCATAATATAAAACCTCATCAAAATGAGTAAATAAATACTTCCAAACCTAACCCAAGCCTCCAAGACATCGAATCCCACTCAACTAGGTAGTAGGATCGATCCCCAGCCCATGGAGCTAAGTTTCCATCAGAAAAACACACTTTTGGGCAATTTTTCCCTTAAGGGCCACGACCCTACATGGCCATGCCGCGGCCCACCCCCCTAGCAGAGCCTCCTCCATCTTCTTCAAGCTAGGGCCGCGGCGCCCAAGAACAGGGCCGCGGCCCAACCTCGCACCAGCCACTTTTCTTCATTTTTTCCATTTTAAAACCTTCCAAAAACCCATCCAAACATTTCCAAATCATCAAATCAAAGTTCCCAAACTCCCCAATGTTCCAAAACCACCAAAACCCAAGGCTCAAACAAACTAAAAACTCAACGATTCACAAAATCCAATTCAAGCTTAAAAACTTTTAAAAACTTAAAACTTAAACTTGAATTACCTCCGATTGAGTTGTTTCCAACTAAATCCTCCGGTTAATAAGCTTCTAATTCTCCTTAGGATTGCTATGCCTCGATCCTTTCTTGATTCCGAGTCCTAGAATTCAAGATACCTTCGAAAATGCGATCGGGAAACGAAAAGGGAACTTTTAGGGAGAGAGAACATACATAACGTTCTTTTTATTTTCTTAAAAGGTTACTTCAAGCTTAAGTAGCTTCCAATAAAACCTAATGCTTGGGGTCCCGAAAACACCCCCGGGGACATTATAGTCAAAACTTCCAGAATTTCCCCCTGATCTTACTAACTCCCAATTTATCACCAAATATTAATTCCCATTACCCAATAACCCGGTAATGCATTAAATACCCTTTGACTTACTTCGAGTCAAGATTAAATCCCGTTGTGAATTTCCCACTAGCTTACCTCCTAGGATCGTCTTGTGCTGGGTAGCCCTGGCATAACCAAATAATAACAAAGCACCACACCCATTTCACATATATGCCAAAAATGCCCGAAATGGCCAAAATATGAAAATCACCCAATTAATCACAAATGGGTTCACATGCATATTTAATACACCTAAACATGCATATTATCATTAAATAGCATAATAAATCAATTATGGCCCTCCCGGCCTCCTAATCAAGGTCCTAAATCTTATTAGGAAATTTGGGGCATTACACACTCCGTCCTTGGGATCCTTACCAGCTAAGAAGACTCTTCGGAGCACCAGGTCACCTAAGTTAAAGATGCGTTTCTTGACCTTGGAGTTGAAATAACGAGTGATCTTTTGCTGATAATGCGCGAGCTGCAGCTGCGAAGCTTCTCGTTTTTCGTCAATTAGGTCGAGGGATGCACATAGCAATTTTTCATTCTAGTCTTGGTCAAATGCCCGGACTCCATGCAAGGCTATCTTTGTTTCGATAGGAAGGACGACCTCACTCCCGAAAGCCAGGGAGAAAGGAGTGTGACCCATCAAAGTTCGGTGCGAGGTCCGGTATGCCCACAACACCTGGGGGAGCTGTTCGAGCCAAACTCCCTTGGCTTCACCCAACCTCTTCTTAAGGCTCGCTTTTAGTGTCTTGTTCACAGCCTTGACCTACCCATTAGCCTGCGGGTAGGCCACGGAGGAGAAGCTTTTAACTATGCCGTGCCTCTCGCAGAATTCGGTGAAGAGATTGCTATCGAACTGGGTTCCGTTATCTGACACGATCTTCTTTCGCAGCCTGAATTGGCAGACAATACTCTTAACCACAAAGTCGAGGACCCTCTTTGATGTAATCGTCGCCAGGGGCTTTGTTTCTGCCCATTTTTTGAAGTAGTCAATAGCCACCACCGCATAGCGAACTCCTCCCTTTCCCATGGGAAGGGCACCAACTAAATCAATCCCCCAGACCGCGAACGGCCATGGGGACGAGACCATCTTTAGCTCGACTGGAGGGGCTTGGGAAACCGTGGCGAACCGTTGGCATCTGTCGCACTTTTTGACATAAGAGATCAAGTACTTCGATGGAATGGACCAATAATACCCTTGCCTTAACACCTTCAATGCCGGGTTTTGGCCCCCAGCATGATCTCCACAAAATCCCCCATGCAGCTCCTGCAGAATGGTTTTCGCTTCGCCTGGCAGAACACACCGCAGAAGAGGTAAAGAGAGACCACGCCGGTACAACGTCCCGTCTATCACTGTATACCTGGGAGCTTGGTAAAGTACCCTCCTGGCGTCATTTCGCTCCTCAGGTAGCTTTCCAGTTGTGAGGTACTCGATTATGGGAGTCCTCCAGGTCGGCTTGTTGTCGAACATTTCGACCTCCATCCCGACTTCCTCTATGCTTGGTCTTTCCAAGAATTCTACCGGTACCAGGACCAAAGTTTTGGCCTCCCCGGAGGTGGCGAGCTTTGCCAGGGCGTCATCATTGGCATTCTACTCCAGAGGTATCTGTTCAATTAGGTTGTGCTCAAATGCGGACAACTCCTTCTTTACCTTGGCCACGTAGGCATCCATCTTGGTTCCCCGTTCTTGGTATTCTCCTGATACTTGGTTTACCACGAGTTGGGAATCGCTATAGCAATAGACGGAGCTGGCCTTCAGCTCCTGGGCCACCCTTAGCCCAGCCAATGAAGCTTCGTATTAGGCTTCGTTGTTGGATGCTTTGAATCCGAATCGCAACGCGGAGTGGAAACGATATCCATCCAGGGATATCAAGATGATTCCAGCTCTGGATCCATTCTCGTTAGATGAGCCGTCTACAAAGACTTTCCACAAGGCTCGAACCGGTCCTTCCACTGGTTCTTCTCGGAATCCCGTGCACCCTGCCACAAAATCAGCCAGAGCTTGGCTTTTCTCTGTAGTTCACGGCACGTACAGTGTCTCAAATTGGCTTTGCTCGATAGCCCATTTCAAAAGACGCCCCGATGACTCAGGTTTCTGCAAAACCTGCCTTAGAGGGTTGATCGGTTATGATGTGGATTGAATGGGACTGGAAATACGGCCTAAGCTTTCAGGAGGCCGTAATAAGGCAGAAAGCCATTTTTTTCCATCAATCTGTATCGGGATTCATCTCCGAGAAGCCTCTTGCTAATGTAATAGACTGGCTTCTGAGACCGTTCTTCTTCCCAGACCAGTACTGCGCTAGCCGCATCTTTCGTGATAGCCAGGTAAAGGAAAAGAGGCTCTCCTACTGTTTGCATGGACAACACAGGCGGCTCGGCTAAATGTGCTTTCAGGTTGAGGAAGGCACGTTCGCATTCTTCGATCCTCTCAAATTTTTTATTTCCCCGAAGCAGGTTGTAGAATGGCAAACACTTGTCAGTAGATTTGGAAATGAACCGATTAAGGGCTGCCACCCTTCCTGTCAGACTTTGGACGTTTTTTCGCGACCAGGGTGATGACATCTCGAGTAGCGACCTGATTTTATCGGGGTTCAGTTTTGGGGATTTAGCCTCATGCCGTACTCTCTTAAAATATTAAAGCATTCCTTCAGATCGAAGACATGATTATTGGCAGTTTTTGACTTGACCAACATGTCGTCAACATACACTTCCATGTTTTTCCCAATTTGATTAGTAAACATCCTGTTGACCAACCTTTGGTATGTAGCTCCTGCGTTTTTCAGCCCGAAGGGCATGACTTTATAGCAATAAACGTTAGTTGGGGTCATAAAGCTAGTGTGTTCCTGGTCTGCCGGGTTCATGGCGATCTAGTTATAGCCCGAGTATGCATCCAAAAAAAGACATGAGCTCATGCCCCGCCGTGGCATCTACCAATTGATCAATCCTTGACAAGGGGAAGCAATCTTTGGGGCAGGCTTTATTCAGATCGGAAAAGTCGATGCAGGTCCACCACTTCCAGTAGGGCTTCGGGACCAAAACAGGATTGGCGACCCAGATTGGGTACGTTGCCTCACGAATAAAGCTACACTTTAAGAGCAGGGCTACTTCCTCCTTTAGGGCCTCAGTTTGGGTTATGCCCAAGAGCCTTTGTTTCTGGGACTTTGCTGGCACGTTCTTGTCCAAGTTGAGGGTGTGCATGATGATGCCCAGGCTGATCCCTATCATGTCCTCATGAGACTAGGCGAACACATCTATATTCTCTTGTAGAAATCTAAGCAGCTCCACCTTCCTTTTATTACACAGGTTTTTCCCGAGCTTTACCACCTTCGAGGGGCCTGGAGTTCGGATCTATCTTCGCCTATCCTGGGGTCGATATCATCACTCAAGGTGATATCCTCCCCATTGGCTCTCTGAGGTTTTTCTATCTCAGGAATAGGTCCTACTTTCTGAGATTCCTCATTCCAGCCCTGAATGGTCATCGTCTGCTTCCCGGGTCGTGACTTTCCCTTCATGGAAATGCTATAACATTCCCTGGCAGCGAACTGATCACCTCGGACCGTACATATCCCCGTGGAGGAGGGGAATTTGACTGCGAGATGGCGGATGGAGGTTATGGCCTCAAATGCTATCAACATAGGTCGGCCCAGAATAACATTGTAGGCGGTGAGACAATCGATGACCACAAATTTGAGGAGTTTAGAGACAATCCGGGGCCCCTCTCCCAAGGTAATTACCAGCTCGATTGTTCCTATCTCTGCCAACCCTTCTCCGGAAAATCCATACAACATCATGGAGGTGGCCTTCAACTCGGTGACAGATAACCCCATCTTCTCCAGCGTAGACCAGAACAGCAGGTTCACTGATCTCCCATTATCGATCAATATCCTCCTAACTCTCCGGTTGGCGAGTTAGGCAGCTATGACTAGAGGATCGTTATGGGGGAACTGAACGTGACTAGCATCCTCCTCGGTAAAAATGATCAGTTGCCTCTCCAGTCATTGCTGTTTGGGTAGATGCTGCTCCGGGATGAATTCCACTCTGTTATGAGCCTTCAACTCATTGACATATCTCTTCTGGGCACCTCTGCTCGTGCCATCCAAATGGGGGCTCCTGAAGATTGTGGATATCTCTCCCCCTATCATAGGAGGAGGGGTATCCTGATTTATCCAGGGCCCGGGCTGATTTACCGGAGCTTCCGGGGTCGACTGACTGGTAAGAACTCTGTTTTGCGTATATTGAGGCAAAGGTCCTGCTCTGATGAGTGTCTCAATCTCATCCTTTAAATGCCTACAATTGTCAGTGTTGTGGCCAATATCGTTGTGGAATCGACAAAACTTGGAAGGGTCCCTCTTGGCCTTTTGGTGCTTAAAAGGCTCCGGCTTTTTCCAGGGGAGTCGGGCAGAGTTTGCTAAGAAAATGTGTTCCCTAGTGTTTGTGAGCTCGGTGTAAGCTGCGTAGACTGGCTTTAGTTTTTCAAAGGGCTTGTTCTTCTTCGGCCCGTGCTGACTTCCCTCGCTGCTCCCTTTTCTCTTACCTCCACCCCCTGGGTTATTCTGTGTAACGGTTTGAGTCATTTTCACGACATCCATTCCCACTCCAATGGGCTGATCAGGGGTTTGGCTGGCTCCTGCGACCGACGCTCGCGCCTCTTCCAGGTTTATGCATTCCTGGGCCTTGTTCAGGAATGCATCCATGGTGCTGACACCTTTTCTTTGTATCTCTTTCCATAGCCCGCCTCCAACGAGGATTCCAGTCCTCAAGGCCATAAGCTTGGAACTATCGTCTGCATCTCCGGCTCGAGCCACAACATTTGCGAACCTGCTTAGGTAAGCTTTCAAGGGTTCCTTGGGCTGTTGCTTCACGTTTTTCAGGGTGTCAACTTTGACGCGGGTAGCTTGACAAGCTCGGAACACCCTCTTGAAGTCAGTAGAAAAGGTTTTCCACGAGCTGATGGACTGCTTTTTACACTGCTTGAACCATTTCCTGGCCGGCCCAGTCAAGGTGGAAGGGAATATCAAACACCTTAGCTCGGGGCCGATGTTATGGGCCATCATCAGGGTATTGAACATACCCAAATGATCTGACAAGTCTTCATCTCCATCGAACTTAGACAGGTTGGGCATCCGGAAGCCCGGCGGGTATATTGTGGCCGCTATGCTGGGGGCGAAGAGCTCGAGTTTGTCACCCGAGTCGTACTCATCTTTTTCCTTTTCTGACAAGAGCTTCTTCATCAGCTCCTCCATCTGAGCTAAATGCTCTAGGGTTTGATCCTTACTTCCTTGGTTGTTCTGGGGCTGTCAACAGATCCAGTTCCATTGTAAGTGTTAGGCGAGTTATTGTCCCTCCAAGCTTGAGCTTTGTTAGGTGGGACATTCCCACTGTCACGTACTTCGGAAAGACCATCCCCTCGGTGAGCATGACTACCATTTCTAGCCGGATCTCCCCTCTATGAGTTGAGGCGATCTCGAAGGTCGGCCCTCGGGGTGGCCCGAGGACTTTGCGCCGAACTCTAGCGATTACATAGGTCTTCACCGGATCTGCCACTTCGATGGCTCCCACTCCAGTAACTCCCATTTGAAAAGCTTGGAGCCCACTGCTGGGGGTGAGGATCTAGGACTTCCCTGCGCGCTCTGTTGCGATGGGAAGGATCGGAGGAAGGAGGATTTCTTCTGTTGCTCTCGTGTGCCAGAATGTCCTAAACTGGACAGGGAAAAGATGGGTATCTTATTGGCGATGGGGGATGCCTAACTGGTGATGCGATCCTAGTCCCATCCGGGCGGATCAAGTTAGCTCGCGGCCGCTCCATTCTGCCATCCCCAGCATCCTGCATTGGCGGTCTGACCGTGGTGCAGGAGGGCTGGTTGGAGAAGGTTGTCTTCGCAAGCCTTCCTCGGACCTCCTTCGCAATCTTCCTCGAGCCCTTCTAGGCGCGTTCAATGGTGGAATCGAGCTAGGAGTTGAGGTTCAGACTGATCGGCTGAATTGCTGATTGGCCCTAGGAAACTCCTCAAACACAGTTTCTAGGTGGAAGTGTGATGTGGGGGTTAGAACTCGGAGTTGAGGTTCTGACTGATTGGCTGGGCCTGGACTGGTTATCCCGGCGGGACTTGTGAGTCCCACTTTGCCTCTTTCCGATGTTAGCGTCGATTGTAAGAGGGAGTAGCCGGGGCAAGACCTCTTCGATTTGCTTGCTTTCTCTGGACAGCTGACTCTTGAACTGTATGTTCTCCATCTCAATTGCCGTCAGGAAATCCGGGTTCGAATTTGGAGGCTGGGGCACTGAACTCCTGGTGTCATCCTGGCCCATCGGCTGCTTTCCCGGTCGCTGCTGGATCTCAGGGTTTTGTTCATCGGATATGGCAGCATGGTGGGCCTCTTGCCCATCATGTTTATCCGCCTCATTACCATGTCTCGAACGAGTAACCACCATGATTAGGTTTTTTCTATAGCACCAATCGAAATCCTCTCAATGAAAGCACCAAACTATTGACGCGGTTCTTCACCAACAGATAATTATACGAATAAACAGGATGGATTAGTGTTAATTATTGAACCGTAATGTGAAAATAACTTAATTCTAAACTGGAGAAATTAGAAACATGGGAAGGTGATCACCCCTTTCTTTTTAGGTGGTTCGAAGGTTAAAATCCCTTTAGTCCACCAGTCGATATTATTGATATCTCTTGGTCAATCCTTACAGAGTACTTCTTTACACAAAATATGCCAACCCCTTGCAATGCCCAGGGTCTTGGTATTTATAGGGGGAGGATACCTGGGTTGGCAAGGGGGTCATCCCGTGACCTCTTTATCCTTCACGTCATCTCTGTGACACTGATGATTAATTCCTAAAACCTGAAAGTGAAGTGTGGTCTAATCAATAGGTAAGGAGGGATAATGGGCCGCATGGCCCAAACCAGGCGTGGGATGTCTGAATATGCATGTTTATACTGCGTGCCTGAGAATTCAGGAATGGAATAGATACGTGATGTATGATATATGCACGTTTACATTGTGTGGTTGTCTTTACAAGAATTTGGGTGTCAGATCTATGCCGCATCCCGAGCTTAACGTAGCGCCAGCTCGTGATATCCGTATCACTGACCTGCTGCCTTCGAGTAAACTACTAACTCTCTAATCAGCTCAGGCTGGACAGGTGGAAACCCATAATGACAGCTCCAGGTGGACGATTTACACGTGGCGGGTCGACTTAAGCCCTTTTCTAGTTCGCCAATAGCTTGTGGATATTAAGGGCGTACAATATCTATGGAACAATGTTAACAAACAAGCAATTCTAGAGGAGAAATCTGAAGAGCTTCTTCCAGGCACTATGGCAAGACAAGTCAGTGGTGATAATTGAGGATTATACTGATGACATTTTCATAATCACCGTCGAGTCAAATACATTGATAAATAGAATCCTAAAGGGTCAGCGGTGGCATTTTTCTAGTCATATCTTCGTCTTGACCGAATCACCTAGGAAAGATCTAATCTCTGCAGAGGATTTCCAATACATTCCTTTCAGGATTCAGATTCATGGAATCCCATTGCGAAATATATCCTCACCTTTAGCTTAACCACTGAGGGAAAATATAGCTATCTCCATTGGAAAATTCCTTGAGTTTGATCCAAATAGGCGACAGACCTTTATGCGACTAAGTGTTCTTTTAGATTCCTCTTAACCGATTCAGAGGAATTTTCTTGAATCTAGACAAAGAAAATGACAACATATGGATCTCTTTTCAGTTTGAGCGACTCTCAAAATTATGTTACTACTATGGCTATCTAGATCATTTTCATAATGATTGTGGAGCTCTTAGAGATGCAATTGATATGAACCATAATCCAGCCTTACAATATGATGAAACACTAAAAACAGCTGGTTTGACGAACATGATTCCAATAGCTTCCTCACTCTCTCCATTGTCCTTTGGACCAAGGAAAAAAATCTATGGCATAACGTGCTAAACAAGCTCCTTTATCTTGCGCATAAACCTTATCCTTGGAATCGTTGGTCAAACGCCACAAAACGGTAACGATAGGTAAATGTTGTTTGTCTTTATTACTCAAGACTTTTGAAAAATAATTATCATCGAATAATAATTTGTTTTATGGCTAAAATATAGGAGAAAACTCAACATCCTCCAGCATATAGATATATTCAGAGATTACTATGGCAAATATGAAGACCAATAAGCAAAAGGAGATACTTTGGGCAATGATAAAAACTCCACAACCCAGACCAAGAAGCCACACAAAGAAACATATATGCAAATCCCCCAACTAGTCCTTACAATCTCTTCCTAGGATGAGCCTTCTCACAAAAAAAGACAAAATGGAAATCCCAAAACCATGAAGGGAATGATTTAAAGATGAAGAAGAAATGAATGATGTTTACTTTATTTTGAATTCTATCACTTCGTTTTTTTTTTGGGTTTTTATAATTTTCAGGAATAATATTGAGTATATGAATCTTATCGTCCTTCTTCTTTCCATCATCTTGTCCTGATTGTTAATCTTTGTATAAGGGTTTTATTGACGCGGTTTTTCGCCAACAATATATTAAGAAATAATAAGGTATATTAGTGCTTAGTAATAAACCGTAATGAAAAATGAAATGAATTCACAAGAACACAAATCTTTTACGTGGTTCAGTGGATAAAATCCACCTAGTCCACGAGTCTATATTATTGCTTTTTCTCTCTCTATTTTGACAGTGTTTTGGTATTACAGAATAATGATCCCTTTCCCTGTCCAATATTCCCAGTATTTATAAGGAAACTCCATAGATAGGTTTGGATAACCACGTGAGTCAATCAGGCATTGACATAATTATTACATTTAATACATATACTTCCCATTTATAATGGGATATAATTTGATCACAAAGTAAATGTTCTCCTAATATCTGGGACATTAAATATGATAGCCTAGTCATGAATAAACGTATAAAAGGACCTGAGTCTCTGGGGATCCGCAAGAGTGCAATATATTAGAATTATCACGAGTTGGATGTCTCCTCCAAACTCATGCTTAGACAACTATTTTAATATCCTGAGCTCACGCTTCATGACCTCCCTTGACCAGGTTAGACCTAGGGCGCCTAACACCATGGGTGACCACATGAAACCTGAGCTGTCCACGTGCATAACAATCAGATATCACTCCCATGCTACGTCTCCGTATATTTATATGTCAGCGGTACCCGAGCTTGGTGAATGAACTCGGCCTAAAATTAGGGTATAACATTTGCCCCCCAAGCTCCTGCTCGTGTATGACGTCCGCACTTTCTGACCTATAATGTGGGGGCTTTAAGACTTCAGTTGCATAAAACCACGCCTGCCCTCTATTTGAGTACTTGACACGTGGCATACCGCAATTGGCGTCTGTTCGGATTTTGAGGACTGCAATAATTGTCTTGTCACCTTTTTCCCGCCGTTTGGTCTATTTAACCCTGGCCCTTGGATCTTGAACTAACCCAAATGGATGGCCAAGATTAATTTACACAATTTGCGTCTAAAAGGGATGGCCAAGTTTCAGACTTCACCACTTTTCATTTAAAAAATTTCCTCTTCTGCACTTCCGAGCCTTTCTTCTTTCCCAGAAATCCCCAAAAATCGTTCACTGTACCCAGTCACTCAGAAGTTTTCCAGGAACTTCCCTTTGTAAAGTCTACATCTTACTGTCGAAGAACACACTGTAAGTATCTCATTCTTTGGTTTAAAGAGTTTTTTTTTTAAATGGACTTTTTGTTATTAACCATGTTCATCTGCAATATTCACTGTAGATACTGTTAGGCTATTTCTAAATATTTTTAGGGAATAGGTTTGGACTTAGGTTCAACGGGTGAATCTAAAAATAGCTCTAGAAGTAAGACAACCATAAAACTGGGAATTTTTTGGGTAATCTTAATGGTGAATTAATTTAAAGAATACCCCTTCCGGATAAAGGAAATGGAGGGTTTTTATGTTTCAAACCAGATAGCTTAGAGGTTACGTTTCTTGGGTGGGTTTGCACTAAATCGCATCCCAAGGAAAGTAGTGATTGGGCAGTTTGACACACGGATCTCTAAATATACGAGGTCTGTTGGGAAACGAAGGCGCGTAACTTAGGTTTCACGTGGCATCATGCAATGGGGCTGAGTCTAACCTCAACTCAGATAACACTAGTAAACAGTTTCCTTCTTTGTACTCTCACGTCAGAGTTTTAGATCAACATAGGTTGCCTACTAACTAGGTCATTCTATCATTAGGCGATCTGATGGCTCCTCAAAAGAAGAACGCCCCCAACAAGAATGTCTCGAGCTCCCATTCCCAACAAAAGAACAAGGGGAAGTAGATCGCCCCAGAGTCTCCCATCCTGCACTTCGGTGCGGTGGTGGAGAAGGAGATGGTGGCTGACCCCAACGCCTGACATACGTTTGAAGGAGAACAGAGTTGCTCCCCTCTCAAAGATGACTTCGTGGCTTGGAGTGATGAGCATTTGGAGGCTGGGGACATTCTTCCCTTGGTCCAATACTTCGCGGAATTTTTAAATTACGTGAAGTTGGCTCCATTTCAGCCCCCCAAATTCTTATAGAATTTTGGCAGGGCTGAAATATTTGTTTTTGAAGCATGAATGGGAGGTCCCCACCCTGGCAGATATGCTATACTTTTTTTCCCTCAAAGCTAGCCTGAAGAAAAAAGGGCGAGGTGACAGGATCTATTATCTCTCACAGTTTCCCAATTCTACCCTGCCATCGAGCTTCCCAGTCATCCCAACGACTACAAAGACTTATTCTTTATGTCGAATGGATTCCAAAATTGCGAACATCGATGCTTGAACCAACCTCGTAAGTTTCTTACTTTGTGACTTCAGCTCGTGAAATTTTATTCTTTTCAAGTTTTCTTTTATACATGTCTTAACTGAATTTGTTTCTCGTGCAGCCATATTTGCGAGGACGGAGAATTCTGTGACTCTCGGGGGTCAGTACAAGAAGCTGCCTGGGCTTCCACCAAATGAGAAGGACGACTACCAGGTTGTGAATGACGTCATGATGCTGCCGTGCAAGTTGATCGGCGAAGGTCAAACGTTGGACTTAAGGACCCAGGCTACCCTTCCAGTTATCTATGAGCTCCCATCCTCTCAAGATGAGGCCTTGCCAGCCATTGATGGCGAGGAGAAGGAAGAGGACGAGGTGCCTCTTGTGTGAAAAAGGTGCGTTCCCGAGGCTGTTCGGGAACCTGATTTAGATTGAGTTGCGTCAGGGGCAGTAGCCAGTCCCTCTGGTCAAGGTAGCCCATACCCTTATAGGGAATTAGATAGGGTTATTGCCGATTTTAGGTTAGTTTAATTTAACTCAAATCACCTCATCCATCGTCATCCTCATAACCCATAACATAATATAACCCTGCTCTAATGCGTAGTGCACCTAATGGTACGTCATGACAATAGTTACCCTAAAGGCACAATTGTTGTTGACAACACTTTAAACTTTAGATCCACCATTTTCGAGGAGTATGAGACCAACCACAGGACATGACCTTCTCTGCTCCAGGGTGCATTTGTCCCTAGATTTAGATAGTATGTAGATGAATCCATCCCTGAGGAAGGACCTGAGCCTGAACCCCTCAGGATCGCATAAATATTAACCGTAGATTCTCCCTTTAATCCATTAATCGCAGGGCCAGAGGTCGTGCCTATCCCAGCCAAAATTCCCGTGCTGGTGATAATAGACTCATCCCCCAGCCCGGAGGGTAGGATCTTTGTTTTCTCTATCCTTGTATATGTTTTGAAAACTTTATTTGTGAACTGATTCTGTTTTGTTCTTTTCAGGCAAAGAAATGGAACAACTTGAAGCTCCTGACATCCGAATTGCTTTCTAAGCGAGGAAGACCAGCTTGGGCCCCGTGGTGAAGAGGCCCAGAATTACAAAGAAGACCCCCCTGCTGCGAGAAACACCTCGAAATCCCCTACTAAGGGGAAAGACACGAGCTTGGCTCATGAAGTAGCTCCGGTTACATCTGTTACCGCTAGGAGGGTTTCCCCTCCTCATCCTCCACCTCATTTCGCGTCTCCTTAGGCCCAAGTAATACAAGCTGAGCCCCCATCCCCCACCATCCCAACCCCAACCGTTGCAATACCAATAGATCCCTAGGATCTGGAGAAGATCCCTAAAGCCTTTCAGGGTATAATTTATGATATGGCGAGCCATATGGTGGGGCATGCCTATAGGGCCAACTTGAGGGATCTGAGGACCATCGAGGAGAGGAGCCCGAAGAACGTCATGGAATAAACTTTGGGAATGAACCTCACTGTAAGTTATCCTTCCTTGGTGACATATTTCTTTTTATTGTGACCAAATGTGTATCTTTGACTTGTTTTATTATTTTGCAGTTTGCCCTGGCTCAGTATCGCAGTATAGTCTGTGCTAGGTCTAGAAATGATGAGCTCCAGGCCGAACTAAATGATGCCAACATGCCCTAAGAGCTGCTCAAGAAGCCGAGCAGGTCACCAAAGCTGCTTTGGCGGCTACTCAGAAGAATGAACACGATGCAAAGGCTGCTCTAGCCTCATCCCAAGAAATTGAGCAGGCTGCAAAGATTGCTTCGTTTTCCCTCTAGGCTCAAACTGCACAATTTTAGACCGAGGATGATGAGACCAAAGAAAAATTGCTCGAGGCTGAGGCCACAACCCAAGAAGAGAAGGCGGCGTCCTCATCGGCCATGGAGGAGATGCTGTACCATTGCAGGGCCTTTAACCAGGATGGGAACTTCTCTTTCGTGGAACCTGGGCTGGAGGATCCGTACCTTGCAAAATTCAAGGCTCGACTTTTGCAAGAACCGTTAGAGACTGGGGAGGCTTCTGTAGCAGCCGAGGGGGATGGCGAGGAGGTCACATCTTCGAAGCGAGCTGGTGGAGCTCAGTGATACCTTTTTTTTGTATTTGTTTGTAAATGCTTAACATTTTATTTATTAAACAATTGCCTTCGGGCTCAGTTCGAGGTTTTTTCTCCTCGGGATAATTTCAATATACATTTAACTTTTTGATCCATTTACCTTTCCTTTACTATCTCTCATGTTTACGAACCCTTACTTCTACATTCAAGATTTTAGGAATCGATATTTAGATTGGGATAGAATTTATGGAGCTTGCTTATATCCAAGTTTTGTGTGTTGATTTGTATCATGTCTGTTAAGAATCAGGCCTTGAGCCCAGTTATATCCAGGGTTTTTAATTTATTTGAACATAGTCCGTGCTAGGTTTATTGATAACTCGAGCTTTAACAAGCCCTTGATATTAAACAATTTCCAACCTTTCCAAGTTTTTTACCTAGTTACGTCAAGGGGTTTAAATGATTTAAACTAAATTCGCACTAGGTTCATTAAAAACTCAAAATCTTAAAAAGCCATCAAATAATCAATTTTTCCAAGCTTCTAAGTTTCAAATCTTGTTATATCTAAGGATTTAAATGATCAAACTTAGTTCGTGCTAGGTTTATTGATAACTCGAGCTCCTAAAAAGCCATCGAATAATCAATTGTTCCAAGCTTCTGAGTTTGTTAATTTTCTCGAGCAGGCTTACTTAATTTTACCATCCTCGGGTCATGTGCCCCCAAGTAACCATAATGTAGAAACTTTCTTGGTTGCTTTTAAAAACATTAGAACATGAACTAATTCAGTCTTTTAATGAAATATTGTTTAATAATCCATGTATTATTTAATCAAATGGCTATCATAAACAATACTTACATTGATGATGGTACTACTGATAATACTTTTTTAAATGCATGGTGTTTTAGGTTCGTGGGACTGCTTCCCCATTCGGCCTAGCTATCTTGAAAGTTCCTTCATGCAAAACCTCAACAATATGATATGGTCCCTCTTAGTTCGGGGCTAATACACTGTCTTTGGGATCCTTATTTGCCAAAAAAACCCTTCGAAGAACCAGGTCACCCATTCTAAATCTCCACCTCCTAACTTTAGAATTAAAATAATGAGTGATCTTTTGTTGATAATGGGGGAGCTGTAATTGTGATTCTTCTCGTTTTTCTTCAATCAGGTCGAGAGATGCATTAACCAGTTCATCATTCTGTTCCTGGTCGAATGTCCTCTTTCTATGAGTCGCTACCATGGCATCGACTGGGAGCATGGCCTCACTTCCAAAAGTTAAGGAAAAAGGAGTATGTCTAGTGGAGGTTCTGTGAGAAGTTCGGTTAGCCCAAAGTACTTGCGGGAGTTGCTTGGGCCATAATCTTTTGGCCTCATCTAGCCTCTTCTTCAGGCTCGCCTTAAGGGTTTTGTTCACAGCCTTGACCTGTCTGTTTGCCTGTGGATATGCTACCGAGGATAAACTCTTAGTGATTCGATACTTTTCATGGAATTCAGTGAAGAGATCGCTGTCGAACTGTATCCCATTGTTTGATACCATCTTTTTAGGAAGCCCAAACTGACATATAATACTCTTCACTACGAAGTCCAGGACTCTTTTTGAAGTGATGGTTGCAAGAGGTTTGGCTTCTACCCACTTCGTGAAATAGTCGATTTCCACCACCGCATAGCGAACTCCCGCTTTGCCATACGTAGGAAACCTATTAGATTGATTCCCCATACCGCAAAAGGCCATGGGGAAGAAATCATCATTAGTTTGACGGGAGCAGCTCAGATGGATGTCTTCTCCAAACTTGTGCTTGGACAACTATTTTAATATACTGAGCTTGCGCTTCACGACCTCCCTTGCTCGGGTTAGACCCAGGGCGCCTAACACCATGGGTGACCACATGAAACCTGAGCTGTCAACGTGCATAACAATCAGATATCACTCCCATGCTATGTCTCCGTTTATTTATTTGTCAGCTCTACCGGAGCTGGGTGAATGAACTCGGGCTGAAATTAGGATACAACATGTTATTGGATTGATATATTAAAAACTAGGGAATTTACTCATTTGGTACCCTTTGTTTTTGCAAAGTATCAATCCAATACCCTTTTGTTGTCAACAATGCTCATATAGTACCCCGTATTTTGAAAACATAGATATTTGGTATCCTAATTGATAAAATTTTGTCAATATGATCAAATTGTCAACAATTATATATAATTTGTAGCTCGTATGATTGATAGTAATTTGATTAAATTGGTATAATTTTATCAATTAAATTTGAGCTTAGGGTAACAAATATGTACTATTTCAAAATGCAGGGTACCAAATGAGCATTATTTTTAAACACAGGGTACCAAGATAATACTTTGCAAAAATACAGGGTACCAAATTGTTACCTACCACTACAAAAAACCAGACTTTTGTAGGCGAAAATTTGCGCCAGAAAAAACCCTGTGGGTTTGACCGATGCAAATTTTGCGCCGGCAAAAAGCAACGATGTACCCCCGTCGATAATGGCACTTTTGCTGACGCAAAACATAATGCGCCAGCAATTGTATATTTTGGCGACGAAAAAATGCGCTGGGAAAAATAAGGTTGCGTCGGGGAAAAAATTTGTTGCGTTATTGTGGAAAACACTTTTAGCGGCGCAAAATTGCGCTAGGAAAGATGATTCTTTTAGTGGCGCAAAATTGCGCTAGCAAAAGATGTGTCTTTTAGTGGCACGTTTTTTGTGCCGGGAAAGGTGGATATATGTAGTGACGCATTTTTGTGCTGGTAAAGGTTGAGACTTTTGTCGACGCAATTTTGCGCCGGTAAAAGTATTTTTTAAATAATTTTTTTGATAATATTACTAATTTTATTTTCAACATATTAATATTAATTAAAAATTTTTGATTTTAATATATTAATAATTATTTAATTTTTTAGTAATATTATTAAATTAGAAATAAAATTAAAATTAAAATTTTATAAAAAAAAATTACAACTATTAATATTTATTGTCTCCACTAAACATGTAAATATAGAAGTAGTTTAGTAAATTAAATCTCTAATAAATTAAACTTTAAATAAATAAATAAAAAAATTCTACAAATGTGTACTGCCCGCCTCATCACCCCCACCCCCGTGAGCATCATCGTCCTCGTCCGGATCATGTTCTGATAAGTCAACAATAAAACCAGGAGCCAATACACCAACCTGCTTCAATAAAGCACTGAGCAGGACATGTTGACGCCGTTGAAGACTCTCAAGTTTAGTCGTATACTTCTTTAGGTTATGATTTTCCAGCATAATGTCCTGAGTTTGGTGCAAAATGGTGTCCACTTCAGGTGGAAATTGCCCGGACATTTGAGAAGTTGACGAAGATGTTTCCCTCTTTGCGCCAATTGCCTTCAACCTAGGCAACCCCCCAAACCCTTTCTTATTACGCGAGCGGGGTCCAAGGACATCTGTGACAATATCCATATCAGGCGGGAACTAACCGTCGACATTATCGCCAACAGAAGAAGCAGCAGATGATACAGGGGTCGTACTCTGCGATGCTCGAGGCTCGGTCATCTCAGTCTGCACAATAAAAAGCATGTATCTCGAATTCCACTATAACATTATTTTAAAACCTAACTTATAAAATTTTAATATAACAACATATAAAATATAACTATATTATCTATCTGCCAACATCCTATCATTAATGACTACAGACTAGTGATTGAAAAAGAATGTAATTAATTTTGTTCCTGTATAAGGGAGCAAGTGGGCTAAAGTTAATTTGGTCATGAAAATCCATATCTAAATAAAAAACATGAAGATATTGTTGATATATACTGTAAGAGCAGTTAATTCCATTAATGGGGAATTTACGTCTCTAAACATATACATCAACTATATTTGCATGTTTGTGATTTAGATATGGATTTTCATGAACAAACTAACTTAGCCCACAAGCTCCCATATACAGGGACAAAATTAGTTACATTCTTTTTTTTTTATCTTAGTCCATAATCATTAATCATAATAATATTGGCACATAGATTATAAAGATTTAATTGTTAAAAATTTAATTAATAATTAATAAATAATTACTAATTGACACCAACCAATTAATAATTAATATTTATTAATTATTTACTAAACTTTTTTAAAGTTAAATGATCATAAATTAGTTAAGGTTATACAACTTACAAGTTTTGTCGCCGCTACATCACTCATCCACTTATCCTTCTTCTTGTGGAGGTGCTCAAATGTGTCGATCATGCTCGGAAGCTCGCCAGTAGACGGGTCAATCTAAAAAAGTAAATTATTTAAACATTGTTACATTTATAATATTTTCGTAAATTTAAGTATATAGGTTATTATAATTTATGTGATCATAAACATGGGCAACAATTGATTTGGATCTGGTCCTCCTGGTATGGCCATTTTTGCTCGAGCTTCTTTATTTCTCTTCGATATACGCTTCAAACAGAAAATAGTACTCATTAATCTAGATTGTAATTTTATAATTAAACATTAATGTAAAATCTACGGCATACCTGCTGAGAATCAGAAGCCCAAAAATCGCATAGAATAGCCCAATCAGAAGAAGTAATCGACCCAAAAGGTTTTGACTTCGTTCTCTCGTTGTCCACCCCTCCTCCAACCTCTACCCAGTGTTTCTTCATCGTGTGGCACCAATCAGTCATATGCTTTTGCATTTGTCTCACCATGGCATCGTTGATTACTAGATTGTCTTGTGGACAAATGAATTTTTCCTAAAATCACAATTAAATTTGGAATTTGTTAAAATATTATGAAGATAGAAAAAATCTTTAATAGTGAGTTATTAAAGATTTAAAAAATGCTTACAGATAGCCTCTGTCGAATAACTTGGATATCAACTGGTTTTACTTGTTCCCAAGCTAGTGTAGTTGGGGCTACAGTGTTACGCAAATAATTAGCCATGGAATTGTTGAACCACTTGCTGTACGTTTGAATAGCTTTTCCATTTTGTGCATCAAACTCTACTTTCAGATGGCTAACCTTTTTGGTGGCCAGCTCCTTCTCGATATTGGCACCGTAATAAGATCCCCTGCCCCTCTTGGAGCCACCACCTATGTCATTACTTGGTTCGACCATTCTACATTAAAATATTCATTAATTAACTAATTCAAATTATGTATGTCTACTGTTTTTTGTTATAAAATTAACATTTTATTACTTATGGTCTTTCTCAACCTACCCTATTCCAACCTAGTGGATCCCTTAGAGATAGTAAGCAGTCATGTACTTTTCCACATTTTTTCATTACTTATGGTATTTCCAAACCTACCCTATTCTGACCTAGTGGATCCCTTGGAGATAGTAAGCAATCATGTAGTTCTCCACATTTTTTCAAAATGTTTCTCAAACATCTTGAAAAAATGAGGAGTAGTGCATGAATACATTGGCTATCCCCAAGGCATCCACTAGGTGCATGTCTACTGTTTTTTTGTTATAAAATTAACATTTGATTACTTATGGTCTTTCCCAACCTGCCCTATTCCGACCTGATGGATCCCTTGGAGATAGTAAGAAATCATGTACTAATTCTCATTTCTTCAAGATATTTCATCAAATATCTTGAAAAAAGAGAACCAGTACATGAATACATTGATTATCCCCAAGGCATCCACTAGGTGCATGTGTACCTATATCTGATACTATCATTAATTAATGATAATGAATAAATGTAATGACCCACTACTCTAGACTATTTGGACCATTAACGAAACTATAAATAAAACTTACAATTTTGCGGAAATACCATAATTTTATTGAGTAACTTGTGAAAATAAGAGTTACTTACAAAATAGAATACTAAGAAGGATATGGGATCCCATTGTCTTTAAAAACAAAAACATGATTTAAATGAAAAGAATTACATAAGAAATGTGGAAAATACATATAAAACCATAAAGAGGTAAAATGAGACTACATCCTCGAATCGAATAACGCTCGGCCCCTTGACTCCATTCACCATCGATACACATCCTCTAAGCGTCACGAATCTTACCGCCTCTAAAGCTATTTTCCTGCACATAAAACAAAAAGGAATGAGCCTAATGCCCAGCAAGGAAAATCTAACACATAGTTATAAACATAAATTTCATAATAACCGTAAAGACATATCATAACACTTAATACATACACTTATTATAATGGCCATTATTACTTGGGGTCCCATAGACTAAACAAGCTTATGCCCATGAGATTAGTGGGGTCCTACTAGCTAAGTAGGCATATGCCCAAAATCTTTTTGGGGTCTTGTTAGTCAAATAGGGCATAAGCCCAAGCCTACAAACGTACACATTCATACATATTCATAACATATCATATTTCATAACATAATACATAAGATAACATAAGCAATACACATATAGATTCTATCCTATTTTCCTTACCAAAGTTACCGGGATATGATGGACTGAGTTGGTACTTTTGGAACACTCCTAAACCATATGAGAAAGAGTGAGTCTTAAGAAGAAGAAATGAAAATGAATAGGAAGACTAAACCATTGAAAAATATGCTTACCACAACTTATGTGCTTAAGAACTTGGATTCCCTAACCAAAATAAGAATGAGGTTAGGGAACTGAGTAGAAGGCTTTGAGAAAGAAAATAACATGAAACAAATGAAATAGAGTTTCGGGTTTACCTCAAAGACTTGTAAGACCAATCTACACCTCAAACCGAAATACCATAAAACCTTACTTCCCAAAGTGTTTGATAAGCTTATGATGATCAAGCTTATGATTCCCCAACCAGGTGTTTAACTCTCACACTCTCCTAGCAATCTTGCAGCCTCTGAACTTAGAGTAAAAGGTGAATAATGGCTGGGTACTAGGTCCTATTTATAGAGTTCTAGGAATAAAAATCTTCTTTTTAGCTTTGAATAAAAATAATAAATTTAATTGAAAATATTTGAATATCCTTCAGCTAAAGGCTTAGGAATTGTTCAAAATTTTCAGAGAGATTTAAGGATTCAAAGCTTGATTTTTAAAATAATAAAAACAAATAGAATCCTAACTTCTAACTCCCTAAATCTCGTAACTCTAAACTCCCCTTCAGTAAAATCAACATATCTGACGCTGTAGAACTCAGATTTGGACTCTCTTTATACCGTTAGAAAGCTCATTAACTTATCTACAACGTTTAAGAAATACTATTTTTCTAAATTCCTAATATAACTGGGTCAAAAATAGGTCGGAAGTTACAATACCCTAAAGTTACGAAAAATCTATTTACAACCTAATTCACAAATAAATAAAATTGTGACAATTATCATGCTCCTATCAGATTTTGGTGAATACTAAGTCTTATATTTCTCTTAATTTATTATTAACATAATAATTCCTTAATAATCATACATAAGACAAGTGTTACTATCTTATTGGGTTTATCTAAACCTTATAATATAATAAATATCATCATCAATATGAGTCATATTAATCAAACCTTAGGTTAAAATTAATATTCTTAAACTATAGGTTAAACTTAGAAAATCTACAAGTACTACTATGAGTGTCCAAATAATTCCCGGTCTGAACCAAAAATCCACAGTAACAAAGATAATACTATACATACTATAATACTACTAAATAATTAGCTAAGTAAAGTTCTTGGACTCTACAATAAAATTTTCATTGAATTAAATAAAAAGTTACATATACTTGTTTAAATTACATATCACTGTCCTCATCATCACTAACTACAACATCATTACGAACACCACTATCACTATCACTATCGACTAGAACATTGTCGTCATCCTCATCGTCTTCATACTCGGCCAACGTGTCGTCTTCAAATTCAACTTCTTCATCGACAACAAATTCATCTGAACCTTCGCCAACCAAATCATCGACGTTGTACACTTTAGTGGGATTGAAATCAACCCGATCATACTGAAGATTATAAAAAAATAGAAGTTCTACCCATAACTGAAATGAAGAAGAATTAACTTCTTGCAATATTGGTATATCATTTGTGGTCTCAATATCATTAACATCGAAATTTGAGAAATCTCATACATTCCTCGGAATGTATTCATTAACGAGCCTCCAATCATCCCCATTTTTCACATCTCAAAGATAATACACCAACTTCGCTTGAGACGCGAGAACGAGAGGATCATCTTTATAACATTCTTCCTTCACATATACGCTCGTAAAATTGGATTCCACTTTAATTCTACTTGTATTGAACCATCTATACTTGAATATGACAATACTGTAACCCATCAAGTACGACAATTGAATTACTTCTTCCAGAACTCCATAGTAGTTCACTCATTCCTCACTTGGCACCATTACATCGCAATTTTGTGTTTTAAGCTTCATATCACGACCATGAATCACAAATTTAACACCATTCACTATCATCCCTGGAAAGTTAGTTTGGATTGATTAAGTGGGGTTTCGGAAAACAATTGACTAATATACATACTCTTTCTTTGAACCACTGACAAAAATCAGCTTCTTGTTGAACTTCAAGATTCGATCCCCCCTATCTTCTTAATTCATCCATATGCTCACTATAAACGGACAGCAATGTTATGATTTTTGCCTTTACTCAGTATATATAAACCAAACAAATTTATTGAAAAAGACTAGAAAACACACCTAAGGTACTCCTTAATTGTAAAGAACGCCCTAGACTAGTGCTTAATAAAACGTTCACATATTCATTGGTTCATAAAAGAAAATCCACTTATTATAAAAGTCTCAGTGGGGACTTGCTTAAAACAATGCAAGTTGGGCCCAATAGTTTTAAAAGAAAATATGAGTTTTTATGCAAAGTTCAAAAGAAAACCAATCCAATAATTAAGTCCCACTGATAATTTAGAAAGTCTCTTAAAACATAACATAATTAAAATGGCGTCTTAAAGTGATCGTTTCTCCGTCCATAGAATGCCCCATGCCATACACATCAGGACGATAGAACTTCCCACGTCACCACACTTGCCACAGAGAAACCTATTTCCTACCTGGAAGGGGAAAGTAAGAGGGTGAGCTAAAATCCCAGTAAGGAAGTACAAACAATAAGCAAGTAAGATACAACAAATTCACACACTATCGTTCATCTTTATATATACATCATAGCATCGTTGTAACAAACATCATATCATCATCATAACGCAGCATCATAACATCATCATATCATAACATCATCATAACATAAACATCATAGCACATTCATACAAAATTCCTTGTGAACATGGCTCGCTAACTTGTTCATGCCACCATTTTGAGGTAAACAAGAGTCTCTGGTCCTTGAATAACCTCGGCGCGTCCGCCCATGGAGTTACGTCTTCATATCCTTAGTAACACGGGTTACATCTTCTTTATCCTTAGCAACCCATTTTGATGTGTCGCGTTCATCACGCTAACATCCATTCATAACAATAACATATTCATACAAGCCAACATATCATCATACTATGGCATTCATAATTCATAACATTTCATTCACACAACAGTCTTACCATTCACTGCATAAACAAATATAAATTCTATCTAACTTCCTTACCTCAGGTCCGAGCTAAGTAAATTCACATCCTCTCAACGAGCCTATACCATAATCAAAACAACATTTCTTAGCTTCATAAAATTACTATTTTTCCCTTTCATACAACTCATGTGTGCATGGGCCATGCACACATAATAAGAGTTACACACAACATGCAAATATACTTAATTACACATAAGGCCATAAAAGAATAATGCTCATTTGACCTACTTTGCATGCATGATCTTTCTATAAAAACCACATGGTTGAATAATAGACATAATTTTGGACGTAAAAGTGAATTTACATGTAACATGCACACGTGGGAACATTGCGTAATTGTGGCGTTTAAAAACGATAATTCTACACGTCATACTTCTATCGTTTTAAAATTACTAGACTTGTAACATGCTTTGCTTACCATTATTTATTTTCTTAAAATTTCTAGGTTGATTAAATCTTTAAAACATTATTTTTATTTTATAAAATAATTTTATTTAACTAAAAAAAATGTGATAAATCCATTTATTATTTTCAAATTACAAAGAAATAACAAAAGCTTGGAATTTATTTAAAATACCTATGATTACCATGTTTCCTTAGAAAAATCAATTTTAATATTGGCTAATTGTGTTACATAAATGATGTGAGAAAAATATATATTTTAAGTGTGGAAAAATATATTTTATTTGAATTATTTTAAGACTTAATTTTTATGTAACATAAATTCATAAGTGACAATTAATTAATCATTTTAAACCTTTTAAACTAAACTTTCAGCCACCATTTTATTTTTTTAAAAATCACAAATAAATTGAATTCAAAATTTCTTTTAATCAAAATAAAGAAAAATCATAAATATTAAAATATACACTCATACCATATTAAAAATATCATTTTTAATATTACCACAATTTAGGGTATTAATTTTATTTCAAATACTAATCAAATTCATTTTATTAAAACACACTTCACATTTTTTACAAAAATTCCAGCAATCATATTTATTATTAAAAATCACCATATTGAATTTAAAACCTCATATTTTTCTAAAAATATAATAAAAATTCTGTAGGTATTTATTTGAGTAAAATATCATTTTATTGTGACTTAACGTACCCTTTTTAATTTCATAAAATCAACATAGCATTAAGGACATTGCTTATGCATGCAAATTACTTTTTCACCAAACTTTTACCCAATTATTTACAAAATCAGCAAGCATAATTACTCATGAAATTCATCTTTTATCTCATGGCTTTCAAAAATTTCACATAAAATCATACATATCCAAAATCCTATCATGCTCTTATTATACAAATAATTCTAAGAATATCACTAACACATATTCATATGCAACCTTATAAAACCTTTTTCTATTTCAATGAATTAATACATGAATCCAACAAAAAATAACAACAACATACATTAATACATAAACACCATTATTCATATATGCCTTTATATTAAACCTAACATGTTTCTATCATTATTTTCATGCATCTTATAATTTATTATTTCACAATATCATATGCATCCTATAAAAATTTCATGGATCCAAATATCAAGATTTCCAATTATCATTTTATCCAAATTACATAGGTCCTAAAACATGGATTTAATATATTGAAAATCACAAAACATAAAACAAAATATAAAGATGATCCTTAGGTATACCTAGGCCGAAATCCCCATATTTGCATTCATAAATTACCACTAATCATTATCCATAGAAAATCAACATCAAAACCCTTTTATACATTAAACCATAATACCCTTCATGCAAATCAAACAACTCACTATCAACAAGATATCAAGAACACAAAGTACCTATTTTCCTACCCAAAACACAAATCCCCTTTAACCATAATCCCTCTAATATTTTACTCATCAAAACCAATAATCACAAAATTTAGGGAAGGATTTCAATACCTCTCTTGATAGAAATCAAGAATCCAATCTAGATGCACCTCCTTGCTCAAACCCTAGGGGTTGTATATTTTGAATAATCAAGATGGAGAAGATGAACAAAAGTTAGAGACAACCCAATCACAATACTAGATTAATCATAAGGAAAAACAACCAAAAACCTTACCCTAGATTCAACCCTTCTTCTTCTTCTTCTTCTTCTTCTCCTTCTCTCTAGAAATGGCAGCCCACTTCTCTCTAGCACGCCACTCCCTCTCTCTCTATCCTCTCTCTAAGCCACGACCATATGGCCCTTTTTTCTTCATGTCCCCTTTTAACTCCTATTTTCCCCATAAATCCATCACCAAATTTGATGGTAATTTCCCTAATTCACTCATCCAATTAAGCCTAAAATCCTTTATAATAAAGATTGATTTATTTGAATTAAAATGGTCAAATTTTCCCTTACCCAATATGTATTAAAATTCCCCAAAATCATCTCTTAATTGATTGAAAAATATAAAGGAAATAAACCATTTCCTTTTCCTACCCAAACCGTCCATCACTTCCCATTTCCCTTTTTTTTTTTCTTTTATTTAATTTAAATTACTCAATTATATCAAATAAATGGAAATTATAAAATGTATAGAAAATTCACACATGTGCATCTTATTACCATGTACTTGCACACACTAAATCACTAGGGTGCATCACTATCTACCATGCACCTTAGTGCATTCAACCAAATCGTACATAATCACATTTTTTAAAAAAATAAAATAAATACATATTATTTAACAAGTAATTTCATAAAAATATTCTACAAACAATTAAATAAAATAACAAACAATCAAGTAAAACAAACAACAACTAAATAAAATAAACAATATTTAAATAAAACAATTCATCACACTTAACACTTAAATAAAATAAATCGCAAAATTTTAATAATCTATTTTTTTTTTTGGTGCACTACATTAATTTCGCCACAATTGTTCAAGATATACCACTCAGCCTTTTGCTTTAATTGCAGATTGAGGAGTATACTTGATTTCTTACCAAATGGACGACCAATAGCCTTATAAATAGAATATTCCCGATTTGGATGGGATTCAACACGATCGTCATTCCTCTCAGGTTGATTGAATCGAGTCTCAACCCCACAGAGGTACATTGAGCAAAAGGTTAATGCCTCGTTGACCATGTAAGCTTCTGCGATTGAACCTTCCGGATGTGCACGATTTCTTACATACTGTTTATAAACCGCCATTGAACGTTCAATGGGATACATCCACCTAAAGTGCACGGGACCGCCAAGAATTGCCTATTTCGAAAGATGCAAAACCAAATGCACCATAATGTTGAAAAATTCTGGAGGAAATATCTTTTCCAACTTGCATCAAATGGTGATAATGTCTGTCTCCATCTTTTCAAGGTCTTTCACATTCAAAGTCCGTGAGAAAAGTATTTTGAAAAAACTGCACAACTCAATAATTGGCTTCCGAACATCAGGAACCAAAAATGATCTAATTGCGGCAGGCAACAACTGCTGAAACAACACGGGGAAATCGTGTGATTTCAACCCAGTTATCTTGCCATCATTGACATTGACATTCTTCGAAAGGTTTGCAACAAAACCATCTGGAAATTCAACTGACTTCACAAATTCACAGAAAACTCGACGCTCCGGGACACTGAGGGTGTAACTGGCGTGCGGTTTCTTCCACTTGTTTCCTTCTTTGCAGAGGTGGTGTTTTTCCCTAATTTTCATGTCTGCTAGATCAAGTCTTGCCTTGTCAGTGTCTTTAGATTTTCCCTCTAAGTTCAACAAAGTTCGCAAGATACTGTCGCAAACATTCTTCTCAATGTGCATTACGTCCAAGTTATGCCTCAGCAATAATTCCTTCCAATAATCAAGCTAAAAAAATATGCTCTTCTTCGACCAATTAAGTTCAATCGGAGCCCTTTTGCGTTTCGCACCACCAAATTCTTTGTGTTTCCCAGGATGTCCAATCTGAAAATTCTCTAATTGCTTCAACACATCATCACCGGAGTAATCTTTCGGCGGTGGCCTGAGTTCTTTGTTACCGTCGAATAATGCTCATTTACTCCATTCATGATCCATATCAAGAAACCTTCTATGGCCAATGTATGCAATTTTACTTCTTATCCCTATAGAGGGAGTTTCTTCATTGCATGTGGGGCACGCCTTGTACCCTTTTGTGCTCCATCCAAACATCATAGCATAAGCTGGGTAGTCGTTAATGGTCCACAAGATTGTTGGACGCATATTGAACAAGGTACTATTGTATGCATCTCGTGTCTCAACACCATTCACCCATAACTCCTTCAACTCGTCAAGCAAAGGTCTCATATAGACATCGATATCTTTTCCAGGTGAAAAAGGACCTAGAATTAGAATAGACAACATTAATGACTGTGGTTTCATGCACTTCCACGGCAGCAAGTTGTATGGGAAAAGTATCACAGGCCACATGCTGTAAGAGTTGCTCATGTTCCCAAAAGGATTGAAACCAACTGTAGCCAACCCAAGCCTAACATTTCGAGGTTCGGTTGCGAAATATGGGTACAACTCATCAAGGTGCTTCCACACCTTACTGTCAGTGGGGTGCCTCATCACACCATCTTCCTTTGGCCTTTTAGAATAGTGCCATCTCATATCGTCTGCAGTATATCTCGAACTGTACAACCTTTTCAATCTCGGCGTCAACGGAAAGTACCGCATGACCTTATGAGCCACTTTCTTCCCGTTCCCACGATTATCTTGCCAGCGACACTCACCACAAACCGGACAGAGTTCCAAATTCGCATTCTCCTTCCAAAATAGTGCACAGTCATGCTTGCAAGCATCGATGGACTCATATCCCAATCCAATACTTCGCAACTTTGCCTTCGCCTCATAGTTAGACTTAGTTAAAATTGTACCGTCAGGCATAGCACCGACTAAAAATTTCAGCAAACTATCAAAGTAATGATTGCTGCACTTGTTAATAACTTTCAGATGCATCAGCTTCACCATGAAGTTAAACGCGGAATACTTTCGACAACCCGGGTACAGTTCACTTGACATCTCCTTAAATAAATTGTCATACTTGTCGCGATGTTGAACATCATCTTGGGGAGGATCATTATAGTGTCCAGTGCGCATGTCATCTTCAGCATAAACATCCTCCAGGATATCCGCTATCTCATCTCTATCCTGATCTCGTACCACATCTGGTGGCGGCGGCATCGCCTCTCCATGGCAATTACACACTTTGTAGGACTGTATGATGCCATTGTTGAGTAAATGCATCGAAATTGCATTTATAGGCTGGAACTTAACATTCCCACATGTCTTGCAAGGACAACGAACCAAACCCCAATCGTTCACCTGATTTTTAGCGATCTCGAAGAACTCCTTAACACCATTTCTATACTCCAGAGACCAACGATTCCTCGCACTCATCCAGCTTCAGTCGCTCGCCATCTTTAAGCGAAATAATTCAGACAATATTAATAATTGTCTTAAAATGAGGGAAATGATAGTCAAAATATTTCATGACTGTTTATCTCCCTAATTATCACTAAGTGATAATAATATCCTATCTCTGGGAAAAATAATTATTTATATTTACCAAAGAAAATGTAGCTAATTATTAATTATTATAATTTTTTAAATCATTTACTTATTTATTACTTTTATTTTAAAATTAATTTAATTATACACTAATTTCATTTTCTAAATTTTTATTAAATTCTTCAATTTGTATTTGATTATTTACTTAATTAATAACAATTTTATTATATTTATATTTTACTTAATTATATTTTATTAAATCATTTATATTTTTAACTTTTTTCAATTACAAAACATCTAATATTAATGTTAAAATTAATTATTAATTATTATGATTGGTAATTTTATTTTATTTAAATTATAGTTAAAAATTATTTTTTTGATGTATTTTTTAATTAAACTTAAACTTTTATTTAATTAATTATTAAACTTTTATTAATTTTACTAACTCTAACAAAATTTGGGCAGCATAACGACTATATTTCAAACTATGCCAAAAATTTAAAAACCTACAAATTAAACACATATATAACCAGAATATTCCCAGATCATACAAAACATATATATACATCAACAAATACATCAATTTACATATATACAAACATTTAACCACAAAAGAATATATACCAAAACAGATTTTTTTATTAATACAAAAAAAATTATTAAATACATATTTACAAACATATCACATTTAATATAAAACAATTTAAAAATATAAACATACATTATTAATTTGATTTTTTTAAGTTCATACTTTAACAAAAATACATATATCACAAAATATAATATAATAAATATTAACAAGCAAAAATAAAAATATTACAGTGGGTGAAGTGGCTCCGCTCTGGCAGTGGCTGGGGGACTCCATAGAAACAAAAAAAAATTTACTACATAAATAAAATAAAATAAAATACAAAACTATATTATAAAACTTACAGTGGGCGACTTGGAGGAGGAGGGGGGTGGCAGTGGTGGCTCGCGGTGGCGTCGGGGTGGGGCTCGGATGGGGTGCTGTCGAGGTGGGTGGACTCGGGTAGGGTGGGGTGGCCGTCGGGGTGGGTGGGCTCAGGTGGGGTGGGGTGGCCCTCGGGGTGGGTGGGCTTGGGGTGTGGCTGGTGGTGGTGCGGCTCGTGGGGGTGCGACTGGTGGGGTGGTGGAGGAAAGAGAGAAAACCAGAGAGAAGAGAAGAAAAAAGAGAGAAAAAAGAAAAGGAAGAAAAAAATGAGGAAGAAGGGATTGAGCGGCTGAGGATATCATTATGACTTTTGCCGGCGCGATTCGTTGCGTTGGCAAAGGTCTAAAACTACGTCGGCAAAAGTCAATACAAAAACCTAGGTCGAAACGACACCATTTTAATAAGTCCAACTTTTACCGACACAAAATTAGACTTATGCTGGCGCAACGAAACGCGCCGGCAAAAGTCTAGCCACCTACATTCTTGAAAACGTGCATTTTGTTAAAATACACGTTTGTCTTTTGCCGGCGCGTTAGGTGAAATGTGCCGGCAAAAATGTATGATCTTTTTTTTTTTAAATTCGATAGACCTTTGCTGGCGCAATTTTGTGCCAGCAAAAGTCTTTGTTTTTGCCGGCGCGTTTCACTAAATGCGCCAGTAAAAGCTTTTTTTGATGACGCATTTCCAAATTGTACCGGCAAAAGCCTTCTCTCTTATAGTGTACCCTAAAAACAATGGTTTTAAGCTTTTATGATAAAGATAATTATTTGTCCAATAAATAATATCTCACAGAATTTGAAAATAATTAAGTCTAATTCAAAAGTCTATACAAATGATATTAGTATGATATGAAAATAGTAATTATAATAAATTGCATAGAGTTTGAAGGAAATATTCATTATTAATTCTGATAAGAAAGAGATCACTATTAAAAATATTTTAATTCAATTAAAATGAAAAATAATCTCTATAACCTACAACAATTATAAATAAAGTAGTAGAGAACACAAGCTATAGCTCCAAAGTTTCCATTAGCCCCATATCGTTTTGTCTCCAAATGGCTATTTTTAGTTGGAAGGCCTGAGGACTCAATGGAGATGAACCTATGAGGCAGTTAAGATTCCTCATCAAGAACAATAGGCTAGAAGTAATATTTCTAATGGAAACAAAGCTTACTAATGATAAAGTGACAACTATGTGCAAGCAACTCTCTTATGATAATGACTTCAAGGTTCCAAGGATTGAACTAGGTGGAGGGCTAATGCTGTTATCGAATGAAAATGTAGTGATCTCACTACATCATCCTCGAATTACATAAGTTACTTTATAAGTTTTGATAATCAACATTTGTCCTGGTATTTCAATGGCTTTTATGGTGATCCAACAATATCCAATAGAAATATGACATGAGAGCTATTACAACATTTCTAAATAGTAGCACATGGGCCATGGTTAGTGATGGAGGATTTTAATGAAATTCTAAGTCAAGCTAATAAAAATGAACAACAAATTGAAGTGTTTTGAAATACACTAGTGGTATGTGAAATAGAACCCTTGGGTTATAGAGGTAATCAATTTACTTGGCTTAGATTTTGTGAGGATGGCCTTTCATAGGAGAGGTTTGATTGGGAAATGCTTAACGAAGAGTGGAAAGAGAGGTTTACTTTAGCCTCTTCATCACATCTAGACTTTTACCATTCAGATGATAGAGCTCATCTCTTAACCCTACAAAATGAAACTGGGTCTGACTCTTCAATAAACAAAAAAAGACCTCAATTTAAATTTGAAAATATTTGGTCAAACAAGTCAGAATGCAAAGAAATTATAAAAAACAGTTGGAAGCCATTTTCTTCTTCCTCCAACCTTCTCTCAACTATGAGTAATATTCAGGCGTGCATAACTAACCTATCTGCATGGCACAAGTCAAAATTCGGATCATTATCCAAAGACATCAAAGAAACCCATTCATATATTATCCGATTGTAGAATTCACAAACGCATATGGAAGATCCCAGTGGGTTACGACAAACAGAAAGAAAATTGGATGAATTGTTTCACAAAGAGGAAGTCTTTTGGCATCAATGATCCAGAATGCAATGCCTAAGAGAAGGAGACCAAAATACAAAACTCTTTCATCAAAAGGCAAGAAAGCGACATAGGAACAATTCATTTAAAGGTACATTTCTTTATTTTACTTTATATTTCCATTGTTAAATATCTTCTTAAATAAGTTTAATTAGTTAGTTGTGAAAAATTGGTTAACAAAGCCTATATAACAATTGGTGAAGCTCTCAAGGCACAAAAATAGATTGGAACCAAAGAAAGTCATAGAATAATTATAATATAAAGATACAAATCCAACAATAAACTAGTATTCCTTAATCATATATAACAATCTCTATACCATGAAAAAATACAAGGTAGGATGGGTAGGATATAAAACTTTTATTTATATAAAAAAAAATCATTCTTAATATTATATATGAGAGGCCTTTTCAATGATGAAAACAAATAGTGCACAAGTGATAGTGAGATCATCCAGATCACATTGAAATTCTACAATTCTCTCTTTACTTCTTCGTCTCCTTTAGAAAAACAAATTGAAGAATTATTACAAGGGGTTTATACTTCTGGAACAGATGAGATAAATAGGATATTATAAGTCCCATTTTCTCTGGAGGAAATAAAAGATGCAGTCTTCTCTATGCCTGTAGATAAAAGCCCAGGTCCAGATGGTATGAGTGCACTATTTTACATAGACATTGGGATATTGTTGGCCTGTTGGTATCAAGAACTATTTTAGAATGTTTAAATGGATGTGAAAATTTGTCTACAATTAACTCAACATTGGTTACTCAGATTCCAAAGGTGAAAAATCCAGTTTCTATCAGTGATTTTCAAAAAATCAATCTTTGTAATGTCCTATGCAAATGCATTTTCAAGGTATTAATTAATAGATTAAAATCTTTCCTGGATTCACTCATCAGCTCTACACTGAGTGCTTTTGTCTTAGGAAGACTCATTAAAGATAATGCACTTATTACCTATGAGTGTCTTCACAGTTTAAAATCTAAGAAGTCAGGAAGGAAATCATTTGGAACAATGAAATTAGATATGAGTAAGGCGTAGGATAGAGTTGAGTGGATTTTTGTGCAGAAAATGCTACTTAAGATGGGAATTCGGCCTAATTAGGTTCACAAATTAATGAAATGCCTGTCTTCAGTCTGATATTCGTTTCAAATTAATGGACTAATCTATGCAAAGTAACTCCATCAAGAGGGGTGAGATAGGGGGACCCTCTATCACCTTATCTTTTCCTCGTTTGAGCGGGAGGATTTTCAGCTTTAATTCAACTAGCGGAAAGTAGAAAGGATATAAATGGACTAAGAATAGCTCATAGAGCTCCTTTCATTGCCCATTTATTCTTTGTGGATGACAGCCTCATTATCGTTCCGGCATCTGAGAGATCTCTACAAGCTATACAAAACATATTTTCTCTATATTCGACATGTTTAGAAAATGTAAAGTCTTAATCCACTATAATCCAATTTCGAAGATACAATTAAGGCATTCATTAATAACTAGCTCTAATTAGAAATATCAATTCATAAGTTTCCAATTTTTCAAATATATCTAAAACCAATGTCTTTCTTTCTATGCAGATGATCAACTTTACAAACTCTTTATTATACTTTTCTCCAAATACTTCGGAAGAGATTGCCACTTTGTATACATCCTCTCTAAATATGCAAATGACTGATTCCATGGAAACTTATCTGGGTCTACCCGTGTTGGGATGTAGAAATAAGAGAGTGTTATTTAATTCAATAAAAGACAAAGTTTGGATGAAGTTACACTTATGTCAATCAAAGCTTTTTTCTCAAGCTGGTAAAAAAATCTTACTTAAAGATGTTATCAAAGCTATGTCAAAATGATTGTGCTAAGAAATTGAAAGACCAAGCCCGATATTGGTGGGGATCTACTACTGTACAAAAGAAAATTCATTGGCCTGCATGGCATAAAATGTGTAGACCAAAGTGTGAGGGAGGATTAGGATTCTGGGGTTATATTCATTATAATCAGGCACTACTAGAAAAACAGGCTTGGCGATTATTAATAAATCTTGCCTCTCTTCTTGCAAATGTGTTAAAGGCTAACATGGAGAACTATCATCTGGGGTACGGACCTTTTACGTGCAGGCTTGCAAAGAGGTATAGGCAATGGAAAAGATACATTGGCTTTTAGTGATCCATGGATCCCAAGACCACCATCTTTTCTCCCGAGTACAATTGATATATATGATCCCCTTAGAGTACATGGTCTTATACAAACTCCTGGTTCAGGGAACATGATACGAGCCCAACAATTTTTTAATGCTACTGACGCCCAAAACATCTCAACCATACCTTTAACTCCTTTTGATCATCCAAATTCATGGATTTGACACTATACAAATCGTGGGAACTATTCTGGCAAAAGTAGGTATAATCTAGCCTAGATTGTGGACACTGCACTGCTCTCTTCATTTGGTATAATATTATCAATGTGGTGGAAGTTCTTTTGGGGAATCAAAATACCACATAAAATTTTACATTTTGCATGGAGATGATACAATGAAATTTTTCCCACTCATAAAGGATTAAATTGACACAATATCTCTTCACACAGTATTTGTCCATTATGAGGTTTTGGAGGGGATTCTAATGCACATGCTGTCTTTTGGTGTCCTTTCTCAAATGAAATATGGGATTGGTGGGATTTATCCATTCATGTCACATAGGAAAGAAGATATTTCTTTTAAAGAAATTCTCCTTTATGCCTCTAAAATTCTGTAATAAGAATCTTTTCCAAAAATTCTCTATAACGTGCCAAAATTACTTAATAAGGCTTAGGGCCTTGATTAGGGGGCCAGGATGGTAATATATGGAATAACGTATTTAATTGTTATATTAATTGTGCCTGCTACGGCCCAATACCTGACTCAGGGTGAGTCAATGGGGTATTTTGGGTATTAGATATTTAATTGGGTTATGGAAATAAATAATTGGAGATATATTTAATGTTAGAGAGTTTAGGAGGGAATATTGGAGAAATTTACCATTTTTCCCTTGGGGACGTTTTTGTACCCCGAGTCTTGGGATTGACTTATGTCATTTAAGGGACAAAAGACAAAAGTTAGAGACACATAGAGCAACTGCCCAAACTGACACACTCTCTTTAAACTCACTCTTGTTTTCTCTACACTCTTTCTAAATTGACCATCGAAGCTAAGGAGGAAATTGGGCTAGAAACACAAGGATTGAAGCTAATTCTTGGGGATTAACTCAGTAGCAATTTGGGGGATTCAATTTTTATTAAGGTAAGATTTGAATTATGAGTTTTGACCATTTAAATTATGTTTTCTTGGCTAGTTTTTATTGTTCTTGAACTCTGTAAGTTTATGATTTGAGTTGGTGTTTTGAATCTTGTTTTCTGTTGGGTTTTGTTGCTGCGAACATGTTAGAGCTATTGTGTTGGTCGAGTTATGTTACTGGGATGATTTTGGGTTAAATGGGATGGGATTTGGCTGCTGAAAGTGGATAAATTTTTGGGTTCGAGGCTCCAAGTCACATCCTTGTTCTGGAAAAGTCGCGACTTAACTTGAACTAGGCACCTTGGGATGCCTCTGCCTGGGGGTGTGCCGCGACTTGTTAGGCCAAGTAACAGCCCGTGCCTCTGCACAGAGAGGAGGAAGAGGCTGGTCAGAGGGCACGCCGCAACCCACAGGTGGGCAAGTCGCAGTGTGCCTGGGATGTTTTGCCTTGGGAGTTTGTTTTCAAAATGGAACTTTTTCCTTAGGGCTTGGGATTATTTCCACTACCCGGTTTGGTGGATCCCGAGGTCCCAGAGGCTAGGACTTGTTCTGAAAGCCTTTGATCACTTGATATTAATAAAATCTTATTTTATTGTTGTGACTTAGTGTATCGCTAGGGGCTCAGAATCAGGATCATGCTCGATGGTCGTTCTTATTTACGCTTGCTTGGACCAAAGGTAATACAATTGCACCCAAAATGTGTTATATGTGATTAGGTCTTGGCCCAACTGTTATATATTAGTATGATTAGGGCTTGGGCCCCAAGATTGTTTAAGTTAGGCTATTGTTCCAAATGCTTATTAATAAATGCTTAAGTGCTTATAGTCATTGCATACATTCTATGGTTAGGGCATGTGGCCCTGTTATATGAATATGTTTAGTATTATGGAAATGGTTATTCAATGGGATTGTATGATTAGCATGTGTTTTATCTAAAAATAGCCCCCGATGACGTGGCAAGAATTTATTACAGGCACATGGCAGCGCCAAAGTGAAGGGGTGTTGTTCGACTATCAACCCGATGCTTATTGCTTCATCAGATCACGCGTTTAGATATGACCAATCTTGTCGCATGCTTCAGTTTATTTCCTTTAAGATATGAAATCTTGTAATAATTACATATATTATGTTTTTTCTTTATTGCCTTGATACGTTGATATGAAGGATAGTTAAGGCCAGTTGACCCATGTAACCCCCCTTGAGCCTATAAATATGCATGAGAGGGCTCAGGGAAGGGACTTTTGAACTTTGAATCTGAATACTCATAGAGAGAGAGAATAGTGTGATTATACACCAAAAAGTTGTAATTCTCCTAAGGCTTGTGAAACTCAAGAACCCTAGTTCTTTGATCACGACATTAGGATTAAACAATAAGAACACCAAGTGGATGTAGGTTATTACGACTCCGTTGGGGCCAAACCACTATAAAATACTTGTGTCACTTTCTTCATGTTTGATTCTTCTTCTTAATTGCTTTTTTATTCTTTATTGTTAATTTGACTCCGTGTCGTTGGCTAAATCAAGGCTCAACATTCTGGTGCTTTCGTTGAGAGATTAATGAATAAGATGTAAGAAAATGGAATGGCGAAGACATCCAAGAGAGCAGGATAGGTTGTTGGCACTGCGTCATCTCAACCTCCTCCCCCAAATGTGGCTGAAAATGAGCCACACTTGGATTTCGAAGAGGAGGAAATGGATTCTGAGATGCTGAGGGCAACACTAGGTGTGTTGTAGGATAAGTTGGCCAATCTGAGGGCCAATCAGGAGAATGTAGCAGAGACCTTGGCGCTGCAGCAAAGGGAGATTGAACGTCAGCACCAGGAGCTGAACGAGGGGTAGGCGGACATGGACCGTCGGCAGAGAGATGCCACGACCGCTCTGAAAGCAGCCATTCAATTGGCCCGAGGTCAGGCTCCACCGGCCTCACAACCGAATCAGCCACCAAATGCACCCCCACAACAGGCCCAAAATCGAAGCCCTCCAATTCAGCCAGCAAGCCCTCAAAGGCCGGAGCAGCCACCTGTTGCTCAGGATGACGTCTCGATTCAGGACTTGAGCAACAGCCGCATTCTCAAGTTGGCTGTGGCAATCCCCAGCGCCAGAGGTAGAATAAGGCCAAACAACCTCCCCGCAGCCCTAGACGCCAATGGGACGATGAGCCAAATCCACCGAGCAGGGGCCAGCGTCCTTCTAGCAACAGAAGGCATAATGAGTCGGGCTTTGCGGTCAGAGGCCCCCCACGGCATAATATTGCATGGGGACCCACCGACCAACGCAGGCCTCCCCCTAACGCTCGGGTGATGCCAACCAGAGGAGTAAATAGCGTGACGAGTAGGTCGCGCCATAGTCGGTCGCATTTTAGAGACGACCATGACTATAATGAGGCTGATTCCGGAAGAAGGAATGCTGGTCGCGGGCAGGATGAAAGAGGTGGGGACAGGAACCCCCCAACAAGAGACAATAGGCCTATGATTCATAACACTGGGGGGCAACTCAGACAGCATAACGTATTTGATCGGCTAGGCGTTAGCGAGCAAAGGCACCGAGATGATGACTTGAGAGACATACTCAATGAAAGGCGCGAGAGACACGATGAGTACGCTCCTCCTGCACCATCCGCCCCAACAATCCCAGACGCAGTTCAGGCACAGATTGATGCTCTGAACCAGGCAGTACAATAGCTGGTCGGGAGCCGAACATCCCACATAAAGTATGACAGGAGGAGAGGCACTCCGTTTGTGTAGAGGATTGCTGTGGCAGAAACGCCAGCAAGTTCAAAATGTCAGTACTGCCGAACTTTGATGGTGACGGGGACCTAGTATCTCATGTGAATAAGTTTAAGATACAAATGGATATTCAGAAGGTGTCGGACAATGCACACTGCAGGATCTTCCCTGCCACCCTATCCGACACTGCCCATGAGTGGTTCTTTAAGTTCTCTCCTGCTAGTATACTATCGTGGGAAATCTTCGTAAAGGAATTTTACGGACAATTTTACGCGGGTCGCGTACACCACAGAGGCCAACCAGCTAGTGGAGATATGCCAAAAGGATGGAGAGCCCTTAAAGGAGTACGTCCATTTCTTTATGCGAGTGGCGGCTGGAGCCAAAACAGTGGGCGAAGAGGGCAAGATGATGGCCCTAACTGATGGGGTTAGGCGCCATTCTCCTCTCTGAAACAGCCTAAGAAAGAACGTGGTAAAGAGTACCCAAGAGTTTTTGGATCGAGCTGATCGATACATCAAGCTTGAGGACTTGATTGCCAACGAAAGGAAATTGCCTACTAAAGACAAGGGACCGAAGGAAGATCCTGCCAAGGCCGCCAGCGGGTCGAATAAACCCAATGGCAACAGCAAAGGAAATGGGAATAGAAATGGTAGAAATGGTGGAAAAAGTGCGGGCAATGAGCCGTCAATGTCTGAGAATAAATGCCCCAAAGGCAACAGATATGAGTCGAGATTCACCAGCTATATGGCCCTTGTCAAAAGTAGAGCAGAGGTCTACCAGGCAACCAATGCAAATGTCCCTTATAAGCGACCAGCGCCTATAAGGAAAGATATCTCCCAGAGAGATACCAAAAAATTCTGTCGTTTTCACAACGACTACGGACATGACACCAATGAGTGTAACCAGTTGAAAGATGAGATCGAGTTCCTGATTAGGCAGGGACACCTAAGGAGATACGTATGAGCTACAGGAGGGTCTCAACGAGAGACTCAAGGTGACAACGACCAGGCGCCTGCACGCCAACGCTCGCCACCTTTACAGCCAACTCCTGTGGCGGGAATGTTACTCACCATTTGTGGGGGCCCAGATATTTCAAGGGATAGTGGGAAATCGAGGGAGCGATCAGCTCAGACTTTACGCCACGACCAGGACATCGAGATGATGAGTGTGGAGGATCGAGTACCAAAGAAAGCTCGAATAGAGGAGGAGTTGATAACCTTCTTTGAAGATGATGCTCAACACGTCCGATTCCCACACTCTGATCCGCTGGTCGTTGAAGTCCAAATCGCCAACATGATGGTTGAAATGGTGTTTGTTGACACAGGAAGCTCAGTCAACATCTTGTCCAAGTCTTCACTGGAAAGGATGAAGTTGTCCGTCAAGGACCTGGAGCCATGCAACCAAACCATATATGGTTTTTTTGGCAAAAGGCTCGCCATGACAGGGTTGATTAGGCTCCCAGTTATAGCAGGAACTACACCTATAAACAAGACATTACTCACTACTTTCATAGTAGTTGATTTTCCTTCAGTGTATAATGCTGTAATTGGAAGGTCAATTTTTGTCAACCTGCGAGCTGTTACCTTGATATGGCACCTTACCATGAAGTTCCCAACCGACGTAGGGGTAGGATGCGTGTCGATAAATTAGCGGGAAGTGAGGGAGTGCTACAATGCCTCGATATCTAAGTTGAAGTAAGGTGTATTGTGGGAAGTTGGCGGAGAAGGTCCAACTCAATGAAGAAGATCCGAGCAGGATTGTGAAAGTCGGTAAAAACTTAGAGACAACAATGAAGTAAGCACTGGTGGAATTTTTGAGGAAAAACTAGGAAGTCTTTGCCTGGTCGCATAAAGACATGGTTGGAATAGACCCTACAGTCATTAGCTATGTCCTAAACATAAATAAGAGTTTTCCCCCAGTCCAACAGAAAAGGAGGCTGCTCGACAATGATAGATGAAAAGCTCTAAAGGAAGAAGTCAAGAAGCTAAAGGAGAACTGATTCATCCAGGTAGCGTTTTATCCATCCTGGGTTTCTAATCCCGTACTAGTTCCAAAGCCGAATGGCAAGTGGAGAACATGCGTGGATTTCATAGACCTTAATAAAGCCTGCCCCAAAGACTATTTACCACTCCCTAGAATCCAGTTGGTCGATGCACTTACAGGGCATGAAATCCTCTCATTCATGGATGCATACTATGAGTACAATCAGATCAGTATGCATCCCCCTGACAAGGATCACACTAGCTTTCAGACCGATACAAGGCTTTACTGTTACAAAGTAATGCCCTTCGGTTTGAAAAACGCTGGTGCGACTGGTCAATCACATGTTCAAGGAGCTGATCGGTGCAAACATGGAGGTATATGTAGACGACATGCTAGTTAAGTCAAAGAAGGCAGAAGGACATGTAGAGGACTTGCAAGAGTGCTTCAACATCATGAATAAATATCAGATGAAGCTAAATCCCCTCAAGTGTTCCTTTGAAGTTGGATTAGGGAAATTTTTGGGATTTATAGTAAACTCGCGAGGAATTGAAGCCAATCCCGAGAAGATCAAAGCCCTGATTGATATGAAATCGCCAACAAAAATCAAGGATGTTCAAAGCTTAACCAGAAGAATTGCTGCTCTCAGTAGATTTATTTCCAAATCGACGGACAAATGCGTCCCATTTTTTAATCTACTCAGAGGCAACAAGAAGTTCGAATGGACGGAGGAGTGCGAACATAGTTTTCAAGCTTTAAAGACTCACATGTCACAGCCGCCGATTCTATCAAAACCGGTTGATAAAGAAACTTTGTTCATCTACTTAGCGATCATGAAATATGATGCTAGTGTTGTCCTAATAAGAGAGAAGAGGGCGTATATTATGTTAGGAAAAGATTGATAGGAGCAGAACTGCGATATCCACCTATTGAAAAATTAGCCTATTGCTTGATCTTAGCCTCCAGAAAACTACAACCATATTTCCAAGCTCACCAAATCACAGTTTTGACCGACCAACCTCTACGGCAAGTTCTGCAGAAGCCAGAAGCCGCAGGCCGATTATTGAAGTATGCGGTTGAACTTGGGCAGTTTCATATCTCTTATTTACCACGAGCAGCAATAAAAGGATAAGTTCTGGCTGCCTTTGTCGCAGAACTACTTGGACTTCTGGATAGCAAGCAACCAGAAGAGCCTGGAGAGCCTGAACCTCAAAGCTAGACTCCCTCATGGAAGTTGTTCACAAATGAATCTTCTAATGAGCATCACGCGGGAGCCGGAGTGATTTTGATAATGCCTGAAGGGCATCAATTTCACAGTGTGATTAGATTTAACTTCATGGCGTCCAACAACGAAACTGAGTATGAGGCGCTGCTCGCAGGATTACGGTTAGCCAGAGGCATGAACATAAAATCACTTACTATCTACAGTGACTCTCAGTTACTATTAGATTCAACTTCATGGCATCCAACAACGAAGCTGAGTATGAGGCGCTGCTCGCAGGATTACGGTTAGCCAGAGGCATGAACATAAAGTCACTTACTATCTACAGTGACTCTGAGTTAGTAGTCAATCAGATCATTGGGGAATACCAGGCCCGAGGTTTAAAAATGGTCGCTTACTTGAATAAAGTGAAGAATCCATTGGCACAGTTTGATAAGTACACTCTCCAGCAAGTACCTCGTGACCAAAATTCAAACGCTGGCGCTTTGGCCAAACTAGCGAGTGGGAAAGATGCTGACACCCTAAACATAGTGCCACTTGATCAACTATCTACACCAAGCATCCAAGCAGAAGAGGCCTCTTTGGTGATTCAAACGACGGATACATGGATGGCGCCTTACATAGAATACCTGACAAAGGCGGTGTTGCCGATGGACATAAACAAAGCCAGGACCCTTTAGTGGTAGGCTGCTAGATATATCCTAGTTGATGGAATCTTGTACCGAAGGGGATACTCAATGCCACTCCTCAGGTTTATTTCGCAAGAGAAGGCCAAATAATTGATGAAAGAGGTCCATGAAGGCTTTTGTGGGGACCATGCTGAGGGGCAGAGCTTATCAAAAAAGATCATAAGGCAAGGATACTTCTAGACAACAATGAATGAAGACTCGATGGAATTTGTGCGGAAGTGCGACAAGTGCCAGAGGTTCTCCAAAATTTTGTGAGCGGCCCCTAATGAACTAAAACAGATGCAACGTCTGTGGCCATTCGTAGTCTACTGTATAGACCTAATCGGATCTTTGCCCACAGGAAAGGGCGGCGTCAAGTATGCTGTAGTAGCCGTTGATTACTTCACAAAATGGGCCGAAGCTGAGCCACTTGCAACCATAACGACCAAGAAAGTGTTGGATTTCGTGGTTAAAATCATTGTGTGTCGCTATGGATTGCCAAGAAAAAATTGTCTCGGACAACGGCACACAATTTGATAGTGATCTATTCACGGATTTTTGTGAGCGGCATGGAATCATCAAGAGCTTTTCTTCAGTTGCTTACCCTCAAGCGAATGGATAGGTTGAGGCAGTCAATAAGACACTAAAAGATACTCTGAAGAAAAGACTTGAAGAAGCAAAGGGGGCATGGCCAGAGCAATTTCCTAAAGTCCTTTGGTCGTACAGAACATCCCATCGAATAGCAATAGGCCATACTCCATTCTCCCTAGCTTATGGATATGAGGCTATGTTGCCTGTCGAATTAGATCTGCCATCGCATCGGAGAATGACGTACGATCAAGGCTCTAATAGCCAGCTATTGATGGAATCTCTAGATTTGGTCCATGAAAAGCATGAGCAAGCCCAACTCTGAGTAGCAGCTTACCAGCAAAGGTTGCCCAGTATTTCAATTCTAAAGTACGTGAAAGGAAATTCAATGTCGGAGATCTAGTACTCAGAAGGGTTTTCCTCAACACTCGCGACCAGGCCGCTTGAGTACTCGAACCTAACTGGGAAGGACCATACCAAATCGAAAAAGTCCTCCATCCAGGCACTTACAAACTTGCTCGCTTAAATGGAGATCTCATTCCTCGCTATTGGAATGGAGAACACCTACGCAAGTACTATCAATAAAAAATTCTTCTAAAAGAATTGGCTTGTATTAATTTTACTTTTTACAAGTTATGAAAAAGGGTTGGTCATTTTATGTGGCTGATCGCTTATAAGTGTAAGATCATTTTGGTGATCACTCGTACAGACACGATTTGTCCATTTATTACGAGAAATAAAAGGGACTGTGCGCAGCCAGTAAATCTTGCCAACTATCGTATTTATTACAAGTATTTGCTCATTACGTGTGTTGTTTTGCTATATTATCATTTTAAATTTCTCCTACGAGCAAAAATGTTCGAACAGGTAGCAATCAAGGCAAGTGACCAAGGAAATAAAGCTCCTCAATCGCTTGGGGGGGCATATAAGGTATCTAGTAAGCAAAGCATGTCAAAAGGTATGTAAAAACATGAGCAAAATAAGTGAAAGCATGCTAGGGTACTTAGAGTATTTTTCAAAATTTTGTTATTTTGTTAAATCAATCCAAAGTACTATGCTAAATTCGGTCATACGAACAGATGTTATAATAAATGCAAATATTATAATATAAAAAAAGAAAGCCTTTACATCGCGAGCAGTACTGCTTGGATGCAATTGTCTGATTAAAAGGAAAAAAGCTGTAATGCCCTCCTAACAAGGACCGTTACACCGTGTAGTTTAAATAGTGCTTAACTCGCTAAACGAATCATTTAAGTTTAAACCGTGTGGTTAAACTAACTATAGGTTTAGGTACTAAAAATTTCAATCAAAGTAAACAATTTTATTAAAAATGTTTAGCTTCCATGCATGGAATTTCATTGTAATTAAAAACGGTTACAACCCAAAAATGAATACAACAGCCGACCTACGCGGCAAAATCATGGTTCAACTCTAGTTCCAACTGACAATCTCAGCTGTGGTGGACGAGCAGGCCGCATATGTACAGTCCACCCCTAAAGTTCTCCAACTCATGGCTGAACAAATCTTGCCTTTTCTTTACCTGCACCAACTAGCACCCGTGAGCCGAGGCTCAACAAGAAAACACAATCATACTTATAAGCAGTACATTGGCATATCATAAATTTACAACTAACATGCCTAGTAACAATAATCCTACTAATGCATGTAATTAACTTAGCTGAGTGGCTACAGAGCCACACTAGAGCCCATCTCCATCTTTCATACAATCGACCCGAAAGTTGGCCAAGAGGGTGTGATGCTAACATTTCTGGTGACCTTGGAAGCATTCAAGCGTATACCTTGCTTCTTGATTGACTTAACTTAATTGGTCAACGTTTGGCACGTTACCGCCACCCTCAACTCCTGGGTCGAGCCCTTAACTCTTGACTAATAAGCTGACTGCATCAACCTTTGACTAGTAAGTCAATTCCTTTAAAATTCAACTGGTAAGCTGAGTCCTTTATCTTTCAACTGATAAGTTGAGTACTTTACCTTTGACTAATAAGTCAAGTCTTTGTTTTTCGACTGGTAGGTTGCATTTGTAACCTTAGACTGATGAGTCGAATCAGTAATCTTCGACTGATAAGTTGAGTTCCTTAAACCTTCGACTGATAAGTCGAATCCTTTCATCCTTTAACCGATAAGTCATATCTTTTCAATCTTCGACTGACTAGTAAAACCTGACTATTAAGCCAAGCCCTTTATAAGATAACATAGACAAACCTTCAACTTATAAGCTAGAATTTCCCAACCAAATATACAGATTAACCACCACAGGATTACACAAGTTCATATCGCACTCCTTATTCGTATGGCATCCGAGCCAGTCAAGTGCATGTCACACTCCCCTTCCATCTAATTGGCATCCAAGCCAGTCAAGTGCATGTCGAACTCCCTTTCCATTTGTTTGGCATCCGAGCCAGTCAAGTGCATGTCGCACTCCCAGGGTGGCCCAGCCATGGTGGCCCATACTCCACATGCATAATGCCAATCTCAGCTCATAAAACGAGTCCTACTGATTCTCCACTCATAAGTCGAGCCTTACAAGCCTTCAACTTATAAGTCCAAGCTTTAGGACCCTCAACTTATAAGTCGAGTCTCTCAGAATCCAACGTAACCTCGACTAATAAGTCAATCGCAACTAACATCCTAATAATCCCCTGGTTTATAAACCGAGCTTTCCAGTCACAACAGACAATCACATATCTCATATAACATACATAACAACAATTACAATGCATTATAATATATTCAAATAGCAGTCGTAGGCATAATCATAATTATGCGCATTCCAATGTACTCAACCAGACATTCACAAACATAATTATAATCATGTTCATTAACAGGGCCAAAGCCTTAATCATATCTATATTCAACATTGACTAAGCTTTAATCACACATTTACATACTGGGTGCAGTTTTCTTACCTTCGATCCAAATGCAAATTACTAGCGATGCCCTTTTAAGTACGATTCCTGATCCAAGCCCTTAGCGATGACCTAGTCACAACCATAATAAGGAATTCCATTAACAACGAGTGATTAAAGGCTTTAAGACTGAGTCCTAGCCTTCGGGACATCAAATTCCACCCAACACCAAACTAGAATCAATCCCGAGCCCAAAAGGTTAAGTTCCCAACTTAAAAACACTCATAGGGCCGAAAATCCCCTTAAGGGCCGCATCCCTAAGGACCCATGTTGCGGCCCGCCTCTAAATCAGAGGCTCAGCCTCCCTGGAAAACCAAACACACGCCGCAGTGCTCCCTTGAGGCACCGCGGCCCGCCTCTGCCTCCGAGCCCTCCTGGCTCCTTCTTGTTCTATAGGGCCGCGACACACCAAGAACAAGGCCGCGACCCAACCCTTCAAACCAATATTTTTTGGGTTTTTCCCTTAGCCAAACCCAACTAGAAACCATGTAATTATAGCCCAATCGTACAATTAAATCCCCAAAGTCAATACACTTTTTTCCAGCAGCAAAACCTAGCAATTACTAGACTAAAAACTCATCAACACTTTAGAATTCACCCTCCTAACTATTAGGCATACAAACACATAAACTTCAAACAAAACTACAAAATTTCCAAGAACCAAACCAAATTTTAAGCTCTTACCTGAAAGATAAAATCACCCTGAGTTGAATCCCCAACTCAGCCAATCACCCCCTTCAATTTCCTAAGCTTGGCCCTCAAATTTTCCTCAAAATTCTTCCCAAGCTTCATGAAACAGAGAGAAAATGAGAGAGAGAAAGAATGATGTTGCTGAGAGTTTCCTTTTGGTTTCCTAAGTCCTCTCAAAGGTTCCCAGCCAACCAAGTCACATATGTGGCCAGAAATGACCAAATTGCCCCTTGCCCTTAACATATTCTTTACATGCTCCCAAGGGCATTTTCTCCTTTGTCTCATACCCCGCTACTCACAACTTACATCCTATAATTCCCGTTACTTCCCATGTTCCCACATGGTTACCAATAATATCCCATTACCCACTAATTCCCGGTAATGTACTAAATTACTAAAATACCCCCAAGCTCACCTCGAGCCGAGTATTAAACCCCATTGTGAATCTTCCGCTAACTTGCTCATTAGGATCGCCTCATGTTGAGTAACCCAAATATATCCACATAATAATGTGGTCTCAATCACACAAACACATATTTGCATTTATACCCTGAACAGGTCAAATTACTAAAATACCCTTCTTATAATAAACAGACTACATGCACATATTTAATATTCCAAAAATGCAAGCATGATTATATTATAGTATAATTCACATAATAACACAGTTATTGCCTCCCGGCCCCCTAATCCAGGCACTAAGCCACATTAGGAAATTTGGGATGTTACAAAAGCTGCCCATGCAGCATTAACAATTAAAAAAGAAATTATCTTTACATCATGACCTGTAGGTCGTGTATTTAAAAGATAATAAAATAAAGAGAAAAATAAAAGACTACGAGGCTGGAGGATCTTGAGGAATGTCCTGGTCGACAGTAGTACCAGCTTCATTGTCCGCGTCGTCAATCCCCGTTGCTAAGGAAATTTCTGGGGAAGCAGGAATTTGGGCTCTTTCTTCTTCCTCCAGGAGAATAGTGCACTGGGTTATTTGAGTTCGTCTCAAGCGCTCGGACAGATAGCTGAAGTCGGCCTTACGGTTATGCTTCCAAAACTCGTAGAAGCAAAGGTGGGTAGCTGGAGAATTATTATTTTGTAAAACCTTCCTAAATTTGTCATCATGTTTTACGCAACTTGAATAGATTAAATTAAACAGAAGTATAGACAGAACCTTTGGCATGTGGGCCATCGTGACTAAAACAACTCGAACTCAACTTGAATATGCGTAACAAGATAACCAATTTTGAATATATATATTGAATTGTAAAATGGTTCCTTTTTTTTGGGATTGATCAATTTTGGATGTTTTCTTAGTTTTTGTTTATTTATATTTTAAACAAAAATCTTGTAACTTCTCTTTATATTTATAGGAAGAGAATTTGACTCGAGTTTTCTAAAAATAGGATTGGTCATCATCATTTATTTTTTAGGCATAAATTATTATACTAAAACACTAAGAGAATAAATTTATAGCCGAAATTTAGAACACTTAATAAAAGTGACTCGTAGACTAGGTAGATTTTATCTACTAAACAACGTAAAAGTTTACGAAGTTCATTATTTTTATTATTTTTTTTATCTTTTTTCTTTTCTATGTTGACTATAATATGCGTCAACATCTAAAGTCTATAAAAAGTTACCAGAATTATAGTTAAATTTTTATTCATGCCAAAATTACAAACATGCAAATAACATTAAAAAAATATACTCAGAACATCGAGAATAATATAAAAACCATATAGAGAATAAATCATAAAACATAATATCCTAAAACAAAACATACGAAATCACAATTTTTATACCCTACATACCCTAACATGTATTTTTTTTATACACGCATACAATTTATAAACTATTTCTTTTATATATACAATATGTCCAAGAATTTAAAAAATACCAAATGACATCAAAAAAAAAAAACAAATCAAAACTAATTTTACAAAATACAAAACAAAGATTAATTATTCTTTTAATTTACTGAAAAAAGAAAAGATAGAAAAATGAAAAAAAGTAAAAGGCTTTTACATGTGATGTGGTAGACTTCAGTGACAAACAACAGACCTGGACTTTGGACTTCAGCAATAGGACTAGTGGGGAAAAGAGGTTAGACAAAGATGGAAAGAAAGAACATAACATTGAGAAATCAAAGATGGAGAGAAAGATTTACTTACTAGTTGGGGGGTGCCTCTTGAAATTAGAAAGAGGAGAAGGGGAAATTAGTTTATTTATATTAAAAAAAGACAAAGCAAACTACCTGGTGTGGTTGGTGTGCTAGAGAGATCGTTGTGGCGTGGTGGTGGAGGCGATTGATGCGATTCATGTTATAATTAGTTAAATACAAATGATAAGTGTTAAAGTACAAGCAAAGTATAAACACTTAGTAAAATTCACATAGTGAAGATGTGAAATTTGAGCTTCAATTGTAGGCACTTCTAAAATGCAATTTTGGGTCCAAACTGATGCATGAGAGTATCGAAGGGTTCCCAAAAAGTTTGGTAGTATTTAGAGCATTTTTAGGACCTTTGGAAGTGTCCAAAAACAAAGAGGGTGGCAATATGTCGCCACCCACGTGGTGTAGCATCGACTAATGCCTAGGGTTTGAAGAAACCCTATCAAGTGAAGCATCGCTTGCTTGCAAGTGACCCATCGCCTACTGTAGTACGTGAATTATATGAAATGCTCTAAATGATGTGTTTTACATGTCTAATCCTTGTCGCTTCCTGAGTTGGTAAATTCTTTAGAATCTGCTCTAGGAATTTTGCAGGCTTGAATGCTACTGAGTCAAATATAGTAAGGGTCAGCAAGAAAAGTGACCTAGCAAGGTGACACTTAAGGAAGACATGTGTTGATGTTTTGCTTTCTTCCCCACACATTGCACGTTCTTTATCCTGCACAAACTTCAGTTGTCCTCTTGTTGGGAAAAACTTCGTGAGCACTTTCAAAATCATCATGATGTGTCTCATATGGATTCTCGATTGCCAGATTTTCTTCCAAATCCAGCTGGGTTCGTTGAATTTGTGTTGCAGGTCTTGCACATACGCTGAACTCACAGAAAAAGGCCATTTGAGGCTGCTTTCCACACCAACATATCTATATGGACTAAAGACAATCTCAGAATTTCACATATTCTCTTCCCCACTATTGAACCAAACATGTGAGTAACTGGGGTCATATTCCTCTCGTTACCATTACTAGAAATGTTAGCCACAGTTTTCAGATTGGGTCCACGCACTCTGGCAATCTCCAGTAATTCCATGAATTCCATGTAGTTTAGCCAAGGCATCCAGGGTTGAAACCAAACATTAATTAACTCCCCCTGAAGCTACCAAAATGGTACAACCATCTCGAATAGTGAATCTCGCATCCATTATACCTTTCGACAAAAGAGATTCATTGTACCTTCCATTGACTGCCCAAAGGGATTTACTTATGCAGTACTTCTTTTTTAATACTTGTACCCATGGTTTTCAAGTGTAATTATCCATTTCCCATGCTAGTTTCGCCATTAATGCTTTGTTGATATCTTAAAATTGACAGAAGCCCAATCCTTCTGATTCTTTCGGTTGACTAAGGCTATCCCAAGTTTTTAAAGCTACAAACTTCTCCTTATTAAGATTACCAAAATTTATGGACTAAAACATCCATCTCTCTACACAATGTAATTGGAAGTCTATTGGTTGACATTGAATAGATTGGAATGCTTTGGGCCAATGACCTCACAAGCGTTGTGCGGTGTGCAAAGGAGAGGAGTTTCACCCTACAACTCTCCAACCGAGTTCTAAGCTTTTCTTTCAGGCTTTGAATGTACTCTCTCTTCCTTCATTTAAACACAAATGGTTTCCCTAAGTATTTTTCTTCCCCATTAATTGGTAAAAGGTCTAGTTTACTAAGCAGCTCATTCTTCAAGCCTCGAAACATGTTTTTACAGAAGAGTACACTTGATTTTGGCTTGCTGCATTTTTGGCCAGACCATTCTTCAAATTTCTAGTACAATCCATAAAGATATTCACTGCCTCATCATTAGCTCATGAGAATAAAAGAATGTCGTTCACAAACATAAGGTGCGTTATGGGGAATGCATCTCTAACAATTGACACACATTTTATTCTACATTCTTCCTACTCTGTTTGGATGAGTCTAGAAAGGATATCATTGCATAGAAGAAAGAGGAAGGGAGATAGTGGATCCTCTTGCCTCAAACTGCGTCTGGGGGAAAACTTCTTCAAAGGCATTCCATTCAGTAAAATCGAGTATGAAACCGAAGTAACATAATTCATTATCAATTTTCTGATGAACGTTTTAAAACCTCTGGCCTACAAAACTCTTTGAAGGAAGCTCCATTCAATTCTATCATACTCTTTATTCATGTCCAGTTTAATTTCCTTTGACCCTCCTTTGCCTTTTTTCCTCTTGATCGTGTTTACTAGTTCCTATGTAAGGATTGGTATCTTTGCTATCCACCATCTAGGAATGAAGGTTGACCAGAAATTAGACACCAACTTATCTATATATGGTCTTAGTCTGTTTGAAATGATCTTGCCAATGATCTTATAAATAAAATTGCATAGACTGATTGGTCTAAACTTGTTGACCTTGTCAGCATTCTCCATCTTGGGGAAAAAACAAATAAAGGTATAGTTGAGCTTAGGTTCTAAGTATCCTGACAAAAGGAACTGGCATATACAATTGTAATTTTTATAGAAGCAACATGACATTCCATCGGGTCTGAGTACTATTAGTGGATGCATATAAGCGATCACTTCTTCTATCTCTCCTTTTTCCAATATGTGACCTAACAACGCATTTTCTTCCTCACCTATCAATCTTTGAAGTAGAATATCCAGTTCATCTGTATGGGAGGGGGAGTCTGAGTCGTATAACTGATGGAAGTAGTTGTTGAGAATACTCACCACCCAACTTATTTTATTATGTAAGATGTTTCAGTCATCCCTGATAAAAGAGATCTGATTTCGTCTTCGTCTCATCATTGTAGAGGCATGAATTTTTTTTTTGTGTTTCGATCCCCCTAAGGCAGCCACATTTCCCTCGATCTTTGTCTCCTCATGGTTTATTTTCTTATCCATAATTCAATAATCTCCTCTAGAAGCAATTTTTCCTCCGGAATATTAAACAAGTGCATTGGCTGGCTGTGTAGCAGTCTCAATCTTAATTCTATTCTTTTATCCTTTTGTCTACATCTCTAGAAACCTCTTTATTCCACTTTTGTAATGCATATTTGGTTGCCTCTAAATTCTAGAGAAATCTCAAAGCCTTGCTTGTAGTCATTCTTTGAAGTGTCAAGCAAAATTGGTTCGTGATCAGATGCCAATACCGAGAAGTTCTCCACCTCAGCCTTAAGAAAGGCCATGATCAAATACGGGGAAATAATAGCTTTGTCTAGCCTTTCACGGATGAGGCCTTCAGAGAAGCGCTTGCTCACCTAAGTAAATTGACAACCCTTAACCTCTAGGTCGACACTGCCCGTGGTCTCGAGCAAATCAGAGAGTATAACTGTGTCATTTCTACTGACCTCTCAACCTCCCATCTTATCCTCTTAGGACAAGATGAG